>NW_026000241.1:11087167-11096089 GCF_001458135.2 Marmota marmota marmota | reverse complement strand
GGGTGAGGCTGACCTGGGAGAGTCAAAGGGCAGAGGGGTGAAGGCTGTTCTTAGGATTCATCGATTTGGGCATTGCCAGGACACAGGGGGCCAGTGGAGTTTCAGAAACACCCTACAGCATGTTCCCTTCCTTCTGCGTGCAGCCGTATATATTAATAAGGAAGCTATTTTGCTTTACCTATTCTGGGATAAATTCCCCAAAATAGTGAGAGACAGGAAGAAATGCTCTCCTCCCGCTCTGGCCTCCACCCCCACCCAGCTCCAGGATTTCTATTTCAGCTGCAAGTACCATAGCTGGTATCCTCCCCTCTCTCCTCTGGGTGAGTGGGAGGAGCTGCAGAAGATGTTAATTCCCACTCATCAAAGATGCACACTTTCATTTGGCTGCAGACAAGAGAAGCGGGGAATGCACAGAGCTGCAGACTGATCCATTAACTTACATTCTTCTCAGAGAGATTGAAAAGAAAAAAAATTACCAGGCTAAAGAAAAAAAAAAAAATTACCAGGCTGAGGAGAGCCTTTCTAGCTTCCAGAATTCGAATGACATTGTCAACCATATTGTGCTGGTGTGTCGCCAGAGGCCATATCAGAGTGTGCAGGACTTCTAGAAGACTCCTAAAGCCCCCAGTAGGAGGTGGGCAGCGATTTCACAGCCAGGCCTTGCTTGGGTTCAGGCTCCTGAGCATAGGGAATGTTCTAGTGGAGTTCTCCTATAGCACGGGGGTGACGGGGGAAGGCTTTCCTATCTTTGCAGTTGCACGTTTGCTGTTCTATTGTGGTCATTGCTGCTGGAGGGAGGTGCTCCGTTTGGAAAATTGACACAGGACATAGCTGAATCTGAAATTGAACTCAGGTTCTTGTCTTTATCATCCAGGTGATAGTCTGGGTCTGGTGGTCAGAAGCAGACCTCCAGATGACTTGGAGAGTGTTTCATTGGGAAACACTCCCAGGAAAAACCAGTAGAGGACCAGGGACACAGGATCAGGAAGAGAAGGAGACGAGGCAGGGGTGTAATGGTGTGCCACTGAGCACAGTCCCAGGGAGGGAGGAGGAGGACACACATATGACTCAATTCCACTGGAGCTTCGTTGTCAGTGTAGGTCATGCCCCAGGGTGTTCCTAAATAGGGATGAGTAAAGCTAGGACATTTGCACCCCTGCAGCCACAATCCCAGGTTAAAGATTTCCCCAGCTGACCTCAATGCTCCTGTGAGTAGGCAAAGTAGACCCTGAAAGTCCAAGGAGACATACAGAAGCCAAAAGTGTATGCCAAAGTGGAGGCATACAGAAGCCACTGTTCATAACACGTAGACAGGTACTCACCATTTCTGCGGCAAGTGACCTCAAGAGTTGACAGGCCTCTGAGACAGATGTGGAAAATTCTTCTTCATAGAATTGGCACCAGATTAAATACGATACATGAATGTACACCACCTAGACCTTATAATAGGGCTCAGACGTGGGGAACTCTCACTAAACAATATCGTGCTTATGGCGAAAATTGGCACAAACTTAACTTCTGTAGCCTACTAGGTCAGTCCTGGAAGGGAGATGGCAGATGTGAGTTCTTACCTACGCTCCTCCTGTCCCGTGGGAAGACGAGGCCCATCAGTTGACACACCCTTCCCCTGAAGGATCTTCGTGCTTTGCATACTTGTTGGAGCTGATATTCTGGCACCCATTATCAATCTGCCTGAGCTGGAGCAAATGAAGCATCTTCCAGCTCTAAGGTAACAGGAAACCCTCTCCCTGCAGATGCCCCCTTTACTGCTCCCTGCACCCTCCAGCATGGCTCCCCACCCCCCCCNATGGGGCTGGGGATGTGGCCCAGTGGTCAAGTGCCCCTGAATTCAATCCCTGATACATCATGCCCCCCCCCCGCCCCGCCCAGTGTGGTTCTCTCAGAATGCTCTCTGCTGGGAGGCTGGCTAATCATCTTAAAGATATGCATGGTACTCAAAACATTTGTGGAGCATTTCTTCTACTATGGCCTTCAGAGAAAGTCTGAGACTCATTGATCACTTTATTAAGCATGTACTATGTGCCACACACTCTGTTGAGGACTTGATAGGCATTGGTTACTTAATGTTCACGGTACCCTGCAAGGTGGGTACCATTATTATCCCCATTTAAAGATCTCCCCCAAGGATACTGAAGTTGGAGGGTGTTATATTCAAATCTGGAATCCCCTTCAACAAAGTCTCATGTGTTCAGAGGTGAGGATTTGGGAAAGTGAGTGGATGGTAAGTGTTAGGACATCATCAGTTGATGAGTCTATTGATGACTGAATGGATGACTGGGAGGTAGGACCTAGTTGGAGGAAGTGGGTCACTAGGAGGGTTGGAGGGGTTCATCTTCTCCCCATCCCCTTCTTCTCTCTCTCTGCTTTCTGGCTGCCATGAGCTGAGCAACTTTTCTCTACCGGGCCCTTCTGCCGTGATGCTCTGCCTCACCTCAGACCCAGAGCAATGGAATCAGCCCACATAGACTGAAACCTCTAAAACCATGAGCCCAAATAAATTTTCCTTCTATAAGTTGCTTTTCCCAGGTATTTGTCACATCAAGGCAAAGGTGACGAACACAGAGGGTGTCATAGTTCAATTTTCATTACTATAATGCAATGCCTGGATTTGGGCCACTTTATAAAGAAGAGAGGTTTATCAGCTCACAGTTCTGGAGGTTCAAGGGCATGGAGCAACATGCTCGGCTCCAATGAGGACATCATGGCAGATGGTTTCACAATGTTAGGAGTTGGTGCAAGAGGGAGTGATCACACAGCCAGACAGGAAGCCCGAGCAGCTGGGGATAGGCCAGGCTTGTTTTTGTTTTTAAAAATAACAACCTTCATCACAAGAACTAACCAGGGTCCCACAAGAACTACCTTCATCCCTCCAGAGGGCAGCTCCACCAATGGCCTCCCGGTAGGGTCCTCTCTTAAGGGTCCCACTGCCTCACCACCGCCAATCTGAGGACCAAGCTTCCAACACATAAAACTCTGGGGAACAAACCACATCCAAACCATGGCAGAGGGCCCAAGTGGCTTCCTGAAATCACACAGAAAGTGGTGTTGATCTCCTTCGCCCATGTTCTGGATCATGCGTAACAGTCCATTCAATCCTTAGAAGAAACCAATGTGTTCCCGAATTTTATAATACTTATTTGCTTATCTGTCTGCAAGATTTAATAGAGTTTAACTTCTTCTAAACCTAAAAAGGAAGCTCTCTCTCTTTTCTCTGCATTTAGAGGCCACCATCCACATTCCTTCAGCTCTTAGATCTTGGCTCTCATTCCTCACATCTTACATCAGGGTCACACCCCTACGTCACACGGGTTTTGGTCTCCCTCCTCCCTTACAGCTCTTCTGCAAATGATTCTTGGTATGTACGGGTGGACAACGGGGGTGGGGGGGGAGTCCTGCAAACTTTAAAAGCTGGTGTGCCTCATCACATGCTTGACAAGGGCCAGACTCCACCACGCCAAACAGGGGACCGAATGCCTCTGCCCCTCTGTGGTTCATTGTTCCAAATGCAATATTTCTCAGGATGACAAGGGCGTGGAATATTCTGGACCCTGATGAAGTGTCAGCTGAGTTATAGGTAGAATGATGGGGCTCCAAGATGAGTCCCTCCTGCTGAAGGAGTCGGGTACAAGGAGGGAAGCTACTCGAGGCCTCTGCCTGCCCTGCCCCCTGGGAGTGTGAAAGAGCTTGAGATGAGCCCACTCTGCAGCCCACCCCGACCCCCCTCCTCGCCAGCCAGTTGATCCAGGTGTCTGGGCACCAACCAACCCAGCCCAGTTCACTCCTCAGCCATTCTTCTCTCCTCTCTGCAATCTGAACACCCAGTACTGAGACACTACAGTTACGGGCCAGGCCACATGGGCCGTGACCACACAGACTCCATGTTACCCCGAGACTCCATGTCGTATAAGAAATGCTTCTCCCATGGGAACACCCCGCCTCTGTACCCAGCAACAGTTGCACAGCATGTTTGGCAACAAAAAATGGCAACTGCATTCTTACACAATGTAAAGTTGTTCTTTTTTTTGGTTCCCATTTCTCCTGGACAGTGTACCCTGTCAGAGAATGACTGTCCGGACATTAGTTATCATTCTTTCACTTGTACTCAGCGAGGGTCGTTTGGACCCACTTCCCCTTGGCTTATGAGTTTAGGTCTCATAATTTTTGTTTATGGTTTTAAATCATAGCAACACCCACTTATGATTAATGTACTGACATGCTTTACTCATGGTATAAAAGGTGGATTCAAACCTTGGGAGGGGGTCGAAGGGTGTGGACTTGCAGCCTGCCCCTTGGCTTGCCAGTTGGTGAGTCTAGACCCCCAGCAGGTGAATAGAGGTTTCTTCTCTTGCGTTAAGATTGACTTGGAAGGGAACCACCATTTGACCCAGCCATCCCACTCCTAGGTTTATACCCAAAGGACTTAATACCAGCATACTACAGGGACATAGCAGCTCAATTCACAGTAGCTAAACTGTGGAACCAAACTCGATGTCCATCAATAGATGAATGGATAAAGAAACTGTGATGTGTATATACACAGTGGAATATTACTCAGCATTGAAAGAGAATAACATGATGGCATTTGCAGGTAAATGGATGGAGTTGGAGAATATCATGCTAAGCAAAGTAAGCCAATCCCCAAAAAACCAAAGGACGAATGTTCTCTCTGATAAGTTGATGCTGTTCCATAAGGGTGGGGGACGGGAATGGAGAGAATGAAGGAACTCTGATTAGGCAAAGGGGAGGGAGGAGGGGGAGTTATAGGGACATCATGACCCTAGGTACATGTATGACTGCAAATGAGTGTGATGCTATATCGTGTCCAACCAGAGAAATGAAAAGTTGTGCTCCGTTTGTGTACTATGAATCAAAATGCATTCTGCTATCATGTATAACTCATTAGAACAAATTAAAAAAAAAAAAAAAAGATCAACTTGGTGATTTATCACAATCTCTCCATAATACTACGATCTCAAAGATTTCTCAATCTCTGGCCAAAGAGATTTTCACCATGTACCAATGTCCACTGTGGGCACGGCCCGTACCTTAGCAAGCACTGAGAGGAATGTAAAGACCACAGTCCCTGTCCCCCTAGGAGTGGGGCTTGCTGACCAATGCACAGCCCCCACCCCGCCACGGAGCCGAGTCAGCTAGTGACATTAGGGCAATTCTCTAGCCCTACTGCAGTACTGATTATTTTTAACAATCCTCCTTCCAGTGGCAGCTATAAAAGGGGCCCAGGTTGCCTGGGTGTAATTTGCCCTGGATTAAGTTGCTAAAGCCCAGTTCGTGTTTCATAATCGTATAAAAAGGGTGTGAGGCTGGGGATGGCTTTAATCCTTCAGCTTCCTAATTGTGAGGTGGTGACATAGGGCTTGCCTGCTTTAGAGCCAGGGGAGAAACCAATGTCCCCAGAGATTGTTACAGAGATTGAAAACAGCCAGTAGGGTCATCTCTGGGGGTGGTTGTCGGCTGTGCCTGGGGCGTTTCTTACTGGCAAGTTCACGTTCGTGCCCTCATATCTTGACAGATGGAGGAGGCTTGAAAACCGTCCGATGGGGAGAAGAAGGTGTGAGCCTGGCAGCGAAAGACGTTGAACAGGAATAGACAGGTTTCTAGCCTGGCTTATCTTGGCTGAAGAAGCCACCTCCCCAATGGGTCAGTCAGCTTTGACCTCTCAAGACTTTGAACCAAGGACGTAGACTCAGTCATGGGGGCCAATGCCAAGTGAAGCCAAGTCCTGTTCCGGGGCACTGTGGCTCTATGGCTCTGTGACGGTGGTCTCTGCTGCTCCTGTCACTATTTTTCCTGGATGGTTCCTCCCTTCCTGTCAACTCCTCTCCCAGACAGCTTAGGAGGCTTCTTACGCTGGAAACTTCTGCCCACCGTAAACCCCAGGCAGCCCAGCCTTCCAGGTCTCCTCCAGGAAGGCATTTCCACAAACACCCGAGCAGAGGGTCTATAATGCCTTCATCCTCACCTGACCTCACGGTGCAGGGTCTGGCTCGCCCCTGTAGCTCCAGTGCTGGGGGAACAAGCTTTGGAGCCACATCATTCAACCTGCAGCCAGCTGAGTCAGAGTCCAGAATATTCCACACTCGGTCATTTGAGCAATTTTGTATTTGGAACAATGAAGAACCCCAGAGGTGCAGAGGCATTAATGCTGTTTGGTGTGGTGAAGTCTGGCCTGTGGAGTGTGTGATGAGACACAGCTTTTCAAGCTTGCAGAGCCCCCTGTTGTCCAAAAGGACAAATGCAAGACATCAGGATGACTGACAGAGCCGAGCCACCCTGATGGGTGTGTGCTAACCAGGGGAGAGATCATTAGAACAGACCTGCACCATGAGGCAGGCGGACCAGCAGACACAGGATCTCCTGGGGATATGGTAGAAATGCCCCTTCCTGGGCCTCTCCCCCGACAGCAGGAGCAGAATACATCTTAGCAAGATCTGCTCCCATCTTGGCCACATTGTTCACTTCCACATTAAAGACGGAGAAATGCTTGTTCAGAGATGCAGTCAGCTACATAAACAAGATTTCTGGAGTTCTGGCTATTTTTCACATTAAGAAAAAAAGGTTGGGGTAAGGAACTGGACTGGGCCAGCCACACATGGACAACAGAAGAGAGGTGACACACAGAAATCCAGAGTGTAGACCTGGCTTCAGATCCCATGGCATGACCTGGATGACTGCTCAACCTCCCAGAGATTCAATTTCTTTATCTGCAAAATGAGAGCAATAACAGCATCAGCTTAAGAAAACTGCCGTGGGGTTAAATGAGAATGCACATATAAAAAGCTTGGGGACCAGGTCCTTCTTACATGTGAGCTACTGTTATTCTGTACCATCAAAATAGCTGCCTTTGTTTAGTGTTTACTGGATATTAAATACTGTGCTAAGTACTTCAAATCACATTCAGAGACGTTATCTTCCTACCAAAGAAGAGACTGAGGGTCAGAGTAGTTTAGGATCTTGGATTGAGATATCGGCTCCCCAGGGCTCGTAGTGTTCTTACCTACTAATTCATGTTACCTCCTGAGGTCTTGGGCAGAACTACAGGAGGTCAAGCAGCAAAGGAGTATAATTTCTGGATGTTGTGATGTTAAAAGATAAAAGGTGACACAAAGTAACTCATGAATGATATTTTTCCTTATTGCTTTGTAATTAATCCAATCGCACAAAGGAACTGGAGCCCTTTCTCACTAGTATTAGTTATTATTTGAAGGAATTCACCATCTATTCTTTATACCCATCCGTTTTCAGTCGCATGTATTTCAAATATCTTCTCCCAGTCTGTGGTTTATCTTTTCATTATTTTGCATGATTTTTATTAAACAGAGGTTTCAAATTCTAATGTTGCCAGATTTCATCAGCTTCTTCCATTTAGATATGTGTTGTGTGTGTGTCTTAATTAAGAAATCGTTCCCTACTCCATGGTCAGAAAGATTGTAGTGTTTTGACATTTGACTTTTCTCATTTGTCTTCTTTTAATACTTGATGCTTCCATACTTCCCACCCCACCCAGTCACTTTTTCAAAATTTATTTGGTTTTCATCGTTACATAAATATGTACTTCTGTGCTGTGTTTGGATTTAATTTCTATAATGGAGCTTTGCTAGAAATCTCATTCTGGTTCCTACTTTTCCCACCCAGCAATTCCACAAACACACACCCACAATGAACCACCTGGCACTTTGTGAGACGTCCCATGGGGTCAGTGTGCCCCAGGGTGGAATTGCTGGGTGATGAGGCCAATGGATTCTGAATTTTGCTCATTGCTACCAGAAAGTTCTCCAGAGAGGTGATTCCAGCCTGTGTCTCCCAGCAAGGTAAGGTCACCCCCTCCCCGTATTTCTTGACTTTTGTCCTTCCCATTTGAATTGGGTTCTTCTGACCACTGCTGCTCTGGAACTTGTCTTCACACACTTGGCCATTTGGTCCCTTCTGTGCATTGCCCAGTGGCCGCTTTCTATCTATATCCTGTTGACATTTTCGTCATTGTAGCTTTGGAGTAGACTTTGAGAGTCTGGACAATCATCCTTAGATTTTCGATGCTGCAGATACTTTCCCACCCTTTGACACTAGGCTAGTAATTTTCCATGTCCTTCACTAGCCAGATATATGAAATCAAAAACATTAGCTGAGCACATACTATGTGCTGACACTATACTGAGACTTGTCTTAATTTGGTTCTCCCCTGAAGCTTCCTCGAGACAGAATATCAGTGGAAGTGGTTTGTTTGGGCAGCAAAGAGACAACATATTAGGGAAATGGAGAAGTGACCCGTGGAAGGGGGCGGGGGGTCAGCCAATAAATGGTGTGTTGTCAAGCAAGTTACCATTCTAGTGAATGGAACTTAATTCTGAGGGAGAGTTCTGTAAGCTGGAATCGAACTTACAGCTCAGAGTCCCTCTCCCTGAGAGGCAAGGAAGCTGGAGTATTTAAATGCCAGTTCTTGTCAATCATTAGTTGTGGGGATTGTTAGGGTGTTAAATACCCAGCACTTCAGGCTTATTGCGGAGAAAAAAGAAAATTCTCAGGCAAAGCAATGTGGTCCTTGCCATCTCTATGGAAGCTCAGAGATGCTAAGAGCCAGGGGACATGGGTGGTGGGAGAGGAGCGGCTACCACACTTCATGGACATTATCCCTAACCCAAAGTCCAACAAAATGCCAGACAAAAACAAAACAAAAAACCCCAAAGCCCTTAGATTAGATTCATTTGTCAAGTATGGAACCCAGGATTACAGAGGTAGACAAGTTGCTTGAAGTTAGTGGCAGAACAGGGATTTAAAGAAAAAAAAAATGCAGAATTACCTGGGGGAATTTAAAAAGGCAGGACCCAGGTCTTGGGTGAGGCTCAGAGATGCACTTCTTTTTTTTTTTTTTTTTTTTTTTTTTTT
>NW_026000241.1:11038454-11086637 GCF_001458135.2 Marmota marmota marmota | reverse complement strand
TTTTTTTTTTTTTTTTTTTTTTTGGTACCAGGGATTGAACTCAGGGGCACTTGATCACTGAGCCACTCCTCAGTCCTGTCTTGTATTTTATTTAGAGACAGGGTCTCACTGAGTTGCTTAGGGCTTTGCTTTTGCTGAGGCTGGCTTTGAACTCACCATCCTCCTGCTTCTGTCTCCCAAGCCTCTGGGATTATAGTCATGCACCACAGCATCCGGCAAGACCCACATTTTTATCAAGGGTCTGGTATAGGAACATGTTGAACATTACTAATCTGAAAATCCCAAATCCCAAATGCTCCAAAATCCAAAACTTTGGGATGACACAAGTGGGAAATTTCACACCTGACCTCATGTGACGGGACACGATCAAAATACAAACACAAAGAAAATAGTATAATGGACTGGGGATGTGGCTCAAGAGGTAGCGCGCTTGCCTGGCATGCGTGCGGCCTGGGTTCGATCCTCAGCACCACATTACAAACAAAGATGTTGTGTCCGACGAAAAATAAAAAAATATTCTCTCTCTCTCTCTCTCTCTCTCTCTCTCTCAAAAATAAAAAATAGTATAAAATCCTTCCCAGGGTATGTGTATAAGGTGTATATGAAACATTAATGCATTTCATGTTTAGATTTGGGTCCCATCCCCCAGTTAGCTCATGTTGTGTATGTAAATAGTTCCAAATCATAAAAACCCAGTAATCTGAAATATTTTGGTCCCAAGTATTTAGATAAGGGGTACTTGACTGGTATCTATATTAGTTACCTATTTCTGTATAAGAAATTACATTAATCCTTAGCAGCTTAAAACAAAAATTATGCTAGGTACGGTGGCACACACCTAGAATCTCAGCAGTTCAGGAGGCTGAGGCAGGAGGATCACAAGTTCAAAGCCAGCCTCAGCAACTTAGCAAGGCCCTAAGCAACTTAATGAGACTCTGCTTAAAATAAAAAATATATAAAAAGGACTAGCGATTTGGCTCAGTGGATAATCCTCAGTACACCCCCCTCAAATATATAAATAGATATTATCTCAAAGTTTCAGAGGGTCAGGAATCCAGGGTGGTTTAGCTGGGTGGTTCTCTTTCAGTGTCTCTCACAAAGTTGCAGTCGAGATATGATTGTGAAATGAGGTAGCTAGGAATGGGACCTAAGTCTGAACATGAAACTCATTTATGTTTCATAAACGCCTTGTATACGTAGTCTTGGGATTGAACTGAAGGTAACTTTACAGCTGAGCTATATCCCCAGCACATCCCACCCACCCCTATTTTAAAACATTTTTAATTTTGAGACAGGGTCTTACTAAATGTTTCTTAATGCCTCACTAAATTTCTAAAGCTGGCCTTGAACTTGCAATCCTCCTGCCTCAGCCTCTAGAATTGCTGGGATTACAGGTGTGTGCAACCACACCCATTTTATGAGGTTCTTAATATTTTTTTGCAATTGGACCGCATCCTGTCATGTGAGGTTGGTGTGGAGTTGCATCAATGCCAGCATCTGTGTTGTGATACCTTACTTGGAGTTTGTTAAGTGTTGTGATTGAAGCAACTGGGTAAAGAGGACATCAGGTCTCTCTGTGTCATTTCTTGCAATTGTATAAGGATCTTCAATTCTCTCAAAATAAAAAAAGATTTTTATTTTTATTTTGAAATTTAAAAAAAGATTTGGGCCAGAACCCTCATTGCAGCTTTACACATAATTGCCTTATAAAAACCACCCCAAAGTCTTGAAGAATGGATACATAAATTGAGGCATGTTTGCACAATGGAACAGTTTAAACAAAATGTGTGAATACTGAGGGCAACATGAATAGATCTCACGAATATAATGTTCAGTGAAAGAAGCCAGGCGCTAAAAAGCATGCACTGAAGTGTCTAAAAAAATACACAACTGGTAGCTTATGCTATTGGAGAGCCGTTCCAGGGTGCAGTACTAACCATCAGTGGGAGAAGGGGCTTCTGGGCCAGGCGTGGTGGTGAACACCTGTAATCCCAGTGGCTTGGGAGGCTGAGGCAGGAGGATGTGAGTTCAAAGCCAGCCTCAGCAACTTAGCAAGGCCCTAAGTAACTCAGCGAAAACCTATCTCTAAATAAAATGTAAAAAGGGCTGGGGATGTAGCTCAGCAAAGCATCTCAATGAGACCCTATAAAATACAGTCTCTCTATAAAATACAAAAAAGGGCTGGAAATGTGGCTCAGTGGTTAAGTGCCCCTGGATTCAATCTCTGGTACTAAAAAAATAAGTAAAAATTTAAAGAGTAGGGGCAGGGCTTCTGGGCTTGGTGATCTCCCACCTTGATCTGGGTGCTGGTTCCAGAACTGAGTCCTATTTGAGGAATTTTACCAAGTACACAATTAACTATAATGTGCATATTCTGTGTGAGTGCTCAAAGAACATTTTAAAAATACAAAACTTCTTAGTATCTAGTATCGAGCACTGTGCCAGACTGTTCCTAGGCATTTGACTTTCATTGTGTCATTTAAGTTTTGGGTGAAGTTTCCATGATTATCCCCATTGCACAGAGGACAAGATAGGTTAAGGGAAGTTTTCTGCTGCCCTGTGAGATACCTGGACATCACCTGTGCTTTTTACCACCTCAGGATTCATAGATAAGGCCATGTCATTGGCAAAATCCTTGAAATTGAGTTACTTATCATTCACTCAACAGCAAATGATTATCCTGGTAACACGGAACACTGGCTCTTTGCCAGGGTGCAGGGGACCCCTGCGGAGAGCACTTGTAGAACTCCAGTCCTCTGTCTTCCACTGAAAGCCAGGGCAGGTCTGTGGTAGGGAATGGACTGTAAATTGCTAAACACTGTAATGAAGCGGGAAGCCTCAGCTTAAACCACCCCCATTGTAGTTGACCATGGAAGTGTGAAAGGACCATGATTAATGAACTTGCTAATAATCTTTTCCTGTTAATGACATTCTCTCTGTTTTGGTAGGAGCACATGCTGTGATTGCAAATCAGCCAGGAGGGCTAACCAATGTAACCTTTTCTGTAACTGAATTTAGTTTCTGTCTGTCCTGGGGTCCCATTCTGCCTGATGGTGAAAAACTGTATTTTAATCAATTCTGGGTTTTTTTTTTTCCCTCTCTCCCTGCTTGTCCCTTGAGGAGTGTGCCTGGTGTGAGGGTGTTGGTGGTGGTTCGGGGAATATCTGTTTCCTGATTTTCATCTGTCCATGCTGTACCCACTGGGGTGACACCCTCTTGATGTGACAGTACACACTGGCAGTCTGCCACGCTGCTGTCTTGTCTCTCCAGGATGTCTCCTCTCCGTCCCCTGTCCCCTGTTCTCCTTATCTTGGTCATTGTTTCCTCTTGTCACTTCCTTCAGTGCCTTCCCGAGGAACGAGGGATTTCTGGGTACCTGCTGTACAGGATGCCCCTGGTGCGCCTTTTTCTCTGGGCCCAGGAAGATGGTGGTACCCAGCTGCTTCTTCAAGGTTTGCCCTCAGCCAATGGGAGACACTGCAGCTGGGGAGGGGTTGGTCTTCCTCTCCAGAGCAGCCCTCAGTGATTGAGGAGAGGGTTTGGAGCTTTTATTGCCTTGCTTTAAGGTGGCACAATTCATGCTGCAGAGCTCCCGTGTGGGATCAGGTTGCAGCTGCAGATTCCAGCAAGGACCCGGGTCCTTGTCCTTGCTTGATTCCTGCCTCTGACCTTTCTTGCTTCCCTCACTTGATGGATGGTGGTAGTGGCTGGGGCAGCGATTCTCCTAGAGTTCACCCCAGATAAATGACATTCCGTAACAGTCCCTGTCTCATTCTCTGCTCCTAGGGACCTGCCCTAAGACACTGTCCCACCCCAGGAGGCAGGAGATGCTGGATGAGTCCTCACTGTGGAAGAGGTGCCCTCAGCCATTTCTCCCTTTGTACCTCTCCACAAGCCCATGTGTGTGCACCTGGGGCAGGAAGCGAGGTCTTCTCTGGAAGGCTTTTCACCTTCCAACCTCCACCTGAAGGTCAGGTGCAGATTCCCTCGCCTCTCAAACGGTTTCTATTGGTTAGGATGTCTTGACTTGTAAGTAAGAAAATCAAACACAAACTACTTGAAATCATTTTCGGAGCACTTGGCTAGAACCCCTGAGGTCAACCTAGATTAAATCTAACCTCTGCATTCCCCACCCCACCCCCCCGCTGGCCCCCTGATTTTTCTTTTTGCTTTACCCTCTTCTGGGTCATCAGCATCCTCTTCTGTCTAAGCAGCTGGGCCCAGAGGTTACACGGGAAACACACAGAATGATTCTACAAGCTCTTCTGGCAGAGTGAAGAAAATCTGCCACAAGGACTTGAATCTTCAGAGTCCAGGTTTGGCCACATGCCCATCTCTGAACCAGGGTGGCCCAGCCCTTGGCCTAGGTCAGGTTCTGTTTCCCTTCCCAACATGCAGGTCACTTATGATAGGAAAATACCCGAACAGTGTAGGGCTCTCCTAGAAACAGGGAGGGGCAGTTTCATGCAGGGTGGACACTCACAAGGTGGATGTTTTCCAGCGCCACACCTCACCTTGTTGTCCAGTGGGCTGGGATGGAGAGCAGAACACAGGGCCTTCCCGGGGACTCCCTCTTGGTTCTATATCAGCAACTTCATGCTGCTTAGCCAAATGCCGCCAGGGTGTTTTCCAGAATGGCTGGGCATATTTCTACTATAACTGGTGGCCTAATTATTTGTCACCTTCACCACCACTTGGTATTACATGTCTTTCCAGGTTTTTTTTTTTTTTGGCAGATCAGATGAGTAGGAAGAATCTCAAAGAAGATTTGCCTGTGTTTTCTGAATTCTGGTGAGATCACTCTTAAAAAAATTTTAATATACGTATACATATATATTTAGTTATAGATGGACAGAATGCCTTTATTGTATTTATTTATTTTTATGTGTGCTGAGGATCAAACCCAGTGCCTCACTTGTGTTAGGCAAGTGCTCTGCCACCGAGCTACAACCCCAGCCCCAAGAGATCGTTTATTTTTATCAGTTATTCATCAGCCAGTCTGCTTCCTGTCTCTTGAGTTGCCTATTCATAATTTCCAAGTTGTCTATTATATTTCCTGTGCCCATTTCCCTATATAGAGAGATCAATTTTTTTCTATAAAAGGCTAGATATGAAATATTTTAGGCTTTGAGGGTCACACAGTCTGTATTGCAATGATTTGATTCTGCCGATACAGCACAAATGCAGCCATAGACCTAAATGATGTGTAAATGAATAGGCATTGGCTGTGTTCCAATAAAACTTTCTTTACAAAATTAGGTAAACAACCGGGTTTGGCCCTTAATCTAAATATTAATCCCTTGGCTTTAGACAATGCAAAAATCTCTTTCACATTTTCACCTAGCTGTTCTCTTTGTCGAGAATGTTCTTTTTGAATAAGATCCTTAATTTTGTTGTTGTCAAATTCATTCAATTTTCATCAGCAGGTTGTTTGTTTTTGTTTTTTGGTACCAGGGATTGAACCAGGGGCACTTTACTACTGAGTTATATCCCCAGCCCTTTTTATTTTATTTTATTTTTTTATTTGGAGACAGGGTCTCACCAATTTGATTGATGATGGACTTGCTAATTTCCTGAAGCTGGCTTTGAACTTGCAATCCACCTGCCTCAGCCTCCCAAGCTGCTGGGATTACAGGTGTGAGCCACCATGCCCAGCTAGGTTATGTTTTTTGAATTATTTTAAGATATTCTTTTCACCTCAACTACACAGAGATCACCCTCTCCTCTCTTTTCCTATTAACTCGCTCTTTCTGTTGACTTTTACTCTGAGCGAGGTCTTAGATCTGTTAGGGGCTTGCCTTTATGTGTGATGGGAGATACGACTTTCTTTGCCCTGTATCGAGCTATTTTCCTCACATCGGCTGCCGAACAAATCGTCCTTTCCCCACAGATTGGTAGCAGATGAAACTTTCAATTGGAAAAAAAAGAAAGGATAAGTTGGAAGGCTTGCCTTTGCAACCAGACGCTGGTCCTCCGGGCTTGCCTGCCCGCCCTGTCCAGTTCCTTGCCAACAAGCCCAGGGCCCTCTACTCTCAAAAACATCAACAGGCTGTCCCCATTTACACAGTCGGCTCCTTCTCATGCTCTTGGTCCCATCTCAATTACCAACTCCTGAAGATGACCAACCTGAACCCTTCTCATTACTGTGTTTCTTAACCCAACTGGAAATTTTATTTTCATTTGTTTCTCTGTTATCGTTCATCTCTCTATCAGAATGTGAATTTCACAAGGGTGGAGACAGACACCTGAACTGCATTACTGGTTGGTCCCTGCCTCTCAGTACTTGACACATAGCAGGCCCACATTAAGGCGTTCCCGGAGACACAGAACAAAATGAGCAAGTTTAATTGTTGTTTCAGAGGCAAAGGGTCATCAGATCGCCCCCGGCATTGTCCACTGAATTCCCCTACCCTCTTTGACAATGTACAGATTTAGAATTAAGGTGCATGCACCCTCTAACCCCACCCCAGGTTCCACCCTTATCATTGGATAAAGCAGCTCAACAGCTCGAGTATATTTATCACACCTGCATTTATTCATAGTTCGATCTGAGAGCACTTGTTAACTCCCTTAAAATATCTGATTGAATTTCATGTGGAAGCGAAAGCCACGGATTAAATATATGTTGTGTTAAGAAGCTTCCCGTTTTATCACAGTCTGTGCACTGCCAGAAAAGCATTCTGCATGTTAATTAAGATAGCTGGGGATTTTTAAAAGACTTCTTTTTCTCCTTTTAACTTTATAATGCATTCAGGGGGAGGGAACTAAGGAAACTCACTGCAAAGCTGTAAAAATCGGTGTCAAGTCGGGTGGCTTGTGGGATTCCATGAGCTTCCGTGACAGGCGGGCACTGTCTCTGAAAGTCAGCAGCAGGCTGGGTCTTGAAGCGGCTGTGCCGGAGGCTGGTGAGGCTGCGGGAGGAGGCTTTGTTTGACCTCTGACTTCAGTAGGAAGGGTGCCCTTTTGGCTAAGACTGAGATTTCATCCTGGGAACAGTTAAGTAAGAGGCAGGGGTGAGAAGTGATCGAATCCAAGAATTAAAGTGGACCTGATGAATGTGGCTACGGAGAGAGTGGAAAAAATCTGACCTTCCTCCTAATGAGCACGTCAATACAGCCAGGACATCTGTGAAATGAGCCCAAGGTCCTTGGTGGATTCAGTCTGGGGGTGCTGCTGGCACGTGGCAGGCACATGGCACTTGCTGCTGTGATGTGAGAGCCCGTGCCTACCTCTTGCTGGCAGGAACTCAGAGCACAGCCCAGCGATTTGGTCCCCCTATCCCCTCCCTGCCCCTCCACCCTAGTCTCAGCTCATCTCTCAAACACAGCTGGCCCCTTGGAGTGCAGAAAAGATGTGAGTGACTTGGAGAGGATTTCCAGCCTTTTGCACAAGCCCAGGAAGCTTTAGGTAAAGCGCCCTGCCACAAGGAGTCCCAGAATACCGCTGCTGTTTGTCTAGGACTCCCTGACCCATAGCGTAGGAGCTATGAATGATCAAAATAGTGTTGCAGCTGGGGTGACACTGAGAGCCGCGAGCAGATGTCTGCCTGAAATCAGTGCAGTTTCTCCTCCTCCCTTGACATCCTGCCCTGGATTCCTGCTCACTGCAGTGCCTTTCCCATCTATGACCAGCAGGGGGAGGACCCTCTCTCTCGCCTCCATTTCCACAATCCTGGCAGGGTACACTCCTTCCCCAGACCGGTCAGGTCACCTCCCAGTCTCCATGTCCCAGTCTCTGAGACTCTGGCCCTTGTTCCTTTCTCATATTGATAGAAACTTGCAGACCTGCCTGGGGCAGCTATGGCTGAGAGCAGGGCAGGATCTCCAAGGCTGGGGAACAGATGTCCTGTTGTCCTTGGTAGTGGGTTGTCTGGTCTCTCTCCTTACTGGCTGCATCCAAGCATGACAGGCCCTGAAAGACACCCAGGTTGGTCTTGTCTCTCAGAGATCCATGGACATCCCCAGAAGGCACATCAATTCCTTGAAAATGTACCTGCTCTGAGGAGGTAGCATGCCCATTGGGGTGACACGCTCCATAGAGGTAATCTGGCCCACCCAGGTGACATGGCCCCCAAGAAGTAACACCTTCCATAGAGGTGACATGGCAGTTGAGACTTAGCCCTACCCAGCCGTTTCACATGTGGGAGCTGTGCCCTGGCACAGCGGGCCCTGAGGTGACCACCCCACCAACTTGTTCTAAGATCTTACAGCTCAAAGCCAGTCAGGGTTGGACCAACCCAGCTCTGGTGCCACCCCTGGCACCTGCCCTCCTGCCCATAGGAGACTATTGCTACTTCAAGTCCAGTAGACAGAGCTAGAGACAAGCATCAGTGGCAAAAAGAGTCATTTATGATTTATGAATAATGAACTAGTTTAATCCTGGGTGTCTCTCGTCCCTCCCATTTGGTAATTGGTTCCACTTCTTTAATGGCTCAAATTCTTTATCAGCCTGTGACAGAGGGGAGGTGAGTCATCACACCAGGGACTGGAAGGGTGACCTACATATCAGGCCTGGGAAGACAGGAGCTGAGAGATGGGGCTCTACCTTCCACAGCCTCCCTGTTGGGGGCAGCTCCTGTCTTTTCATCAGAGTGGTGGGAAGAGACCCAGCTTGGGTGGCCATTAGTGCGGGTGGTTGTGGCTGGGGCGTCTGAAGCTGTGTGTGCATGGTAAATCCTCTGCTTCTGCCTAGGTTGGATGAAGATGGAGAAAATTGGGGTCTAGTCCCACACAGAGGCCACCCTTAAGCCACAATGACAGGGAGACAAGACTTTGGAGTCTGGCTGCCTGGGCTCAGAACCTGGTGGCCACATTCTGTCTTAGTGACTCTGGCTCATCCCTTTGCCCCTGGAGCCAGGAGGACATGCTCCCAGAAGTGAGGCTCTCACCTGTGTCATTCTTGAACCTGTTATTTCTTCTCTTATTGTTTCACACACAAGGATGCTGAGACTTGGGAAGGAAGGCCTGGCACGGGGACCCCAGGTGGACCCTTGAAGGTGGGCTCTGCTTTGCCTCCTCCAGGTCATCTTGCTCTGCATCAGACCCCAGGGTGCCCTCCCAGGGGGCTACAGGGAATATTGCAGCTGCCACTGAGAACACAGAGAGGAACTAAAGCCGGGGGTGGGACGCTGGTTATTTGGATGAGCTTAGAAGGTGAGAAGAGAGGTGTGGGCAGTGGTAGGACACCAAGGTGACATATTTTCATAGTTAGCATTCATGACATAGTTGGCAATGCCTGCTGGTGTTCATCATGTGACGCAGAGGTTACTGTACCCACTTTACAGGCAGATAAACTTGGGACAGGGAAGCTAAACGATTGCCTAAGCAGTGCAGCTGGTGCGGGGTGGAATCTGCCTTCTTCCAGCCTCTTCCCTGAATGCTGTCACATTGCCTCTTGCCGGTCCCAGTTCTGACAGGTGTAGGCGTGAGAGGCTGCCGGCTCTGTGGTGATGGTTGTCCTCTTCTGACACTCAGTAGTCTGCAGATCATTGCCAAGTACCTCAGTCTCTTAGACTCTCACAACATTCCTGAGAGGTAGGTATGAATGAGGATTACAATAGGTGGATGGAGAGAGAAAGAACTTGGAATCAAAGCATAACACAGAGAAGGGTGCATATTACAAATGCACAGCTCTCTGGATATTCAAAAGAAAATTATTATTTTAATCTCATTTTTCTAAAAGAAAACTAGGACTTAGCACTATTCCTGCTTACATCTCTTAATGTCCGCATTTTGAGTGGACATTTATATTTAAAGTTTTGATTTCTTTTCTTTTTTTTGAGAGCAATACAAATTTAATGGAGAACAATGACACTTTTATTGTATTAGTTTCATTTCCAGGAGTGGCTATAGGAGAGGGACATCATGTGACTTAAGTCACCCACTCTGTGGTATTAAAACCCTTTATTTGGGGAATTGCGTTCTGCTGGTGTTTTCTTAAGTAGAATTTGTTTAAAAAGCTTGCAGGATAAACTTCGTGGCAGCAGTCTAAAGTTTGTAGGTTCAGAAATACTTGGCGAAGGAACAGTGTACTCATATCATTTATTTTTGTAACATTTAATTTAGCAATCGTTATTTACCTCCACACTTTGTGGAATATTTTGGAGAATCAACAAAGCCTCAAGAGCGGCCTAATTCTCTGCTTGCAAGTCTGGGTTTTTTAGCTGTGAAAAGGCTTTTTAAATCCCACATTTCAGAGAGAGGAAAAACGTGTCCATCAGTTAAGTGAAGGGATTGCAGAGGGTCCCTGAGTGTGGTCCTGGCAGGGGCAGAGGCCCCGCCCCTTAGGATGCTCTACTTCCTCTTTTAGGGGACAGAGACGGGGAGGGGATCTTTCCCCTGAGCCTTGGGAAGCCTGGGTGCATTCCTGCATCTCTGGATATTTTTAGGGGGCCCCTAAGTGAAAGCTGTGGGGTGGGGTGCATCTTCCAGTTCCACGAGAGCACAATGGAGGACAATTAGAAATCATTCCACCTGAGTCATCTTCCCTTTCCAAGAGGTGTCTGAAGACTTTCCTGATAGGCTTTGGAGAAGGGGAAAGCAATCAATTAACCAATATCCACTGACTGAGACAAAAATATGTCTCTGTCTGGGATGACTGGGGCAGCAGAGCCCTCAAAGGAGACCTAGCTTGCAGGGGAAGGGAGATAAGTCCTAAGGTCTGGGAGAACTGGACCAGGAGGACCCACAGTCCTGCTTGTAGTCAGACCCAGAGCCCAGACTGGCCAAACAGCAGCAGTTGGGGGAGCTGCTCTCTGCCCCAGTCAGCCTGACACTGCCAGCAAAAACTGCAAGTCATCCTGCCGCAGCTGCCAGCCTGCAGGGACCAGGCCCTGGCGGCTGGAGGGGGTATGAGGAGGAGGGGAGTCTCTTACAGCTTTTCGTTTTAGGCTAGAACCTTCCAGCAAGATTTCAGAGCAGTCTGATCTCCCCGTTGGTCTTTCCCTCCTGCATTCCACTTCCAAAGGCCGCGTCCACACCACAGGGGCTCCCCCCAGCCCAGGTGTTCTGTCTTGTGGCTTCAGAGCTAGAGATTGTCCTTCCCTCCCTGATTCTGGAGCACCCAGAGAGCCCACTTCCTGCAGTCACAGGCTCTAGTGACACTGGGCTTGAGTCCCTGTGTGGTCACTGAGGGGTGTGCCATCTATAGCGGCCACAGTCCCACTTTTCCCATATACACCTGGCCATCTCAGGCCACTGACTTAGTGAGCACAGAGGTAGACAGCAGGGTGGACAATATTCTGCCCCTTGGACCAGCTCCCCAAGGGACTGAGGGCTCCTCCACCCCCACAGCAGGCCAGCCTGATGATCCTCTTGGCCCTTCCCGTCCTGTATTGAAATGATTCATTGATTCAACAGGGATTGTGGCCATTTATGGACATGGGTTTAAATCTCTCTCCTTCCTTGGTCCTGAGGTCAGAGGATCTAATTACCTTTGGAAATAAATTTTAAGGTATTTTCTAACTCTATTACCCAAGAAAGGCTGAAAGAATCCAGGGCTTTTATACCATTTTGAAAATCAAGAAACAGTTTCAGAGTGGCTCACCAACGTGATACCATTAAACTGCACTAAAGAAGAGACCTTAGTGCCCGGATGCAAGGACATTCCTTTGGGCAGGGACTCTGGTGCTAGACATGGCGGGAGAAGGTGCCTAGGTTGCTGATCCCTGTGCAAAGTCACACGCATCCTCAGAGTGCTCCTTTGAGAGGGTCCCCAGGGAGGTTACTGCGTGGTAACCTAGGGCCAGCAGTCCAGCAGGTTAGCCTGTGTCCTGCTCTCCACATTTAGAGCCTCTCACTCCTGAGATGGGGCTCTGCTGGAGAGCCGAGTCCATTACACTCACCATCATTTCTGGTTTAGTGCCATAATTCAGGAGCCATTCCCTGGGTGGAGGTGGGGCTGGGAGCTAGGAAGTAGGACAGGAAAGGCGAGTAAGTGGAGAAGGGTGAAGGACTGTTGGGAAAAAAAAAAAAGTCTTTCATTCCCTGACCTCCTTCCAGTATATTCAGAAACCTGTCCTCAGTGCTCTGGGGCCCAAAGGCTGTCCTTCTAGCTCTGGGTATGTGTTGGGGTTCTCTTGGTGGTTATGGGTTTATAGCCAGAATTATTCACCTTGGGAAGGGTGTCAGAGAGGGGCTTCTGAGGACTTTGGCCTTGAAGCACAAGTTTGCAAGCCCAGGAAGAGGTAGGATTTTGAGTGTCTGGGTGGATGAATACTCCTGCCCTTAGTAGAAGTGAGAGGTTGAGCTGTCTCCAAATGAACTTGACATTGCACCTGTTAGGGTAGAATCCCTTCAGTGGCTAGTGCTGGTTGACCTGCTATCCTAATAGCAGGAAAGTCTATGGATTAGGAAAATTTGTCAAAAGGTTTTCAGCCCTACTGGTGTTATTTTTTAGCTGTGGGATTCAAGCAGCTCTTTGTAAAATAGGGATAATGGAACTGGGGATATAGCCTGGGGGCAGAGTGCTTGCCTAGCGAGTGTGAAGTCCTGCATTAGATTCCCAATATTGCAAAAAACAGAGTAAAATAAAATAGGAGCAATAAATCTTGCCTTCTTTGCTGGAGGTCCCATTACATGGTGACCTCAAGTGAGATGATATTTACATTGTGAAAGTGTTTTGCAAGCTGTCAAGGGCTGTGCAAGGTATACAAAGCCCAAGTCTATCAGAGTCATTGGAAGCTCAACAGGGTAGGTGGGGGGGGGGCAGCATTCTCTTGGAACTCATGGAGGAAAACCATGAGTTTTATATTAAAACAAATTCACACATATGATTGTATAGAACACAAAAGTTCATGAAAAAAAAATTTTTTTTGATGTTGTTGTTATTTTTTTTTTTTTTAAGGCAGGGGCTTACTAAGTTGCTGAGGCTGGCCTTGAACTTGTGATCGTCCTGCCCCAGCCTCCTGAGTAGCTGGGATTACCGATGTGTGCTACTGTATCTAGCCAGGTTCATGAATTTTAATGTTAAAACAGGAGCAAAGAAACTCTTGTCTTTGTGAAGATGTGGGACATGGAAGCTGCTGGGGATGCTCCCTTTAAGGACCCAGGGGATTTTAACATCACTCTCTGCTCCTCAGACACTGTGCTGGGCTCTGCAGGAGGGGAAGCAATCTTGAGGAAAGAGGCCAGACCCTGGGGCTCACAAAGGACATCTTCCATACCAGGCTATCAGGAAGCACAAAGGAACAAGAGGAAAGAGAGCTCTCATGTCTGGCTGGAGCCATGGAGGTGATCAGGGGAGACTTCCCAGGGGAGGAGAAGGAGGAGGAAGTGGGATTGCAGGAGCCCAGACACACAAATTCAGGACAAACCATGTTCAGTGACAGGCAGTAGACTCAGACCTAGACTAAGGATTTGTTGAGGGAGGAGATGGACCATGTGACTGGGACCTCTGGGGAGGAATTTGGGATGAATGCAGCAGGTCTGCAAATCATTTGAGCAGTGAGATGCATTGGTCATGGGGTTGCTTTAGGGTGATTAATTTCATGGCAGTGACAGATTCCCAGTTGCCTGTATGGTTGTTCATACAAGGGGTCCTTCCAGAAGAGACGGGATCACTCCTGAGATATCTAGACTTTTAGTTCAAATTGCAGCCAACGTTTACAACATTTTGTTTTTTCTCTTTGCTCCTCAGATGAACAACTGCAGCCCAAAGAAGCCAAGGGCCTTGCCCCATGTTGCCCTGTGAATTAGAACTGCTGTTGAACAGCAGGAGTCACAGATCACTGGGGCAGAAAGGTCCCAGCAGGTCCTCCAGAAAGCCGAGTGCTACGTAGGTCCTGTAATATTGCCACGGGATTTCATGCTTATCTTCATGCCTGAACTCTTCACAGGAGCCCTTGGCCCACAGATTCCCAGGGCTGATCAGATACAATGATAATAACCTCTTGTCCCCACAGCTCCTCTGACCAGCGAGACTTCACCTTGGATTTCAGGTCTTGTTCAAGAATCGCATTCACCCCACCCCTGGGCACTTGCCTGGTGTTTCCTCTCAGCATGGAGCTGCAGGCAGTATCTGCAGCTGGCAAGAGACCAGCAGAGGGAGAAAGGGGCTGGCTAACTGGAGTAATCATGAAAGGTTCCTGGGGATATTCCCAGAGAAGTCACCAAATCCCCAGCAGAGAGCCTGACAGTTGGTGGGGACAAAGAGATGGGATCTGGGATCCTCCCCAGTGCTGTGCAGCCCAAGCCTAGACCAACACAAGTGCTTGATGTGGACGGGCGGGGTGGTGCTTGTAATCCCAGCAGCTTGGGAGGCTGAGGCAGGAGGATCATGAGTTCAAAGCCAGCCTCAGCAATTTAGCAAGGCCTTAAGCAACTCAGCGAGACCCTGTATCTGAATAAGATATAAAATAGGGCTGGGGCCAGACGAATGAGAAGTTATACTCCATTTATGTATTATGTGTCAAAATGCATTCCACTGTCATTATTACTAATTAGAATACATATATATATATTTGTGTGTATATATATACATAGATAGATATATAGATATTTGGGCAACTCACTAGGTAGGCGGCGGTATCACCCCCTGAAACAGGTACAATTGGCACATGCCAGTCAGAGACATGGGGTAACTAATGTTGATGGGGCAGGGGTGGGCATTAGGGAGACAGTAGCCCAGAAACCACCAGAGACCAGTAACCTGGGGTTGGGTGGTTGGTAAGAGTCTAGCCTTAAGAGCATGTATATAGGGGCTTGAGTAGTAGCTCAGAGGTAGAGAGCTTGCCTGGCATGCATGAGGCATTGGGTTCAACCCTCAGCACCACATAAAGTAAAATAAAGACATTGTGTTCACCTATAACTAAAAAATTTTTAAAAAGCATATATATTAGGGGGCTGGGGATGTGGCTCAGTGGTTAAGCGCCCCTTGTTCAATCCCCTGTACCCCTCCCCCAAAAAGTGCTTGATATTTAGAACAAACAACTGTATATGCAAATCATTTGGTAATCATATGCAGATTCTGTAGGATGAAGTGGGGTCAGGGATCCCAGGCAACGGCTGTGATCCACAGATGGGTGTGCGCAGTACAGGGTTCTATAGTACCTACTCTTCAAACTTTCCTAAAGGAACAATGTTGGACTGATTTACCTTGCACACCTGCTTCTTGAAGCAGCTCCTTTATAGACTTGTCTAATAAAAACCATCTCAACGCACCATCTCCACGCACCCTACACGGATTTACTGAGCACCTACTATATAGCAACACCTAGGGATCCAGAGATGTCACAAGTGGCCTCTTCTTGTGGGATTTTGCAATGAAGGGCATGTGATGAGGGTAGGTGGGACATGAGCCAGGCAAATAGGAAATCCAGCAGAGAGAGAGAGCAAGGTGATGTTGGGGCACCACAGGAACCCAGGCGAGGACACTCCTTGGGCTGGGGCTAAGATGAGGTGGGAAAATCAGGAGGGCCTTTGGGGGAGTAGGGAGCACTAAGTTCAGTCTTGGAGGGAGGGAATATATTGGTCAGATGGGGATCTTCCACAGACCCTTTCTTGCCCCTTTTCACAGAGGAGCTAGACGAAGGCTTAGGCTAGCAAGGGGCCTGCCTCCGTGTTGCTCAGGGAGTCAGCAGCCTTCCCCGTAAGAGGACACTCTCCTCCCAGCCCTCACCCGAGAGTTTTCCCTTTGGGCTTCACAGGGTATGTCCTCTCCCTCCTCTTCCCCTCAACCTCTGCTCTTCCTCCTGGCTGCCAGGGGGACTGAAGCATGCATCAGGGGGATGGGCAGTGACAATCATAGAAGTGACCAAGAGGGCTGAAGTGAGGTGTTTACTAGCTTTGGAGAGGGGAAGGCAATGGAGACTGTATTACTGGGAGGAGGCAAGACCAGGTAAGTGGAGGTGGAGGCAGGTGGGGAATGAATCAGAAGGGGTGGTGGGTTTGGGGAGGAAGGTGGAAGAATAGCCTGTGTCCAGGTGGGAAGTCATGCTGCCTGGCCGGTAGAAGGCTGAGGCACAAGATGCAGGAGACACAAGATACAGGAGGTAATATTGGCAAGGTTTGGGACTAATGGGGCATGTGGCCTGGGGCACCCAGGCAGTCTTCCCTTGATATAATTGAGTTCCCTCTGTGGATAGAATTGACCCTGGGCTGTTCAGGCTGGCTCTCATGCCGTTTCATCAACAGGTCTCTGTTGGGTAGAAATGGATCCCTGGTGCTTATGAAAAAGGAAGGGACTAGAATTTGGCATATGCTGCCTCCCCGCCTGGTCCATGGCTCCTGATGGAGCAGGCCACAATTATGCAAATAAGATTAAAAGGAAGCAGCAGACAACTTTCTTGTCCTAAATCTTCAGTGGTCTGCCTTGGCTGACCATCTTTAGCCATCCAGCCTACTTCCTGGCAGCTAGATGTGGCCGCGTGACTAGGGCCTGGCCAGTTTAAAATGAAGAGAAGCGTTTTACACCCTGCTTGGGTCATGCCACTTAACAGGAAGGTGTTTGCCCTCCTCTTTCCCTTCCTGCCCTTCCTGCTGGTGGGACAGCTGTGTGTGTGGGAAGCCATCTTTGATCATGCGGCATGGCAGAGCAGGGAGATGGAATGAGCCCAGGCTTTGAAGACTCTGCGGAACAGGGTCTCATACAGCTGGACTTTTATATGAGCAGGTGATACTCCTTTAGTTCAACTGAGCCCCTATTATTTTGGATCTCTGTTATATGCACCTTCACCGGTATCCCAACAAAGATGAGGGTATTTATAATAAGTTATTATCAAAGATGAACGTCGCAGTGTGAACTATGTCATCCCTCACTCACTTGACAACTGTTTTTGTTTTTTTTTTTTAACTGACTCCCTTATGCCAGGCAACAAGCCAGGTGTGGGAGCTAAAATTATCAGACAGACATGGTCCTCTTTCACAGAATTTAGTCTTGGCGTAGAAAGGATATAAGCAATCAGGCGTGATCATGTATGTGTTCAAGAAAGATCTGACTCACGGTGAACATGCGGAATGGGTAAGAAATAACCCTTAGTTTTTAAGTCACTGAGCCTTAAGTTGCTTACTGGGGCATAATTTAGCCTACCCTAGGATGGAGGTCTTTATAGAAATTTTTACAAAAGATGGTGACCAGAATAGAGGAGGCAAAGAAGAAGATGGGGTGAGGTGGAGAAAGAAGAGATAATTTAGGAGATGGAATCAATAGGACTTGAGAAAAATGGAGTAGAAATGAGGAAGAGAGAGGTTGAAGATATTTGGGCTGCTCACTGGGTGCGTGGTGCTACCACCCCCTGAAATAGGTACAATTGGCACATGCCAGTCAGAGGCATGGGGTAACCAAATGTTGATGGGGCCAGGAGAGGGCATTAGGGAGACAGAAGCCCAGAAACCACCAGAGACCTATAACCTAGGGTTGGGAGCTGGTAAGAAAACTGGTAAGAGCTCTGCTAGAAGAGCTAAAATCTTCAGGAGACACCTGCTCTAGGCTGTCTTATGTACACTATTGACCCTGATGCCACTATTGTCCCTGGTTGTGACAAATTTCAGATCTGGCCATATTACTCCTTTGCTCAGATCCCTTCACTGACTCCTCAGGAGTCTCAGGACACATCCAAACTCTTTGACATAACTTGCAAGGTTCTGGGCACCTGCCCACTTCTCTGGCAGGTCCCATGCTTCTTTTCTGGGGTTACCCCTAAAGTATCCTCCACACATCTCCCAGGAGCTGCCCTGATCCTCTACCTAGCCCTTGTCCATCAGGGTTAGTGACCTCTACAGGGAGTCTCCCAGCCCTTCCCACACCAGCGCAGGCATCTGTTGCTACCTTTCTCCCTTACCCCCAACAGAGGTGGCTTTTGCACTGATGAACTTGGTGACAGCCTGTGCCCACCCCAGCACTGACTGAATAAATGAAAAAATGAGTGAATAAAAAATATATTGGGTGAATGGCTGTGAGGCTATAGAGACCTAAAAACAGGGGAACAGGACATGTTTACTGGGAACCGTGATGTACCAGGTACTATATTGGGATTCTGATGAGACAGAGCAAGGAACCCCTTGCTGTGATCAACCTCCCTCCCTTGGACCCTCCCAACCATGCCCCAAGTGACTTGTCCTTGTCTCTCCATCCTCTAGGACCCTCCTGTTTTCCATCTCGGTTGAGGTTTCACTAAACCTCCTTATAAGAAGGGTAGGAGTTGCAGGGTGGCCCAGAGACCACCCACAGGACTATGAGGCTGCCAGGACCCTGGACAGAGGCCCTTCTCTCTTCTGGTCCTTAGTCCTTAGGTTTCAAAAACCTCAGTGGGCTTTATGATGAGACACTCTGGGGGTTGAACTAGTTTGTTCTGCTTTTAGAAGAAAAGCAATGCCCCTTCCTAGGGACACGTCCCCTTCCCAGATGTGTTTCGTGGACAAGGACCTCATTCTCTGGAAGGCTAGCTACTGTCAGGGACAGCCCTGGTTCCCACTCCTCTTGAACAGTTCCTAACTGGGCCTTGGAGAGTGTGGTGGCCCTGCCCAATTCTTGGGGACAGTGCTGACTTAGAACCAGTAGTAAGAGAAGGAGATTTCAATGTGAGGAGAGGGCACCTGGCGCCTCCAGGGATGAGGGAAGAGTCAGCTCCCCACAGTCTGGTGGTGACAATCTAACAGGGGACCTTGTAGCAGGAGCCCCATCTGGAGCTCTCTGGCTGCCTAGGGGGAGTATCCCCAGAATTCACTCAGAGGGGCCAGAAAGGAAGATGGCCAGAAGGGGAGAGTGAGGGCATGGACTCTTGGCCTAGAGGCCTATGGTGGCCTCTGTCCCTGTCCCATCTCCATCAGTGACCAGGACCAGTCTCTACCCATAAGCTGTTGAGCTAGATTAAATGGGGACAATGACAATGTCCGGAGAGGGGAGCCAGGTGCAAAGGGGTGGCTCTCTTCTTTCTCCTGCACCCAGACCCATGTCTGTTGGATAAGGAGGAAGGAGCTGAGTTGAGGAGTCGGGGGAGAGGGCTGCAGGGAGGACCACAGGCGGAGCTACCTGGTCACTGTGTCTCCTCTTTCCTTCCCTAGGCTGTAGCCCTCTTTTCTTGAGCCCTTGGGTAGTAAGATGCTCCCAAAGGACCCGCTGCATTCTGGGCTCCCAATGGTGCCCCTTTCCACGTCTTCTCTGGGTGGCAGCTAGAAGATGGTGGCTGAGAACTGGGGCTCTCCCATGCTGGGCAGGGCACAAGACCCTCTAGGCTGAGTCTGGGCCCTCCTCATAGCCACCCTTACCTTTATCTCTTCTCCAGATTCCCAGACTGCAAGCAGGAACATTCATGGTGAATAGATTGATGAATTCAATCAATCATCAATCAAGACTCAAGCTCCAGTCTATCCATGAATTGACTCCTCCAATGCTATGAAGTGCCTGGTGTATTCCTGGCACCCTCTCAATGCTGGGTAGAGCCATGAACAAAGCAGGGACAGTGTCAGCTCTCATGGAGTGAGAGGTGGAACTCGTGCTTAGCAGATGTTCACATGCATGACGTAAATACGTGATGATAAATCCAGAAACACCATGAAGGAAAAGGAGAGCGTGCTTCAACAGTGGATACTGGATGGCGAGTCTCATCTCGGAGGGATGAGGACAAAGGAGACCCGAGAATGGGACATTTGTGCTGAGATCTAGAAGGAGGAGGCATTAGCCAAGGAAGGGTGGAGCTTCTGGGGAAGAGGGTGTGTTTAGCCACGAGGGCCCCAGGTGAGGGAAGTTTGGGGAGGTGTGAGGAAGCCCTGGAGGTAGGTGTGGGGATCTGGGATGGATGGGAGCTGGAAGGGTGGCTGAGGGAGGCAAGAGTCCCCTAGTTGGCCCCACACCTATGGTCTTCATCCATGCCAGATGGTCAAAACACACCCAAGGGTGCAACAGGCCAGAATGAGCCACCAGGACTAGAGATCCCTGAGCCTGTCCCACTGTCCTCTTAGCCTGGAGCTTGAGCTCATTGGTCTTCTCTGAGGTGGGAGGTGGGGAGGTAGGAACCCTGAGTCCATTGTTATACACAGGCTGATTTTTGGTCCCAGTTCTGAAGCCCAGTTGGGTACCCTGGAGGCCCAGGGAAGGGGAGTGGCTATGGCCCTGAGCATGTTTGTTTGGACTGGACCCATAACAAGAGGGGAGGTATCTTCCAGATATCTTCCTTCAGTATTTATTTGTTTTTATGGGGTACTAGGGATTGAGCTCAGGGGCTCAGAGGCACCTGACCACTGAGCCACATCCCCAGCTCTATTGCTATTGGTATTTTATTTAGAGACAGGGTCTTACTGAATTGCTTAGTGCCTCAATTTTGCTGATGCTGGTTTTGAACTCATGACCCTCCTGCCTCAGCCTCCTGAGCTGCTGGGATCACAGGTGTGCGCCATCGCACCTTGCTTCCCTTCAGTATTTCAATAATTAGGAATATCTGAGCTTGTGGCCCATTTGGGGTCCCCTGGGCCAGGTCATGCTGAGCTGTGAGACTGTGCAAAGACACACCTCCAGGACCTTTGACCCTGTCCAGGGGAGCAGATGGTTGCCAGCACACAAAAGTGAATGAATGGAGTGGTGACATTTCCCGAGCATTCTCTGTGTCCCAAACGTGGTGACAATTGCTGGAGGTGAATAGTTCCAACTATGCCCCACTGACACACACCTCCTGTGTTCCAGGCCTGTGTGTAACCCACTCCCTCGTGTGCTCTGAATTTAGCACATTACACACTTTAGCAAATGGGATGTCAGCAAACGTGATGTGAGCAGAGACTTCACAGGTACCGCAGGCTGAGCCTTGCCTGCTTGGAACTAGCAGCCGCGTAAAGGGTTCTGACCAAGGTGTCCAGTATCAGCTTGCCAAATGTGACATGTGAGTGAGGCCATTTGGACCACCCAAGCCCAGCTGAGCCTCAGAGGACTAAATCTCCATGAGCTTCATGGGCAAGACCAGCAAAAGAACCATCAGCTGAAAACCAGCCCAAATTGTGCAACTGGAGGAAAAAAAAAACAATTGTTTTAAGTGGTTGTTTTTCAGGTGGTTCGTTGTGCCACAGTAGTTGACTGACAAGGCTCCTGATAAACATCTATTACCTCATTTAATGGGCCCAGCAGGCCTGGGAAGAGATTTTTTTTCTGGGAAGAATTGTTCTACCATTTACCTGGGAACTGATCCTGAGAAAATAACTAAACAAGGTCACTAAACAAGTTAGTGGCAACCCAGCTGGATCTGTCTCCATGGCCTACATACAGGTTCCATTCATCACCCCCCAAAATGAGATGACAGTGTTAGTCACTAATATTTGGAAATGAGGGGGCAATTCCATTTATCTTTTGTTGCTTATGTGAACCGTGGTGTTAGCTGAAGTCACCCAGCTGGGTCCCATCCTGCGGGTCACTGCTTGAGACCTGGCTCCAAGGGGAGTCCTTGATTTCGATGCTCTCTGTTCTGTCTTGGTGACCCTTGTTTTCATCTGTCACTGAGCACAGTTCCTGCTTGCTTCTGTCCCCAAAGCCACCACAAGCCGCAGGCGGTTGCTTCTCACAGGATCTTTACTAACGATTTCTGGACTGTGAAGCCTGGTTGAAGTCCGCTCATGACAACTTGGAGTATCGGGTTTCCCGCCCTCAACCAGCAGTTTCTCACCAGCTGTGTCTTCTCCCCTCCCTGTCCAGCTCCTCCAGCTCCTCTCTCAAGGTCACCCTCTGCTGACTCCTCTGAGCAGCACCCCCCACCAGACACCCAGCCCACCCAGGGGTCTTTTGTGTCAGAGGATTCCCTGCTGAGAAGACACTTGTGGTTTTAAGCAGCACAATCTCTCTCCACCCCACCACACACTCATGCAGGCTCAGAGCTCAGAGAAGGGACTTCAGAGAACATCTTTCCCAATCTGTCACGTCACCACTGAAGCCCAGATCCCAAAGAGATGGGGCGATTTCCCTAGTCTTCCAGCTTTGATTGGAGCTAGGAATTAAAAGGCAGAGGTACCCCCAAACACACACTAACTGTGTAAGCAGAGATCCTGTGAATGTCCCAGGGTATATGGGGCACTAAGACAAAGTAACCCGGGGCTCTCTGTCACCAGCTTGGCGTGGACCTTGAGGCGGGCCACGCAAACATGCTGACCTATGCCATTCTCCTCCCGGCCCCACTCCCAGCCTGGCCTCCTCAGTAATGCACACGTGCCCAGCCCATAAATATCTTATTTTGTGTTCCTGCCAGCCCCTGCTAATAGGGCTAATGCTTCCTGAGGAGCAGCCCAAAGCTGCATTAGTCGCAGATGCTTGATTGATTTAAAACAAAGAGCCTGACCACCAAACTCTCTCTATGGTTTCTCTTCCGGCCACTTTGCTTGCAGGGTTATCTCTGAAATGCAATTAAGTGGTTTAAAAGTACATTTTCAGGAAGATGCAGAATTGATGGGGGGAGCTGGCCCCTCTGGGTGCCTCCAGATGATTTCAGTTCCAGAGAAGGGAGCTGGACCTGCCCGGAGCTGTGTCCACACCCAACAAAATTTTGGGTCCCCAAGGCAAAATCTGCCCCAGGAGCCCCTTGAGGGTTGATGGGAGGGACTGCCTGTCAGTGGAACTGTTAACCTTCCTTGGTCCTTTGCTTTTGAAGGCCCAACGCCCTTGGTGTGGCCTCTGGGTGGGGGGTGGGGAGTTGGGGTGGCAGGGTGTTTGCCACTTCCTACCTCAGCAGAGTCCAGGGCTGAGCCTGGTAAGCTTGGTGCTCCTGCTCTCTAGGGCAGCCCAAGAGAACAGGAGTGAGGCGTCCACCTTGGATAGGGCCCTTTCCCCAGAAGCCCTGGTGATATCATCATATATATAACAGCTGTTTTCCTGAACTCCCTGCTGGGCCACCATGCTGGGCTCAGCGCCATATTTCTCTGGCTCCCATGGCTGGGCATCCATCATCTATGGAAGGGCAGCCCCAAACTGGCAGAGTGAGCCATGCCTATGGAAGTAAGGATGAGACAGCTGAAGGGGGCAGCTCGGTTGGCTTCTACAACTGTTTTGTAAGCCTCTTCTGGGTATTGGGTACTGTGTGAGGGGCCAGGGAGGTGACAAGGTGGGCTAGTGTGTCATAGTTGGGCAGGAAAGATGGGCAGCATGTGGGAGAGGGGAGATGTGCTGGGGCTGAGATGGAGAACTGAGGGTATACAGAGCTGCCTTAGCTCATAGGGAGAAAGGTGGAGGGAAAAGTTATAATTACTAGCATTTCTTTTAAGGAAAGGTTTGTATAGTTGAGAGGAACCATACGGGATTGTGAGTGTGGGGTCTGGAGAACCCCAGAGGGTTGAACAGATAATGACAGAGCATTGCTGAAGGTCATCTGCAGGGCCAGGTGGAATGTTGGGCAGGGAACAAGTGCTGACTGTCCCCTCTGTACATTGCTGTCCCTGGCTCTATGACAAAAAAGAAGTTTGAAAATGTCAGATTTTAAGGGACTCCTCGTGTTTAACCCACGTGGGCTGCAATCTCACTCCAATCCTGTTCTGGCAGCATGAGATGGGGTAAGATCTCCTTGTGCTGAGGTGCCCTGCAAAAGTTCAGCCTGGGCACAGTGTTCCAGCTGGTCCTGGAGGATGGATCAGATGTTGATAGTTGGAAGTGAAGAGAAAGAATCTTTAAGTCAAAGGCACAAAGGCAGATGTGAGCATTTGTGGGGTGCGTGTGGGTGACCATTATGTTTTTGTCTGCTGAAGCATCATAGGAAATGAATTAGGAGAGTAGGTTGCAGATGGGTGGCGATGGATTTCCACAGCTTGCTAAGGAGTTTGGGATCTTGCTGGGTAGTGGTGAACTCTAGGGCCAGGGGAGGGGCAGTCAGTATAGGCTCCTGGAAGTTTAACCTAATTGATAATGGAGACATACATAAATGTTTTTGTGACAGTGGCTTCTTTGTGTTTCTGAGGAGACAAATAATATCAGTCTCTATAGAACATGTAGCTCTGAAGCCACAATGGACAAATCCATTGGCCACCAGGTCTGGCGCTCACTTGCCCCAAACACAGCCTCTACTCTTTAGTGTTCTCTGGAAACTTCTAGATGATTACTGCCTTCCCTGATAACAAACAGTACTTCCTTGTGGTGCTCATGTATCCATCCATCCCTCTGTGCTATCATCTACAGACCTTCCAGACCCTACCCTCATTCATCCAAGGTTTTAGCACCCTGGACGACACTCTCCCTCCTGCCTGAAGTGTCATTCTTGATCATGGTGGGAATATCCACATCCCCAAGGATGACCTCAGCTCCCAGGTCTCTCAGCCTCCCAACCTCCCTGTCAGCAAGGATCTTCTTCACTTCTCTCCATCACCTCCCAGCTACACCCAAGACATTGTCCTCACCGCGCCCCCATCCCTGCCAAAGTCACCAAATCAAACCCTCCCGTGTATCTTAATCCAGGGCTCGACAACAACCACTATTTTCGTAAATCATATTTTATTGGCACACATCCTTGCCCTCTGTGACCTGCCTTTAGCCGATTTCTTGCTATGATAACAGATCTAGTAGTTGTGACAGTCTGTGTGGCCCTCAAACGTTTACTACCCAGCCCTTTACAGAAAAGCTTTTCCAACTCTGCCTTCATCCACAATGTCTCTCCTTTCTCTCCTTGTCCTCCAGCAGAGACTCACAACTTCAGTGACTCCATTGTCACCATCCATTTGTCTTCCTGGGTGAACCCAATGGCTCACTTTTTTTTTTTTTTTCTTCCCACTGACAGAGAACAGAGCGCTGCCGGGGAAAGTTATAGAACTTTCATCACAGACCCTGGGTCACTACCTCAGATGGACTCAGCATTCCTGGAAACCCGGGTTCTCAGGTCGGCTCACCCTCACACTCATTATTTCACCCTTTTTTAGGAGCTCCGTGTTTCTGACCTCCTGCACTCCTTTTCCAGTGGACGGCCTGGTTGCTTCCATTAGAGAGTACCTCAGAGAGGACTCACCTAACCTCTTGATGCCAGAGAAGCTGGCATCCCCTCTCTTGCTTTCTGAAAACGATCCCTCTTCTTCTAGCTGATGTTCTGACCCTCCTGCCTACCTAAAAAATTTACCTTCCACACCTTGATTTGGGTTCCCCCTAAAGAAGAACCCGAGACATGGGCTTGAATGAGCACATTCACTTGTTTGGCAACCCCAGCCAGAAAGGAAGGGAGATCAGACAGGGAAGAGATGATGAGTAATTCATGAGCTACATAAAACTAGGGGCAGGTGGGAGTCCAAGTCCTTGGGAGCCCTCTGGAAGGCTGTGTGGGGCCCAACTTAGGATCAGCGTACTGGAGGATGCAGAACTGGAGGCCCTTACCCACCCGCTCTTGCCCCACTAACCTTGAGTGCCATCCCTTAGACACCCTCCCTCCCTCCCCTCTGCAAGTCCTTGTGCACAACACAGAAAAGTGAACAGTCCAAGTGCCAGAGGACTCCCTGTGGGAGGGAAGCACACAGACAGATGGTATCCACTGGTGTTGGGGCTATCATGGGGCTGGGGGCCCCCGTCTCTCTCCAGGGCATTTCACTGGGGGCGTTCCAGGAGTTTTGAAACCCTATCATAGTTCTTTCATTTAAACCCAATGCTTCACCTTCCACACTCCTCTTCCCTTCCATTTTCTTCCTTCATGATCAAACCAATTGGAAGTGAGGCCTACGGTCACCATCCCCATTCCTCCCTCCCACTGGTACCTCAGTCCGTTTCCATCTGGCTTCTCCCCTCCACTGGACAAACTGTTCTCCTGAACTCCACATTGCTCAGGAGAAAGTCCAGGGGACCCTTTCTCAATTCTCAACACACTGACCCTTCAACAGCACTGAACGTGGTTGACCACTTCCACCTCCATCTGTACCATCTACACATATTCCTTTGGAATCCACAACATTTCCTGCTTCTGTGATCTCTCCTACTTTTCTGGGGATGCCTTTTCTGAAAGTTTGGGGCCATTTGGCCTGAGAAGGACATAGGTCCTTCAAAACGTCCTCTCCTCCTAGTACCCATTCAGAAACACAGCATTAAGTTCCATTGCTAAGGGGATGGTACGCCCTGTTTTGTGTAGCATAGATCTTTCCACCTGCCTATTTGAAATTTGCCCTTGGAAATCTGAAAGGCATTTCAGAGCCCAAACTGGACATTTGATTCCCCCATCCCCCACCAAAGCCATAGCTGGACTTTTCTTCTGTCTCAGTGAATTGCATGTTAGTTATCCAGTGGCAAAGGTCAGAGACACCCTTGATACTTTTTTCTCGCTTTCTGAAACTCTGACATCGTCCAATCCACCCCCGAGATTGTAGGATTTGATCTCCTAAATCTTCCTTGTGTTGATGCTAGCTCTCTGTCTCCATCACCCACACACATAAGCCTGAGCTGCTCTTATCTTGGCCTAGATGCTTGCTTCCACTTCTGGGCTAGTGAGCTTGTGTCCTGCCTGGCTCCCTTCCAATTCTCTCTGTGATAGTTTTCACATTGCAATTAGAGGAATGCAAACTGAATTATGTTCCACCTCAGGCTTTATCACTTGTCTTCCTTCTGCTCTCCTTAATATGGGCTTGGAGACCTTAAAGGCCTGGCCTCCACCTTCTCCAGCCCCCTCCTGCCATGCAGCTCTTCCCACTGCAGCCTGTGAGTCTTCATTCTGCATCTGCAGACCACTGGACCTTTGCCCTTGCTGGGTCCTCTGCATGAAATGTTCTTCCTTCTTCTCTTGCCTTGTTAGTCTGACTTCACTGTCTGATCAACCATCACTTCCAGGGAGTCTCACTCCCTGAGATGAACTCTCAAGGCATTACAGAAACCAGCAATTTTATATCTGATTCATGCTTATCCCTACAGTGGACTGTGAGCAAGGCTTGGATCCCCACTGGGCCCTCAGTGACTGACACAGTAGGATCTGGCCACTGTGGTCACTAAGCCAATATCCACTGAACGAATGATTACATGTGAGAGCAATCTAATCCAATCACCTTTGGGATGAGGTCAGTGACCTGAGCAGAAAGTTAGTGATCTTTAATTAAAGAGGCAGATATCAGAATTGAAGGGGTTTTCAAAGTAGACATTGCCAATTGCTTTGTATCTACCCCCAAGATTCCCTCCTATAGAACAGGGTGTCATGTATTTTTTTTTATTCCTTTCCATCATGGAAATATAGCCCATATGAACTTTAAAGTCATTTGATCGGTAGTAAAGGGTCCTTGGGGGACCAAGGTTTTAGCAACATATTGAGCTGTGTTCAAACCCTAGCGTTGCCAGGTATCACGCTTCTTTAAATCTGTTTTATTTTTTAAATTTTTTTTTGTAGTTATAGAAGGACAGAATGCCTTTTTTTTTTTTTTTTTTTTTTTTTNAGCAGGACCCAAGCTCTGACATCTCCTAAATGTTCACTTTTGTCACTTAAGTATGTTTTGGCTTGTACATAAGGGAGGGAGAGGTGCTGAGGATTGAAACCCAGTACCTCACTCATGCTAGGCAAGCACTCTGCCACTGAGCTACAGCCCTTGAATCTGTTTTATACCATGCTAATTAGAGATCCTAATATCTGTGCTATGTGGTTGGTAGGAGGCAAAAGGCAGGCATCTAATGACGCTTGAGGGAGGCCGTGTAGGGCTGCCTTTCCCTTCCCAACTCAAAGTCAGCAGGAAGAAAGTCCTTTTTCAGTGCCCTAAGGCCCGGTTTTCATTCTCTTTGCTATTCCTTGAACAAGGTTGTTGAAGACCCGGACAGCTTTATTTCACCTTTCCCTCCCTCCTGCCTCCCAGGTCCGATGCTGACCTGCCTGCTCTTCTGTAGGGATTCCAGAGGAGAAGGTTGAAAGATGAGGGCTGTTTCACCGTCAGAGGCTTTTTGCTAACCATACAATTGGGTTTTCAGTCGAGTGATTCATGGACATGCATTTACAGCTGAAGTTGTAGATCTGTTTTTAGAAATTATTAGCAGGCATTAAACAAAAACAGGCTTTATTAATAATTCACCAGAAAAAGATATGGTACAATATCCCGCAATCATAATCTTTAATGCCGGAATAAGTATTCCATTTGTCCCCCACCCACCCCCTTCCTTCCTTCAACCTAACAAAGACGCAGATCCCCTGTAAACTGTAAGAAATGTAGAGCTAAGTGGGCATATTTATCAGCTGAGCAGGGAATTATTCCATTTCTAGAGGCCCAAGAATGCAGGACAAATTTTTGCTGCCTACATTTAGAGATAAAAATGGGACTATTTGAAGTAAAAAATAGAGCGTGGGGTTGACGTTATGAAGAAATGTCTCTGATCTCCAGGTATCTGCTTTGCTTTGGTTTCAAGGCCTCATAAACTCATGGGTGTATCAGACTCTGCTGGCACCCACCATACCCTGCAGGCCCACCCTGGAGGTTACTGCAGACAGTTTCTGCTCTCTGACTCTTCCTGCCTGAAAGGTTTCATAAGAGAAAGAGCATGATTGGGAAGTACCAGGAATAGGACACTCCCATCTATGGCCTCTCAACCAACCTGGGAAGGGAGTGGTTAGATTAATCTCCCAGCTTCCCCATCTCTCTCTGGGATACACCTGGAAGGAACTTGCTCACAAATTCGTCCCTTGGGGGTCTTCCTCTTTGTTATCCCTTGATTCCCCCAAAATAAACCAACTGCACCCAAACCCTTATCTCAGGATTTTCTGGAACAATGAGAGAAGCCAAGAAAGGAGGAAATCTAATGAAAGAATGCTAAGAAGCAGTTTCTCTTGATGAGCACCCAGGACCCCATCTCCCTGGGACCTTAGGCCATAGTGGGGGGAAGCTGCCTTAGAATTTTCCCCCTGAGGAGAGCGAGGCTGGAACCTTTGTCTACCAGCTCCTGGCTCTAACTGGTTGGTGGTTGACCTCAGGGCCATTCAGCCTCCTCCCTCCCCCACAGACATCCAATGATCTGACCAAACTCCTTGTGCCTGAAGAAGTCCTTAGACAGACAGAAAAGGCAGTGCCATTGGTAGGAAGGTACATGAGCTAGAGACTGTTGCAACTGCTGAGAATTCATGTAGTTGAAAATAGGCAGAGGGTCATGGATAGCACCAGCCACAGGTGCCTGGTCCAATCAGTATGGACTAAGAGGTGGAGGGAGCCAGGCATGAGAAGCAGAGTAGAAGCGCAGTGCAGAATGTGGCCACCTATCCATCCATAAGAAACTTGTTAAGGCGGCATCCTCTGCAGAGACAGGTATGAGCATAACTGAACCTTGGTTGCCAGTCCTAATACAAACAAATCTCCAGGTCATGGAACATGAGATGGAAGCATAGAGCAGCCTGGAGCAACCAGGGGAGGTGCAGAGGTTGACTGTGAGATGGCTTTCTGCGGCTGGTGCTCCCTGAACATTTGTAAAGCAGACAGGCTTTCTCTGTTGCTCTCCCGCTCCTTCTTGGGATGCGTCTCAGCAGTAACAGGTCTTCTTTCTGCAGCCGCCCAGCACTTCTGCATGGCCTCAGCAGTCCAGAGCCTTGATTCTCAGAGCCTTGCCAAGTCCCATTTCACGGTAATCTCTCCCCAAATAGATATGTCCCCGACTTCAAAATTCACATCTCTTCCCCAAGACCTGGCATCAAGAGAAAGATTGTTGGTTGCAGGCAGTGAGCTAGGTCATGAATACATACTGAATTGTGAAAGGCTGGTGACCTCCAAGCTCTCCTTGGCTATTTGTAGTTTAGAAGGGGTGATTGTGCACTCAAAGGAGATAAAATAGCTTGCAAACAACTATTACAGTAAAATACATAAACAAATAAAAAAAACACACAAAAAAAGTCCTTAAAGCCACAGCAGAGAGGTCTGTGAGCTTGGAAACAAGGCTCTGTGCATTCAAGCTTAATGGTTTCTCTCCTGATAAAACACTCTTATCGTTGGTGCAAACTCTGGCAAGTTACATAACTTCTCTATGCCTCAGTTTTCTCATCTGCAGGGTTGTGCTGAGGATTAAGTGGCTTAATATGACCAAAAGTTTAGAACTGCACGTTGGGCACAGGTCAGCTCAGTAACTATAAGTCATTACTCCTCTTTGGTCTTCCAAGATACAGTGAATCTTCTGACTTCAGACAGGTGCATAACACATTTCAATGATAAACCCAACAGGCAGTATTTCAGGGGAGATCTATTCTAGTCCTGAGAGTTCTGGGCAGTGCTCTGGGGCATCAGATTTCACTGTGTCTCTGAGTTACCCCAGGAAGCAGACCTTGGAGATACCATCTTCATGAACACGGCAGAACAGTGACCATCTTCTGTTTCCCTATTCCATGGGCAGTCGAAGAGGGACGCAGAGATCCCTAGTCCAGCCTACCTCCCAGGTGACATTCTCAAAATCCATCCAATTCTTGGATCTTAGATTCATGTGAGAAAATACTAAACAAAACCTGACCAGATGGAGTCAGACATAGCAGGAGGCCCAGTTTTTACCCTTCCTGGCGTAGCCCTCTATACATCTGTCTATGTGACAGGTGACAATCTCTTTAAGGTAATCTTTCTTCTCTTTACTTTTCTCCTCCCCATTCTATTCTCTGCCCGGCACCTCTGCCCCCACTATACTTCAAATCATTTTTTTTTTTTTTTTTGCACAGGCTCCCAAGAAGGTAACAGAGGGGACAAGGTAGAGGCAAATCTGGCACTTTAATTGCACATTCCAGCCCATTATTTAGCAATTATACTTGAAGTTTCCAAGTATTTCAAAGATGAATCACAATGTAATTTACAGTTTTCTTTTTGAGGGGGCGGAGGGTAGGAGAAGTCAGTCTCCTACTCAAAGACAGAAAACCTCAGGCAATTATGTTGGATTTTAAGATTGCTGCTATGTACTTAACCACTTGATACTTGCCATGAGTTTATGGTCCTTCATGTACAATGATCAACCAGACCTAGATGTGAGAATGGGCTGCCCCAGGTTTCCAGGTCACCCCAGGGACAGAGCCGACTGCTTGTTCTGAAGGATAGCACAGGAGGGCTGCAATAGGTCTCAGGTTCCCTAGGCCTTGCATGGAAGAAAAGGAGGAGAAAAACTGTACCGCTAATTTGTAATTGTTCCTTACAAAGGCTGAAGTTATAGTACAAGGCTTGCAATTCCATGGCCTAAATAGTTTAGTAGTTATAAAGTTCCCAGTCAGAGGCACTGACATGTGTGCATCTTGTGGGATGGAGAGATATGAGTTATGATAATTCCACCCAGAAAGAGAAGTCTGGTTCCCAGAAAGGTGAGACGCAGCCCAGGCAGGACAAAAGTACCCAGAGTTAGAAATGGCTAGTCGCCTTGGTGTCAAGTGGACTTGGCTGGGCTCCCAGGAGCTAGACTCCGAGTTGGAGATCAGCTCGTGGAAAACTTACTGAGTGTTTATTAGGATCAGCCTTGGTGATGAGAAGTGGGAGGGAAGCAGCAGTGAGCAGGGGGAGGGGCTGGGCTGCGAAGCAGCTGCCACGGAGACCTCAGCCCATCCGGCTTGTGAGCCTTGGGGTTGTCTCAGGGGAAGCAAGAGACCCCAGGAGTGAGGCAATGCATTTGATGAAGCTTTCCTTCTGGCCAGGGTCCCAGTCCTGCAGGGTGGTCTGGGCAATGCCCCATAGCACCCTCTACAGGTGATTCAAGCTAAATCACACCCCTCTGAATTCATAGGCCACGTCCTTAACCCACTATGTGACTGACTATGATTGGAATAGGGCTTTTAGTGGGTGATTAGGGTTAAATGAGGTCCTCAGGGACCCCCTGATCTGATAGGATTGGTGTCTCTATTAGAAGAGGAGGAGAAAAGAGAAATCTTTCTGCATACGGATGCAGAGGAAAGGCCATCTAGGTCACAGGGAGAAGGTAGCTGTCATCAAGCCAGGAAGAGAGGCCTCATCATAAACCAATAAACCCAACAACTTCCTCTTGGACTCTAGAACTGTGAGAAAATACATTTCTGTTGTTTAAGCCACCTAGTCTGTAGCATTTTGTTATGGCAGCCTCAGGACTGAGACAACAAGTGTATTAGTACTCCCCAGCCCCCCCATTGCCCTCCCCCAGGGGATTACATTCCACCCTTTTGGAGTCAACATGACCACATAATTTGATTTGATCTATGAAACATGAAGCAGAAGGGACATCTGTGGATCATGGTTACAAAGCAACATTTATTAGTCAGAACATTTCATACGCTGACTGGGGACCATGCCAGAAAGATTCATCTCTTATTTCAGTAAAATAGCTCAGGCCAATTCCAGGCCTGCCGAGGCTAATCTGTACAGCACAAGGAGCTTCAAGTTCATAAAGAAGGACGTTAAGGGGATGGAGAGATGGGAGTTATGATCATGAGAGATGAGTTAAAATAATCTGAAAATGAAGAATAGTCAGATTGCACTCACCTTGTTGATGGTCAAACACACTTCAAGGCTCCTATTGTCAGAACAGTATGGCAATAGGAAAGGAATGCTAGAACAGAATAAACGGGCTAGAAATATACCCCAGTATGTATTGGAACTTAATATACAAAGCAGGTGATAGCTGGATTGAATGAGAAAATTGTGCTTTATTGGATAAATTAAAATGACATCATTGGTCTGAAGTGCTGAGAGCCTGGGCCCCTAACAAAGCCACGGCTCATTTCCAGCTTTGGGCTTAGTCAAGCAATTGAGGATATTTGAGCGGGCCCAAGCAATAGTCAGAGGAGTTTTCAAGCAGTAAACACTTTTCAACCAACCGTCCCAGACCACCTTGCCTGGTGCATGACCACAGGTCTCCTTCCCTCCTGGGAGTCACAGCAGAAGGCCTTTTTCCTCTGATGGAGTTATGATGGGATGCCCAGTTGACCGAGTTGTGTCAAGTCCCCATGTTTTATGTATCCTTGCTATGGTGTGAATCTTGAATGTTCCCCACAGGCCCACATGTTAAAGGTCCCCTGGGTGGTGCTATTGGGAGGTGATGGAATCTTTGAGAGATGGGTCCAAGTGCGGGGGCAGGGGTCTTTAGATCATGGGGGAATGTCCTCAAAGGGGATACTGGAACCCCAGTCCCTTCTTCATTATCTTTTGCTTTCTAGCCATGAGGTAAGTCGTTTTGTTCCTCCACATATTCCTGCCACAATTGACTCCCTTACCGTAGGCCCAAAAGCAATGGGGCCAGCCAATCATGAATTAGGACCTCTAAAGCTATGAACCAAAACAAGATTTTTGTCTTTATAAGGTGATTTTTCTCGGGTATTTTATTATAGTGACTGAAAGTTGCCTAGCACAATCCCTCACCAGGATCCAGTGAGGTTGGTGCTATCCCTGTTCTCAGATGAGAAAATTGAGTCTTATTCAACACTGAACTGTGTGCTATCTTCAGACTCAGGGAACCAGAGAAATCAGTAGAGGAGTGAGAGGTAGTACATTCATGTTGTTCATTCTAGAAGCAGTAGGAATAATCAAAATTCCCTTTATCAGCCCGCTTCCTACCAGCAGGCTCACAGAAATTGGGTTGACTTGCACTACCATTACACATTTGATTTATACATTTAAAAAATCATGACACAATCCCTTAGGTGCTGGGTATTTACAAAAGAATGAATTAATTTGATTTGGTAAAGTTACTGTACTGTTAAAAAATCAACCAAGTGTCTATGTAAGATGATGGGCACTTTTCATGAGCTTGACAATTGTCTCCTAATAACACTCAGTCCCATTTTGCACAACAATGTACATATCTAATTCCCTAATTAGTGATTGGGAATTTAATTTACCAACTTAAAATTTTTTTTTTAAACAGTTCCACAGTGAACATCTTTGTGCATATGGCCCTTTAAGGTATTTTGGAAATTTCCTTAGGAGACATTCCCAGGGGTGGATTTAATGGATCCAGGGTTTATTTTTTTTGTTGTTGTTTGTTTGATAAAACATGGAATGTTTCACGAATTTGTGTGTCATCTTTGCACAGGGGCCATGCTCATCTCTGTGTTGTTCCAATTGAAATGCTGTTGGTTGATATTCCAAACTACTTTCCAAAAAGAATTCACCCTGTGTGTGGGTACCAGATGTGCCTTCTAGGAAAAATTCCCTGGGAGAAATCTTCCATCTCTGCAAAGAAAGAGTGCTTCCTGCCTCCTAGCTAGTCTGGGACTCCCAGGAAACAGGCACTGAAGAGAGAGAGGAAAAGAGCCCCTTCCTCCTGAGATGGACAGGTGCTGCCCACCAGGCTTTGGCTCGCAGGTAGGTCTTGATGCTCTTCTCTCAATATGAAGACTTCCATGGACCATCAACAGCAAACAAGCCCACTCTGTAAGAATGATGGATCAAAAATGAAAACAAGACCACACCCCCTAATCATGTTGGGACACGGGCCAGATATGAGCATTGTTCAAACCACAAAATGACGGAACCTCCCCATCTGGGCTGATGTGAGTAAGGACAGCTTCCTTTCCAGTTACACCGGAAGCCTGGCTGTAGTTTGCTCTCCCTGTCGATAGGTTTTAAAATACCTTCTCCCAACAGAGTGGAATCCCCAGCAAAGACTGGATTTCTTCCAACCCTCCCTCAAATGTGCAGAGACCAGGTGTGCAGGGTTGCATTCCATCATGCACCAGGTGTCAAGGCCTCCCACACCCAGGTTCCCCCATGAGCAACTGGTTAGCCTTGTGCTAAGAAATGAAAAAAAAAAAAACCACCCAGATTTTTCTGGGTAGAAAAGGTCACTTGTTGAGATGTTTGTAGGTGGACTTATTTCCTAAGCAGAGCTGACCAAGGATCAGGTTGGCGTTGGCCATCAGATGGAAGGACTCTGCAGCTATAGGAAGGAAGGGTGGTGGTGAGAGGAGTGGGGTACCAGGCTCACAGTGGGGGAGGGAGGAGAGCTTGGGCTTTTCCCGTTCTGCCTTCCCATGGCAGAAGCTGTGCTTTTCTTCCCCATCACTCCTCCAGGTAAATAGGATGTCACCGAACAGGGTCTGTGAGTGTTCTTGAAAATAGAGGGGTGGCCATGGGGCAAGTCAGATAGGAACAACAAAGTCAGGGGGTTCTGCCAGATGTCAGTTCCACTGTCCGCCACTGGGGGCACCCTAGAGGCCCAGGAAAGACCAGCCAGCACTGATCCTCAGTATCATTCAGGCAGGATGTGCTCCCTGGTTAGATGGCAAGCTCTGCCTCAACTCCCAGAGGACTATTAGGTCATCACCCCCATTGGGGGACAGCCTGTGCTGGGTGCTGCCTCCACTGCTGTCAGTCATAACTATTTATATTTGGGTCTGGATCCCCCATCTGAGGTCCATGACCTCTCTCTTTTACTGCTTTCCCTCTGCCTCTCTTAACCACTCCTTGCCTGAGGATACTTTCTGAATTTCAGGGGCAGGAAAACTTGCCTGTTTTCCTCATGTATCTCTCAAATCTGTACTCTATGTTCTGAATCCTTTATTTCAACAAATAATATTAATGAATAATAATAATAGAAAAAAACAATTTAAATAAAATGTAAAACCATTAGTAACCATTTTCTGTTACTATAACAAAATACCTAAAGCTAGGTAACTTTATAAAGAAAAGATGTTGATTTAGGTCATGGTTCTGGTGCTTCAAGAACATAACACTGGCACAAGCTCAGCTCTGGCAAAGTCCTCATAGCAGACAGAATCACTGTGACAAGAGTATGTGCAAAAGAGAGAGAGATCATATTACCAAATGGGAAGCCAAAGAGGCAGGAGAATGACCAGACTTGTTCTTTTAGAATAACCCTCATATAAAAACTCAGGGGTCCCTTAATCCTTGTGAAGACACACCCCCAAAGACCTAAGAACTTTCTACTAGGCTCCCCCTCTTAAAAGGTCCTACCACCTCTTAACATCACCACACTGGGAAACAAGCTTCTAACACATGAACCCTTGGGGGATAAATTCCATCCAAATCATAGCAGCCAGCTGATCCCCAGTGACCAACAAAATATGCAGGTGGTGGAATATGGTCTGCAGGTCACCACCGAGTTTTTGGGTATTCCATATGGCCGGTCATGTCAGGCTGGATTCTCAGAAGGACATTTTAAGATGAGAATTCATGTGAGGGGTTCATCAGGAATATTGACAGGAGAGTGAGGAAATGGGATGAGAAGGGAAGACCAAGCAAGGGTAGGTAAAATCAGAGGCCTGCAGCTTGGCTTTAAACCTGGTACAGGTTATACCTCAGACTATCCCGATTGTGGGGCAAGGCAGCTGCAATGATTTTACTGCCATACTTAATAGACATTGACTTAGGCTCTCTCCCCACTTCCTGCCCCCGTGCACTAAGACAAAGGGGGCTCCTGATGCCCCTGAGGGTGACCTTCTGGGAAGGACTAGCAGGTACTAGCTGCTAGCACATGGAAGACATCCAATGACATATCTCCCAACAGAATCTGCTACTCCTGCAAAAATCTCTAGAATGAGTGATAGCAATCATTTGGAAAACACACACACACACACACACACACACACATCTTGAAAAGATCTTGCATTTCCTTTAATCAATTATAGAAAGATTCCATGGGGCAGGATATACTAGTAACTAATAACCAGGTCCCTCACTGCCAATTTTTGCAATTAGAAGCAACATTCACCTAGAGAAGTACTAATGACTTCCCTTGGGATTGATCCAACAGCAGATATGCCCCTGAAGCCCAAAACAAATGGTATTGCCTGGAAATCCAAGCTAAAAGACACAAAGACTATCGCAGGCTGAAGGAGACTAAAGACAAGATGTAAACTAGGAGAGTGTTCTGTCTTCTGTTGCAAGAAGGAAGACAAACTCCTAGACAATGTTTATAGAACAAGGGCAGTTGTGTGAGAATCTCTTTCCAATTCCCTGCTGACACGCCAGATTCCATGAGAGTTAGGATGTGAATATGCCCACCACTGTTTCTCTGCAGGGCATGCAGGGGTCTTCTGCCATCTTGTGATCAGAGAATTTGGGATGTCCCTTCAGGAAGTATAATGGCTTTTTTAGTGGTCAACCAAATAGACAGGATTGGACCCTCCTTTATTTATTTATTTATTTATTTGGAGAGGGGCATTATTCACTCTAGCTTGACTCTTGCATTCTGAAAGCCCTATTGCCTGGGTTTCAAGTTGTCAATAAGTGGTCCCAGAATGTTTTTGAGATAGACCCAGTAATGAACTTAACATTCTTCGGTTCAATTCCACAAACATTTAGTGAGGCCTACTATGTGCCTGATATTGCTATAGGTCTTGGGGGGCATAACATTAACGTGCATCCAATACTACCCTTAGGAAATTCTGAATTCTAGAAGCCTATGAAACAAAAACAAAAGCAGAACTTAGTGGTCAGTTAATTACGCTCTACGTTCTGAATAGGAGTTATTGGTGGTCGGGTAGTTGTGCTCTGTGTGCGCTACAGCAATTAGTTGACCAAGGCTGAGCTGGAAGAGAGGCAGAGAGGTTTTAAATGTCTGTGTATGCCATAAGGAGTCATAATGAGAACAAGCACCTTTGCAAAAAGGCTGTAAAACCAGAATTCAAGGGAAGCCCCTTAGGCCAGAGAGAAGGCGAGGAGAATCTTATTGAGCTCAAAGAACAAGAAACAATCTTGAAAACCTTGTGTGCCTGAGATCAGAAGCACTTTGAGGAATTAACTGACAGATATACACCACAATGTTATTAATGGTTTTCTCTAGGGGATGAGATTTTGATTGAGTTTAGTTTCTTTTTTTTTTCTCTTTTCCATCCTTTCTTAGTTCCTCCCTCCCTCGCTTGCTCTGTTCTTTCTTTCCTTTTATTTATTTTAGTTAAGAAGTTTTCCAGCTTTATTGGGGTGTAATTTCAAGTTGATACAAAGACAAGGTGACTCTCCCAGGGGTCCCTAATTCTCTCTGCCTCTCCTGCATCCTCACAACAATTGGCTCTGTTCCCTTCGGTGGCCATCAGTGCAGGGGAACGTGGAGAGTCATAAAACTCTTTTCTTTATAAAGATGACTGCTTTGCATCAAGAATGAAACAATTAGGAAATCAAGAGGTTGTCCTGACCAAGTATTGACATGACTTTTTGTTTTTATCCTTTTTATTTTAAGAAACTTTTCCTCCAATATAGTGTCAACAACCAGCATAAAGCAACTGTAGCCACAGTGTTTTATTACAATTCTATATCATTGAGAGTAGCCTCCAAGGCATAGTGGCAATGACATTGACAACTCTTCTGTGTGATATAGTCATTCCCCAAGAAACAAAAGAGCAAAAACAAAATTTTCTATGTTTGCTTAAAAACAAAACACAAATAAAAAACTGGTTGAAATACCAATCTTTGCATTGAAACAGACTAGAAAATACTAGAGTGCAATACACACAGCAAGGGTGAACATTGTCTCAGGGGAGTTGCATGTGGTGGGATGGCATGAACGTGTATTTCCCATGAGCTGTGGTTACAGCATTTGGAATGCATGCACTAGATAATTATTTTGTGCTGTGATTAGGTCATGTTGCCCGGAGCGCATGTGTGAGCCTGGAGAGACTGGATGAGAATGGCCATCCCTGGTAGGATGCTTCAAGGGGATATGGTGGAGAGGTATGTGGATTGAGTGGCCTCTGATGCCACTTCTGAATTTGGAATTTTGACTCTAGGATGCAACAGGGTAAGCAACAGGTTGGTCAATAGGATGTGGCTGCCCACGTTTTAAAAAGTAAGTTATGCAAATAATTGATCAAAATCGTGGTCCCATAATAGGCCCTTCCAATGATTCAGGATTTTTTCTCCCAAGTGTCTGGAGGCCACCACAGGGATATTAATGTATCTTTCCAAGGGTCAGTCTCATTCAGCTTCTCCAGCCATGTCGATAATTTGTGGGCTTCTTTGTTGGCAGGATGTGAAGCCCTGGCGTTGGCAGGATGGTGCACTTCAATGTCACTCAGCCCACACCTGCTAGCAGCTGGGTGTAGTGGCCAGAGAGCAGTGCACCGTCTATATTACAGTCTGCAGGAATGGGTGCAATTCCAGCTGCCTTTGAGGAAACCCTGTGGACTTCCAGGGTCAGGAGGGAAGCATCTCTGTCTTCCTCAGTCCTTCAATCTGCCACTCTCAGGAAATGACACTTCCATCCATGATCTGGGGACCATCTCTTAGCCCTTCCCTCCCCACAGTCCCTCCATGGCCAAGTCTTGCCTGCTGTACTCAAACGAAACCCCCATTCATCTATTTCTTTCCTTTTCCACCTTGGGCAAAACCACCATCATTTCTTGCCTAGATGACCGAAGCCACTTCCAACTGACCTCCTACTTCTGGCCAGTTCCTCAACAACCCTGTATGCATCCTGAGGCCTGAGCTGTCTTTTTAAAAGGCAAATCAAAACACGAAACTCCCCTGCCAAACTCCATCACAAAGAATCCTAGTCTCAAGCTAATGCCAGGACTGGCAGATAATTCAATTGTGTTCTAAATCAAAGCTTGCTTTTTCTTGACAGGCTCATTCTGAATTAATAGGATTTTTTCTCCCTCCTCTTATCTCCTTTGTGTCTCTATCTCTTCTTCCCTCATCTCCTCTTCTCTCTTTCCTCTCTCTCCTTACCTCCCACTCTCACTCATTCATCCATCTCTGAACCTGCTCACTCAGTCTTGCTGTCATTTTCAATCCTGAACATAGTCCTTCCTTTCCTGTCTTGAGACCTGACTAGAATGGGACAGGAAATGCACTTGGAAGGAGGCTCCCAAATCCATTCCTCATAGTGGCTGTGAGTTTCCCCCACGGCGACAGTGAATAGATTCCCAGTGACCCTGTCTCGAGCCTTTGACTCTTTGGAGTGGTGGCCTACTTCACAGGCAGCTCTCACCTGGAGAAATGAGATTCATGAACCAGGCAACAAAGACCCCAACCCTCAAAACCTACCCTCAAAGATCCCAGCCTCTGTGTTGGTCAGTTATATCCATGGGGAGGCCCAGACCAGTCAAATCGATGAATCGTGAAGTGCTGTTACTCTCTCTGAGGCTCCATTTATGCATCTAGCCCTGGGATTCAGAAAAGAGAAAATCTTCTGGAATCGATACTGCTATCATTTCACAAAATAACCGTACCGGATACCGAAAACGAATCCATAAATCAACGCTGGGCTTCACTAGCTTTCAACAGCTTTCCTTTGAGAACTAGTTTCAGGGAATCCGAGGCTCCAGAATGGTCCCATGGTTATTTTCCCACCTGGGAAGGCAGGTGGCCTGGCGTACCATGAGGAGCAGAGACATATCTGTGATCTTTGGGATACTGGAAGGGCAGCAGGACTGAAATGAAGCAAAACTTTGGAATCTCCAAATCCCAACAAGCAGAAGCTACTGCAGAAGAAAGGTTCTGGCCTCTCGAGCGACCCCAGCCCACTCATATGCCCTGACTTCCCTCTTTCTGGTTTGGCCTTTCTTGGTGAGCTGGAGATGTCACCTATGGACTGCAGCCCTAGAAGCTGTCTGGGAGAGTGAAGGAAGGGAAGTCCTTGTTGGCTGGGAGAGTCCACTCCTTGACTGGCCCTGAACCACAGTGGTGCCTCTTCAAGACCTTCTCTCTGTTCTTTGGATTTCTTTCCGATATGTGTTTTCAAAAGGCCAGACTTCTGGGCATTGCTGCACTAGCTATGCTTATAGACCACCTCTGCTTCAGGAAGCCTGTGGAGATAGTGGGTCACTGGAAGCCCCAGTCCAAACACCTAGAAGACGAACCAGGCTGCCTAGGCTAGGTATGTCCCGACTTGACATCCCCCTGAATGGGTCTCCAGTCACCTCTTTGCTGACCTGCCAATTTGTAACTACTAAAGGGCCCAGACTATGCCCTCTACTTCTGATATTCCTTCCTGGTCGAAGCAGAGTGCAAAATGACAAAACACAGCTATTAAGATTAAGAACTAAATATATCCCCTAGTTTTCTGATTGCCAAGACCAAAAAGAGAAAATAAAGTCAAGTTATATAATTCTGATTATGTGAGTTATTCTCTGCCACTAAATCCTAAAAGGAAATTAGAATTCATGAAGAAAGCATAAAGAAACGTATCTTGAACACAGTTTTTATGAAAGGTTAAGAAATATTGATAAACGATACCACTTGCCCTTCTGTGGGCCTATTTTCTCATTGTTAAGTGGGAAGACTAAGAAATTGTTAACTTCAGGGTTGGGGTATAACAGCATTGGGAATTTCAAAAAATAAACATAGGTCTGGGGGTGTGTAGCTCAGTGGTAGAACACTTTCTTAGGATGTACAAGGTCCTGGGTTCCATCCCAGCTCTGCAAAATAAATAGATAGATTAGCTAGATAAAAGCAAACATAGATAAGTATCCTTTAAAACGGCAGAGTGACAGGTGGGTATCATTATCATTTTGATGTGGACATGCTCAGAATCACAAGTGTTGCAAACACTCCAGCTAGGGTTGGACCTGGGCTCTTTCAAGATGCCTTCTCATGCCTCATGTTCTTGGACACCACCTACCTGCACCCCAGCCCAGAGGGCTCATGACCAGCCCACCTCCCACCAAGACTCGTCTGCCTTGTGGAGCCCCACTGGATTCCCCAAACCACTTCCACAGGCTTCTTTAGGGTCCCATTACTGGGGATTACTCTTCCAAGAGAAGTCTCACAGTGATGATAGAGATTTCAAGGCCTTAAGAAAGCATAAATTTTCAAGATCAAAAAACCTCAAGTTTGAAACAGGACTCTTAGTGTTCCATGACTTATTTGCCCTTTGAGAACAGAGTGATGCTTGTCTTTGTCCAAAACCAAATCTAAAGGCTCCGGAAAAGTAGGGGAAAGAGGAAACTAGGAAAGACGATGGAATGAATCAGACTTGACTTTCCTATGTACATATATAAATACCCCACAGCGAATCTCCACATCATGTACAACCATAAGACTGGGATGGTAATTAGAATAAGATGTACTCCATGTTTGTATAAGTGTGTCAAATATACTCTACTGTCATGTATAAAAAGAACAAATATAAAAAGTAGGTAAAGTACATGTCTGATGCTGTTTCACTTTTAATTGTCTGCCTCTTTCTGCTTCTTCTCTTCCCATGTCTCTCAATGCCTCATTTTTTAAAAAATCTCTGAGTGTATAGAGATCCTCTCTGAAGTACCCCACAAACAGCAGTCCACCCAAGCAGGAGCCCAACATGCTGAGGTCACCTCCAACACACACACACACACACACACACACACACACTGAATTAATACTCCATTTGTCCAACAGCAGATTTCCATGGGCAACATGGAACAGAGAGCCCAATTTGGTCATTGAGACCCTAAATGAAGTGGCTCTCTGGCACTTTGCACCTGTGCAGCAGCTGACCTGACACCTGCCCTTTCATGCTGGCGTGACTCCAGCTGTCCGTACTCCTGCTAGCTCATCACGTCCCTGTTCCTGGATCTTGGCTTACAGGGTCCCTCATGAGGGGATACTTGAGGAGTCATGACTCAGGGACTCTGGGGACCCACAGTTAAGTCAGCCTCTCTGTGTGTCGTGCTCTGACTTCATGCACCTTCTAGAGCTTGGTATTCTGTCTCCCTCTGATGAGTCAACCTCCATCTTGTGCTTCCAGGAACTGAGGAGGTGGATACAATGACTGAGCTCTGGTGTTACTCCCCTGGGGACAGTTCTTGCCGTGTCACTCTGCCTTATGCCTTGTGCTATGGCTTCTCTCCTCTTCCCTTCTTTCTCCTCAACTGCAGAGTGTCCTCAAATGGCACTCAGTTCCCTGCAGTGGAAAGATGCTTGCCTGGAACACCAGGGTAGTGTTATTTAAAGACCATAAAGCTACACTAGAGTTTCTGCACATTTCCATTCCTGACTTTGGCCACAGTGAGCACTCAGGATCCCCTCAACCCAGATGTCATCCCCATGTCTAGGACTTTGTGAGTATGGTTCCTTCAACTCCCTGTCCAGACTTCGCTGTTATTTACCAACCCATGGAAGGTTCTCCTGCCCTCTCCAGGCTGGAATTGGTCCCTGCTCTTTTCTGCTTTAGTGCCCCAACGTAGATTGGGGCATGTAGAGCTTTTAGATCTCTGGCAAGTTTTGCTTTTCTTGCCTCTTTACTCTGCTAGAGTAAAATAACTAGTATATGGTCAGAATGGTTTTGTTTAAGGGATGAATGAGTAATTCCATATCTACGTGTGCTTTGTCCTCAGCACCTCTCCCTCCCTTATGTACAAGCCAAAACATACTTAAGTGACAAAAGTGAACATTTAGGAGATGTCAGAGCTTGGGTCCTGCTTTCTGTGACCTCTCCTCCTTGTCTGTCTCCCTGGAGGACAAGGTCTGAAGTTGAGTTGGAAGGAACTCATCTCGTCTGGGCTCTGGGAAGTCCCTCACAGTTTTTTAGAGATCATTTCATTTGCTGTTTGTTGGGATGATCTGGGGACCCCTTGGGTTACATGATTCAGAGCAGCCACCTGCAAGGTATTTAAATGTGCCGACGTTGGACAAACCAAACAGAGATAAAACTGAAGGTGTTTAGTTCTGAGAAAATGTGCATTGTGTCATTTACCCACAATGTCTGACCTTTCTCTCCTCCTTCCTAAGAGAAGGCCCCCTTTTCTGGGTTTCCTCCACAGAGTTCTCCAGGCCTGACACAACTGTCCATTGCTGATCAGGGCTCAGGGTGTTGTCCCTGATGGAAGCCCCAACAATGCTTGGTCTCCTGCTTTTCTTCCTTGCTTTGGTTTCCAAGACCATCCCAGAATGTGCCAGCAGAATAGCATCAAAAATCAGAGGGAGGAAACTTCCAAGCATCCCCCACCCTGAATGTAGCTGTACAAAAGCCAAAGGGGGTTTGGCTGTGCTATTGACACCAGCAGGAGAAACAAGTCTTGGGCAATTTCAAATACTGAAATAATAAAGATTGCTTCAAAGACTGACAGTTACTAGCTTATTCTTCAGTGGTAGATCCCTTACTCTCTGAAACTAATGGAGAGAAGGCAGTCATCCAACCTTTTAAAGATCTTTTCTGAGTTGCCCATCAGAGATCAGAGGCTATGGGGAGGGGGGGCGAGCAAGAATACTGGTACCTGAGCAGGAACAAGGCAGTGACCCCTGCTCCCACTGCCCAAGGGCTCATTGCATTCTTAACCAGCAGAGAAAGGGTGTCTGGGGAAATTAAGAATTTCTTGGATGAACCAGAAAAATCATTCATTTTATTGAATTGCAATTCTTGAGCCTTCAAAACATGCTTTCTGTGCAAGGAAATGGGAAGAGCACATGAAGTGCTCACACTGCCATGTCATGCTCATCTGGAGGAGAAGTAATCATGCAGGTGTTTGAGTCATGGGATGAACTAGCCACTTTTTTCACGGAACACCATTTTTACTTAAGTGAATCACTTACAGCCTTAGGCTTCTGGAAGACATTTTCTGGAAAATAGTGAAATGAGTATGTCACCTTAAGGGAAATGACTGACAGTATTTGTTACCAATGATAATGCTTGTGCTTTCAAGCAAAAATGAGAACTGTGGGAAATTAACTCTTGACCTTCAGAGTCTGACTGTGTTCTGATGCTGAAGTACTTTGGCCATGAGATCAGGGGTTATGTTTTATGGTTTTTAATTTTTTTTTGATATTGCACAAAGAAATGTTTCAGCCTTTAGAAGATCTACATAAATGACCTAGCCAATATTTTCCAACTGATCAATGCAGGATGATGGGTAAAATGTTCTTTCAAAATGGGAGGTTTTAACGTACCAATAAATAATTTCAGTGTTCAATTAATGCGAAATTTTAATGTAACTATATGAAAAGTTTATTGATATGGGTTTAGATTTCACATTGCAACAGATCTTTCATAAACTATCATCTGCTGAGTTTTCATGTAGCCTAAAAGAATAGCCACAATTTTCTAAAAAGGTCATTTTAATGTTCCTCCTTTTCCCAACCACACTTCTACTCCAAACAAAATTACATATCACAGTTGATTGAATGCAGAGGCAAGACTCGAGAATCCTGCTGTCTCCTCTTTAGCCAGTTAAGAGTTTTGCAAAAATGTAAAATGAAGCCATTCTTCCCTGTATATTTCCTTGTTTTCAAAAATAAATTCTAATTGTAAAATATTTTGTTTTTAACATAGAATGGTTTTAATTTTGCTATTTTTAAATGAACTAGTAAAGTAAATATGCTTTAAGAATTGTTTCAATTTCAAATTTGGTAAATAGCCATACACATAACCCAGGTTAAAGAGAAATGCTCCTTGTGGGCCTTAAGAAATGTTCAGTGTTATATGTTCCTGATACTAAGTTTGAGAACCACTGCCATAGAGCATAGTATAACTTTCAGATTTAAAAAAAATAAGTAAATCATTGTTTCTTCTCCAGAAAAAAAATGGATTTCCTAATGGGAGACTTCAGACTGTAGTTCCCACTCTCCGAGAAAGTGTCTTATTGTCCAGCTCTCTCTCTCTCTCTGAGATCAGAGGGTATCAGTAGGCTCTCCAAATCTTTCCTACAATAATAGTTTCAATGGTATATTCCTTATGTATGCAAAAAATACAGTCTAAAGGGCATATTCTTTAGTTTATTAAAAAATTGTTCTCATTTTGTTTTTGCTCATGAGATCTGCTCAGCTCATTCATAGGCATAGGAGCCACTCAGTTTTATAGCCAGTGAATTTCCACAGCCACCATCATGGGCTCAAGATCGGTCTTCAAGAAGCATTCAAGTGTGGCTCTCCTGTCCACAACGTCACTGCGTTTATGCTGGATAAATCACTGGTCTACCCTGCTCCCACTCCACTTTCCTGAGAACTTTTCCTCCTCTTCCTGCCTGTGCATCCTTACTTATGAGAGCAGCCATAATATGACCCTGTCCTTCTGCCCACGGTTGCCAATCATAGCACATCTCTGTGATTTTTGGATGTAGGACCCATCCTACATCCAATGATATAGTTGAATCTGCCTCATTTCAATGAAAGATACAACACATAAAACCATAGAGAATTTATTGTTCCTGTTTTCTGCCATACCCACTGAAGAGCAAAGAAAGTGTTTGCACCAAAGGATGGGGGTGAAGAAGATGTGCAGAGAGAAGCCAAGTTGAGGGATAGAAAAAGTGGTCTTCATATCGTGGCCCTGTGTGGGCTATGGTTCCTGTGGTCCAGCCACATTCCTACCTTTCTCACAGTTGGGCTGTTCTGTTCTTCCTGGGGTGTCTTCTGCTCCCCACTTTACCATTCCTCTGACCCACCTTCTGTTGTTTGTTTGCTTGCTTAAGTCTGAGTTGCTAAGCAGTTCCAGAGCCTTCTCTTTCAGCTGTCTCAGCATAGCACATGAAGTTAATTTCCTGTGCTACATGGATGGCAGATAACTATATTTGATGGTGGCAGTGAATCAATTGTTATCGGTTCAAGAACATCCTAGTATGAGTGTCTGCATGCATGTGCTCTGGCTATTATGACCTGACTCCACAGGACAAAGTCCGTGGTGGCTGGACAATAGCACGGTTCTAGAACTTTCTGAGGAGTCATGTATTATGTTGCTGATGAATTCAGGCTAATGAGAGGACAGATGAAAACTGGTTTTCCTGACAGCTTCTATCATTCTTTTGTATTGGAGACAGTAAAGATGTAGGTCTGAAAATAACCTAAGAAATGCAAACCATACACCCCCCCTCCAAAAAAAAAAAAAAACACAACAAACTCGTGAATGCCTCAATGCCCTACAATTGGATAGCTCAGAGTTCTTAGCCTGCTTATGAGAATAGAATTCAAAGAATTTGTGAACATGCATAGAAAAAGCTATCTCTTCATTTTTACTAACCTCTACCTAAAAGTTGCATTTGTGTTAATTATGCACATAGGTAACAAACCAGACTTTAAACAGAAAATTAGAAATTATACCTATAGAAAGCACAGATATTTCTGTATCTGTGTTCTTCTCGGGGATATTAAAGGGATATAAAAGTTCCAGATACCTCAAAAAGTTATTTGAGCTCATCATACTCAAATTTACAGTAGCTACTAAGCCCTTTGTTGGATTCTATTTCATATATTCCTCTATCAAAAGTTTCAATATTTTGGTAAGCACATTGCTAACCTAATGGGTACATTCTATTTTATGCATTTAAAAACATTATTCTAAGAATCCAGGTATTCCATAGTTTAAAAAAAAAAAGCCAAGAATTCCTAGTTTATTTGGCTTTCTTGGAAGAAGATTACATAAGAAATAGAAGTTTGGGGGCTGGGGTTGTAGCTCAGTGGCAGAGCACTTGCCTAGCACGTGTGAGGCACTGGGTTTGATTTTCAGCACCACATAAATAAAATAAAGGTCCATTGACCAGTAAAAAAAAAATGTTTTAAAAAAAGAAATAGAAGTTTGGTAAATATACTATGAACATGACCTATTGCTCCATAGAACAGATTTTATTTGTAATGTTATTCTAATTATACATTGCAGATAATATGATACTCCGAGGCTTAATGTGTTAAAACAACCAAGTGGTTTATTTTACACCTGAGTCTTCAATTTAAGCTGCCTCCTCACTACTCCATGTGGCAGCAGCTAGGGGAGCTTGACTATGGCTGGAAGACCCACTTCCAAGATGACCCCCTCACCTGGCCATCAAGTTGATGCCAACTTTTGAGTGACAACAGCCAGGGGCCATTGTTCCTTGCCACATGGACCTGCCAGCTGACCACCGGGTTCCTGACTATATGGTGTCGGTTCCAAAAGAAAACTGGAGATACTGGATGGCTGCCAGTCTCTTAGGACTTTAGACTGATAATTGGGACAGTGTATCTTGCATTATCTTTTCTTATTTAAACAGTCAAAGAGCCCAATCAGATTCAGACCCAGACCCCTGTCCGGCTGGGAGGAGTTTCAAACCATCTGCAGCTATCATTATGGCAACATGAAATAAGTTTGCCCTTGAAATTGCTTCTTTATAAGACAAGACTCTAAGTGAAATCTTTTTCATGTACCTTTACTTTATTTATTTATTTTTGAGGATCGGATCCAGTGTCTCACACGTGCTAGGCAAGTGTTCCACCACTGAACTACAGCCCAACCCCTCTAAGTGAAATCTTTTAAGATGGATAATTTAATGATATTTTGTAAATAAAATTTTGTTAGTGCAATGAAGAAAACTGATCTGTGCCATGTCCTTCTTTGCCCCCTCCCCATGCATATTTCCATCCTCAAGTTTCCTCTTCCCTTACCTTTTCCCCTTACTTTCCTCCATTGTTTTAAATCTCCTTCAACAACTAAGATGGTAAAAATTAAGAAGGAGGAGGAGGGAGAGGAAGAAAAAACTAGGAGAAAAGGAGGAAGACAGAAGAAGTGGAAGAAAGTAGGAGAGGCAGGAGAAGGGGGGAGGGGAAG
>NW_026000241.1:10966973-11038431 GCF_001458135.2 Marmota marmota marmota | reverse complement strand
TGGAAATATGCATGGGGAGGGGAGGAGGGAAGAGGAAAGAGGAGGGAGATCAGTACCCCCTTGTGGAAAATAAGCTGAGGAGTCATCTTGCAAATATGTGTGTATGAGCCAAATACTGGAACCTTGTATTTTTTTTTCAATATTTATTTTTTAGTTGTAGTTGACAGAATACCTTTATTCTATTTATTTATTTTTATGTAGATCAAACCCAGGGCCTCTACCACTGAGCCACAACCCCAGCCCTGAAACCTTATATTTTTAAAGGAGACAAAATTACAATCTCACTGTTCATTCATGGGGGTCCCTGGGAGGCAAATTGTGCGCATAGACACACACACACACACACACACACACACATCCTCACTACTTGATGAACCTGTATTTGTAAATGTGTTTACTTGATGACATTTTTTAATAACTTTGAAATTAACACTTGTGCTTTTGAGATTATTTTTGAATTTATGCAGAGCATAAAATTTGAGTTGTCCTGTGCGTGTGTTCCTGGCTGAGGTTAAACAGGGCAATGCTCTGCCTTTTTCTTTCATTTCTCAAGCTGTAAAGAGGGTCCTTCTCAGGGATATTAAGTGCAGTGTTATTGCATCTTTGGGCTCATTGTTGGTGACTTTGCTATTTTAAATGGCCCCCAAGCAGAGCACTGAACACAAGAAAGCGGTCTAGTGTCCCCAGGTGCAAGAAGATTGGAGAGTATCTTATGGAGAGGGTGCGAGTGTTGGATAAGATTTGCTCATGCGTGAGTAACCGTGCTATTGGCTATTGAGTTCAGTGTTAATGAATCAGCACTGCATATAAAATAAGGTGTCTTTAAACAGAAACACACAGAGTTATATTTGATATATAGTTGTTATATAGTTGACTGAAATGTGACCAGAGTCTTATGGAACCTAACCCTGTATTTCCCCATGAATGATGGTTTGCTTTTGTAACTTAGTATTTGCAGCAACTTTATAGAACATAACAGCTCAGTTAGTAAGAGACAATTGTATGTGTGTTTGCCTATCTACAGAACCATTAAATATGATGTCCAGCCATATTTATTTATTTTTCCTACATCTTTATTGGTGCATTAGTTATACATGCAGATGGGATTTGTTGTTACATGTTCGTACATGCACACAACACATGGTACAACAATGTAATTTGGCCAATATCACTCCCCAGCACTTTTCCCCTATCTCCTCCAAGATACCCCTGGATCCCTTTTCCCTACTGATCTCCCTTTGATTTTCATAAGATCCATTGACCTTATGAGTCTGACTTATTTCACTTAACATAATGGTCTCTAGTTCCATCCATTTTCCTACAAATGATCTAATTTCATTTTTCTTTATGGCTGAATAAAACCCCTTGTGTATATATACACCACATTTTCTTTATCCATTCATTCATTGATGGACACCTAGACTGGTTCTATAGTTTGGCTATTGTGAATTGTGCTGCCATTCTGAAATTTGGAAACAGAATAGAAGCTGAATGTGTTAATAAAAATAGTAACAAAAGCAAAGGACAATCAAATACTATCTTCAAAAGGTTAAGAAAATACAACTATTAACATGCAATTCTAAACTACTTTGACCCATCATCAAAAATAAGGATGAAATGTAGACCCATGCATGGGTATGCATGCATCACTTTAATTCTTCAAGATAAATACTGAGGAGTGGTATAGCTGGGTCATGTGGTGGTTCCATGTCTAGTTTTTTTGAGGAACTTCCATACCGATTTCCTTAATGATTGTACTAATTTATAATCCCACCAACAATGTAAAAGTGTTCCTTTTTCTCTACATCCTCTCCAGCATTTATTATTATTTGTATTCTGGATGACTGCCATTCTGACTGGTATGAGATGAAATCCCAGTGTAGTTTTGATTTGCATTTCCCTAATTGTTTATGATGTTGAACAGTTTTCACATATTTGCTGGTCATTTGTATTTATTCTTTTGAGAAATGTCTGTTGAATTCATCTGCCCATTTATTAATTGGGTTATTTGATTTTTTTGATATAAAGTTTGAGTTCTTTATATAGACTAGATATTAATCCTCTATCAGAAAGAGTAGCTAGCAAAGATTTTCTCCCATTCTGTAGGTTTTCTCTTCACATTCCTAGTTGTTTCCTTTGCTGTTCAGAAGACTTTTAATTTGATGCCATCTCATTTATTAACTCTCGGCATGATTTCCTGAGCTTTAGGGGTCCTATTAAGAAAGTCATTGCCTGTGCCTAGATGCTGGGGTCTTGATCTCACATTTTCTTCTTGGAATTGCATAGTTTCTGATCTAATTCTTAGGTCTTTGGTCTTTTTTGAGTTGACTTTTGTGCAGGCTGAGGGATAAGGGTCTAATCTCATTCTTCCCACATGGAATAGTTTTCCCAGCACCATTTGTTAAATACGCTATCTTTTCTCCAAAAGATAGTCACACTGCAGAAGAATTCAAACAACGTTGAAGTATTTAAACTAAAATTTAAAAGTCCTCTTTTATTCAAATACATCACCATCTTCCCTCTTCAACTCACATATTCCACATCTTTCTCCCATTTTTTTTTAAATTACATCATTGTTAAAAGTTTGTATATGTCTTTTAGGACTTTTCCCATGTTTATCTTTGTCTGTACAATTTTTTATTTACTATTTAAAGCATTTGAATGTAGATAAAAATTTTACCTTGGAATGGAGTTAGACTATCTGAAGGCATCATTTTGAATAAATATTTTTAAATATTTTCTTTCTTCTTGGCACCTTTGTCAAGGATCAGATGACAGTAGATGTGCGAGATATTTTTCGGTGTCTTGTCTTCTTTATCATTAGACTATGTGTCTGTTTCTATGCCAGTACAGTGCAGTTTTTGGTACTCAAGCTCTGTAGAATAATTTGAAGTCAGTTATTGTGATGCCTTTAGCATTGCTTTTTTGGCTTAGAATTGCTTTGGCTATTCTGTATTTTTTATTCTTCCAAATGAATTTTAGAACTATTTTTTTTTCTAGTTCTGTGAAGAATATCACTGGTATTTTGATGGGGTTGCATTGAAATCTACATTTTGCTTTTAGTAATATGGCCATTTTGACAATATTAATTCTGCCTATCCATGAACATGGGAGGTTTCAGCCATGTTTATTGACAGAGATGGTAGCCTGGCATATGTGTGGTAAGGTCTCACAGAGAACTATCAGAATGGGTTATTTGCTAGTTAATAACAGTTATCTTTGGTTGATGAGGTTTAAGGTGATTTCTAATACTCTTCTTTAGAATTATCTTTATTGCTTGAAATCTTCAATATGAATTCATGTCATCTTTTATTATTCAAAAAAGTAGATGTTTTCATTCTGGAAAAAAAAATGAAGTGTAAGACTACAGGTTAACTCTTTGGAATCTGAAAGAAAGAACTAGAAGATCCCTTTTTTAAAAAAATTCTTTTTCTTATTTATATACCACATTAGTACTGAGACCCTACTTTGCTGTAGGCACTGTTCCCTCTCACTCGTCCATCAGAGAAGAAAGCTCAGTTTTAATGTGGTCTAGAGCTGAACAGGGCTGTCTGCAAAATACTCCCTCAGCTGGAGTCTGACCATCTTCAGTCTGGATGTTCTCAGGTCCTCTTCACCTCCAATCCAGGTGGTGGCTTTACAAAGTAGAGGTCCAAATTGGGGGCAGAAGAACAAAAATCTTTAAACCACACTGAAGCAATAAGCAAGAGCCAATTAATTTAAAATAAGTGCTTACTCTTCAATAAATAAATAAATGAATACTTACTCTTCATCTTGGTATTAACTCTTCCAAGGATGGAAATATTATTTGTAGCAAAAATAGAATGGCCCAATATTTTCTTCATTTAAAAACCTCACAACGATCTCTGAGAACAAATATTGTACTGAGTAATGGGTACCAAGGGAGAATTATTTTACTATTCTCTCTACTGTGGGGTATGTTCAAAAGTTTCCATTAGAAAAATTAGAACATCAATGTCATTTTGGTAACATTTTGAGGGTGACTGGCAGAAATACGAATACATCCAGAACATGTGGTTAAGCCAGGCCTCATAAAATTTTCACAGATACTCACTGAAAATGAGCTCAAAATTCAGAATTACAAAATTCATAAGAATCCAAAATGTTAAGAGTGAATTGCTAGGAAAAAAAAAACACAATTCAGCGGCACAGAATCCCAATTATTTTTAGATGATAGGAAATATGTTTAAAATATTTTAAAAATAAAAGATGAAATAGAAAATATGAGCAAGGAATGATGCAGTATCAAAAAGTACTTTAATATTTGAGTAAATAACCAAATAGAATTTCTAGAATTTGACAATGTAACCATAGAAATTTAAATCTCAGTGGATAGGTTGAATAGGAAATTAAACATAGCTAAAGAGAGAACTAATAAATTGAAAGACAAAAGAACATAATACCAAGAGACAAACAAGTGGGCAAGAAGAAAGAGGTTTAGAGACCCAAAGGACAGCATGAGAAAGTCTAATCTATATCTAATTTTAATTCCAGAGATAGGAAAGAGGCAAGAGCAAATATTCCAATAGATAAATGGCAGAGAGTTTTCCAAAACTGGTGAAAGAAATAAATCCTAAGATTCAGAGGACACAATAAAATCTGCATAGCAAACTTAAAAAAAATGAGAGAAGTCCAAAGATAAAAAAAAAAACTTGTAAAGCAAGCAAAGAGAAAAAGAGATTACCTACAAAAAATAGCTATGAGACTAATAATAGGGCCCCTTTGTTACTAAAAACAGTAAAAAAAAAAAAAAAAAAAAGCAAAGGACAATAAAATACTATCTTCAAAAGGTTAAAAAAATACAACTATTAACATGCAATTCTAAATTAGTTGACCCATCATCAAAAATAAGGATGAAATGCAAACATTTATAAACTAACAAAAACTAAAGGATTTACTTCCTAGAAACCTAAACCTAAGGAACTTGAAAGGATATTGTTTTGTATGGAAATGAAATTCTAAAGAAAGAATTGAGCAGCAAAACAAAATGGGGTTTGAGGACTTGGCTCACCTGAGACTGCCAGATGTGAGGCTGCACATCTGGAATGGCAGGTACATTGTTTATTATATACTCTGCCATCGTGTGGTGTATGTACATTATCCAATGAATGTTTTCTTCCTACAGATGGACATAAAGTATTTTGAAAAAGGAGCACCTTTTCCAATTTGCACAGAAATACTATATGCTGCATCCTGGCACAAACATGTTGGTAAAACTCAATAAATATTGACTATGTAGAACAACAGCAATAGAGGTAATAATTTGTGATATAAAAGGAAACAGGGAGGAAAAAAATCCTGGATAAAAATAACATTAAAAAGTGACAGGTTGTTAAATTGAAAACATTCTAAGGTCCTTCTGTTGTCCTAGAGATTTGTAAAGGTTGTCTATTTGGAAGAAAAAGGGGGAAAAATAAAAAACAGCTTTTCATTGGAACATTTGGAAACAGAATAGAAGCTGAATGTGCAGACTGCACATGCTCTGTTAGGGCAGGTACCTGCATCTGCTTCTCACCACTTAAAGGACACAGGATGAAGAATAGAAGGTGACATCCAACTCCTGTGAAGGCAGAGAGACGGACAGGTGGAGCTCTCCATCTGGAGCTGCTTCTGCCAGGGCTCCTTGCATGCCTCTGAGGCTTCCCCGTCTCTACCTGAGCTTCTTTAGCTCCTGAACAGTCTCTTCCAATGGCTCTGAAGGCATCTGTCCAGGGTCTCTGGCAACCCCAGATCCCATCTGGATGCCTGGAGGGCTGAAGGGTCAGGACACTGCAGCCCAGCCCCAGCGAACCACAGCACACCATGCAGGAAGCTCTGTGTGAACCAGAGCCACATACGAAGAATGGATTATTCTCCAAAAACAGACTGTTGAGCACCAAAGTTACAGAAGTTTGCATACATATGTCATTTATTTGAAGTTTAAAAACATGGAAAACATAACTATATGTTGCTTCAGGATATATGCATATGTAGGGAATGTATAAAGACATGCAGGGAATTGATTGGCAAAACTCAGAATGGTGATTGCTGCTAGGACATGGGAAGGAAAATGTGGCTGGGGGAGGTAAACACAGCCTTCAATTGTGTGTGCCATGTTTTATCACTTACACTGAATGATGGGTGTGTATATTTATTGTATTATGCTCTATGCTTTTTGGTCAACTTGAACTGCTTTCTAAGAAATCAAGGCAGATACGAGTATTTAGATTAGAAAAACTCATCACATACCAATCTGTGTAAATGATAATATATTGACACCTTGGCACAGGATAATGGAATGGGAGATCATCAGAGATGGAGGAAAAAAAAATCTAAACACCATAAGAGGGTAATTGACAAAAAGAGAAGCAAGAACAAATAACATTAGCCTTAATAAGACATAGTTTTAGATACAGAATTTTAAAAAGCATTTGATAATTGAATGAGTGTATTCCAAAAATTTTGTAAACTAAAATATTAGCAACTAAAAAGTATAGATAGACTCAAGCAAAAGTTGGAATGTTGAATAGACCAATGATCCATGGAATGCAAGTCATTAAAGATTCCTTGGAGATTTAGAAAATGATTCTGGTATTCTTTTTTTTTTTATTTTTTTTTAGAGAATTTTAATATTTATTTTTTAGTTTTTGGCGGACACAACATCTTTGTTTGTATGTGGTGCTGAGGATCGAACCTGGGCCACACACATGCCAGGCGAGCGCGTTACCGCTTGAGCCACATCCCCAGCCCACTTTTGTTAGTCTTGCTAGAGGTTTTTTCAAAGAATCGCCTGTTGGTTTCACTGATTTTCTCCATTGTTTTATCTCATACATAATATGTATTTAAGTCTTGCTCTTTAAATCCCATTGGAAGTTTTACATCATTTGATAAGTAAATATATCCTACTGTGTTTCATTTGCAGGACAGAGGATTTGGAAATGTCATTTTAGGTTATGCTTTCTGTTTTTATCATTCAAAGTAGTCTGTGGTTTCTTAATTTTGCTCATGTGCACATATTTTTCCCTGTAAGAATTTGGGATGTTGAGATTTAATCTATTTTTTTCTAATAGTGCTATAAAACTACCTTAGAGTTTTATGCAATAACAGAATCATTTTTAAGATATCCCTTCTAGTAGTATCTATGTACTTCCCAGTATGAAATATGAATAATCATCACACTGTGCCTCTTTCTACCTTCCCTGTGTATACCATCCATTACTAGATTGGTGTTAAGTATATTATTATTTTAGTTAATGCTATTTTATATAAGATGCTTATTTTATATAATTGAACAGCATACAAACACCCTTGTTAGTTAGCATGCTATATGTCTCTGGCTTGCCCCTGTGAAATTTGAAGAAAATCAGAGTACTTATGCTCCTATGTACCCCTGGATCTTTCCCTCCACCTCTCAGTTTTTAAAAATAACTATTTATTTTTTTATGTTGTGCTAAAGATTGAACCATTGCCTCAAGCACTGTACCACTGAGCCACAAACCCAGGCCCACTTCTCAGTTTTTGTTAATAAAATTATTTCACACTCTCATGTTTTTTTTAATACTGACCTTCTGTTCTGTAACTGACATGTCCCTAGTTAAAGCTTAATACAATAAAGAACTAAGTTCTATAGCTCCAAGCTTCCCAATAGTCTTTTTACCTGGGTTTTTCCATTTGTCTTTTAAAAAGCTGATTGAATAAGAAAGGACTTATTCTATAATTTAGTATGTTTGAATATAATTTTGTGTGGCATTTACTCTTACATGACACTTTTGCTGGAATAAGTTCATGGTTACATTTTATTCCCTTAATGACTTTATGGACTCTGGCCCACTGTCTTCTAATATTGAATATTGTGTAGACAGATATAAAGTAAAGTCAATTCTCCTAACACATGACTCCATGGGGAAAAAAATTCACATGCACATAAATAACTCGTTTGGGGTGTGTGTGTGTGTGTGTGTGTGTGTTCTGTAAGTCCATAGGATTCTTTTCATACCTCTGAATTCTAGAAAATTTAGTAGGATATGTCTTTGGAATGATCATTCGTTGTCATTTTTCCTAAAGACATAAGCTTTAAAAAGGCGACGTAAGGAACTGGGATTGTAGCTTGCCTAGCATGTGTGATATACTGGGTTCAATTCTCAGCACCACATTCAAACAAATAAAATAAAGGCCCATCAACAGCAACAACAACAACAAAAATTTTAAAAAGGTGAAGAAAAATCAGTAAAATAGAATAGTTTTGAAAGGTTTTTAAAAGAATCAAAAGCTATCAAGGACAAAGAAGAACCAACACATGCATAATTAGTGTTCTTAAAAAAAAGACTACAAAACAGTCAAAGTTATATAAGAAAACATAACTAAATTAAAGGAATGTTTGAATCTGGAGATTTAAAACCTTTACCATATTCTCCTAGCCCTGTGCTTCACAGTGATCCACTTTTTAAAATTTTTATTTCTACTTTTATTTTTGTAATGCTTTTTTTCTCTTCTATTGTTTGCTGACATCTGCCACATCAAGTTTCATATTTTTTGTTACTTATCACCCTTCTTTGTATGCTTATTTTTTTCTTTGAGCTTTCTTTTCATTTGTGTGTGCACACACATGAGTGTGTGTATTGTTGTTTTGCATGGAGAAGCATTAATCCATAATTAACTCCTGTTCCGTTTCATGTTTTCTTGCATGAATTATTTACTTTTAAAGAAGTGTTTGTCATGTTCATATCATTATTTCACTTGTAGCACTTTGAATCAGTACCATGCTATTTCTTTTCGTATTATTTTTACTGAAGGCCAATATTTTTTCAATCTTTCTGGTAGAAGTTAGCAGTGTGTGGAGGGGGAATCATGGGAATAAACTGGGTCTCACAGGCCTTTCCTGGACTCACAGGCCACCCTGTTTATGTCTCTGGTTGTGACGCTGCTGTCCCAATGTTCTTTCTCACATCTGCTTCCTCTTCCAGCTGGCCTGGCAGGTGCTGGAAGGAGTCCCTTCACTACTACCTAGTGGGAGTTTCCTTAAGATATGGTCATTCTCCAAGCCCCAGGTGCCTTTACCCAACATTCCTTACGCCACCCTGGGGGGAGGGTGGCATTTTACTTCCTGGAAGCTTTTTGTTCTTGAGGTAGTAAGGAGGCTTGGCACCTTCAAATAGGCCAGCTATTTTATTCCATTTCTAGCCTGCATGGTAAGCTAGCATGGCATTCTTTCCATTTTCCTCTTCTCTGTGGGAATCAGAGTCAGTAGATGGGGTTAGGTCTGTTCTTTGGAGCCATGCTACAGAAATGATGGGGAGGAAACAAGTGGTTTCCCTAAGGCACTGTGACTGAACTCAGCTTTATCAGGGAGGCTGCACTAAGGAAGCTGGTTGCAGATTATGGCTGTTATTGAAGAGATGTCTCTTCCCATGGGTGTATTTGATCCAGAATCCTGGAGGGATCAGAGGATAGAAGTGTGGGGTGTAGATACAGCCATGAGAACTAATTGTTCAGAGTTCAGTATGTTTCTTTTTTTTTTTATTTTTTTGTTTGGGCTGGGGATTGAACCCAGGGCCTTATGCATGCAAGGCAAGCACTCTACCAACTGAGCTATGTCCCCAACCCCAGAGTTCAGTTTCTGAATTCAGAAAACTTGACTCCTTCCCTGTCGGGTACAAGTCTATGAGAAAGTTATTTGACTTCTCTAGGCCTCAGTCCTTCCTGACTTTTCATCTGAGTATTAATGTTGTTACTGGGATTGAGTCCGAGTACACAAAATATTCAGTAGCTCATATGACTATCAGAATTCCCCAAATCAGACTTTGTTGCACCATTTTAACCAATATTTAAAGCAATCAATCTCTGTTAATAAATCCACACATCTTTCTCTCCAGGTATCACTGTGGGACATGACTTAAATGTTAGGTATAGTCTGTCAGAAGGCAGAGAAAATCTTTTGAGCTATTTCTATGTCCTCTTTCCTGGAACTCTTATCTCTCTTGTCACTTTTATCCCCTCAGATAGGCAGGATACAAAATGGGTTTGAGTTTAGGGCAATGTGCCATCTCACAGAGCTGGAAGTTCAAAACCAAGGGTGGGTTCATGAGTTGGTTGATTTCACAGCTCTGCGATGGCATTGAGGTTTGGGCTCTTTCTGTTTCTGGGGTCTACCCTCCTCAAGGGTTAGCTCCATAATTTGGCTGACAGAAAGACGGCAGTGGTCATCCCAACCATCTTTCCATTTAGATGTCTAGATGGAGAATAAAGACAATCTTTTTCTGTGTGGCTGATTGAAACTCACCCATCTTTTCTTCCGTCTCAGATCTGTCATTGACCCTTCTAGTGAATTTTTCATTTCCAATTTACCTTGTGATTTCTTCTTTAACCAATGGGTAATTTAGAACTGGTCTGTTTCATTTTCACATATTTGGAATTTCCCAGATGTCTTTCTGTTGTTAATTTCAAATTTAATTCAAATTGGTCAGGGAAAAAAAATCATCCATATTAATTAAATTCCTTCATATTTTTGAGACTTTTTATGGTCCAGATTATGATCTAATTAGAGAATATTCTGTGTGCATTTGACAAAAATATACAATTGTTGGGTGGAGTGATGTACAATTGAGTCGAGTTGGTTGGCAGTGTGTTTCAAGGCTTTCTTGGTCCCATGGATTCTGTCTACTGATAGGAGAGTTTTGAAGTCCTCCATTGTAATTGTGAGGTTGTCTTAATTCTCTTTTCAGTTCCATCTGTCCTTGGTTTATGTATTTTGAATGTCTCTTCTTAGGTATGTATACATTTAGGACTTTTATAAATTCTTGATGATGTGCTCCCTTATAATTATGAAACTTCCCCATTTGACCCAATAACAATTGCCCATACAGAATCCTACTTTGATATAAATTGAACTCCTCTAGCCTTGTTATGATTATTAATGTTTGCACGGTATCACGTTTTCCATCCTTTAACTTTGAACCCATCTGTGTCTGTGCTTTTCAAGTATGTTTCTTGTAAATAGCACATAGATTAGAATTTTAAAAGCAAAGCTCATCTAACAATCTCTACCTTTTAATTGGAGTGCTTAGACAATTTACATCCAACGTAATTATCTGCATAGTCGGATTTAAACTACCATCTTGCTGTTGACTTTCTATTTGTCCCATCTGTTCTTTCTTCCATTTCTTTCTCTTTTTCTAACTTCTTTTGGATTGAGTGTGTGTGTGTTTTGTTTTTTTTTTTTTAATGTTCTCTGATATTGTCACCACTGGCTTATTAGTTAGAGTATTTGGCCTTTCTTCCTTTCTTTCTGAGCATTGTTTGTTTTTGCTCGAGTTCACAAAATATACCTTCAGTGTATTCCAGCATATCTTTCGATACTGCTAAATCACTTCAGGTATAGTGTAAAAACCTCGCCACAGCATATTTTAATTTTCTCCACCTATCCTTTGTAATATTATTGTCATATATCTTTCTCCCATACATACTATAAACCACAGAAAATATTATTAGCACATTACTTTATGCAGTCAATAAAAATGAGAAAAACAACCCTTTCTATTTGCTCATATATTTAATATTTCCAGCTCTCCTTATTCTTTGAATAGAACCAAATGTCTCTTCTTATTTATCTCTGCCTGAAAAGCAATCCCTAGCATACTTCTGTAATGCAAGTTTGCTGGTGACAAATGATCTTTTGTCCCTCTCTGAAAAAGTCTTTTACTTTGTTTTGAGACATGGGGCGGGGTGCAGAATTCTAGGTGGATTCCTCACTTTTAGCATAACCAGGTCACACTTAATGTCACACTTAATGTCTGGGTTTGTAGTCTTATTCTTCTCCACTTAAAGTGTTTTTCCCCCTCTGGTTGTTTTTAAGATTTTCTTTCAATCATAGATGTGCAAACATTTGGTTATATTGTTTCTTGATACACTTTTGTTGTGTTACCCTGTTGGGTGTTCACTGAACCTTGTGGATCTATAGGTTTATAATATTCATTAAATTTGGAAATTTGGGGGTACTTCTTCAAATGCTTTTTCTGTCTATTCCATCTTCTGGGTTTCCTTTACGCCCGTTAGATGGCTTGATATTGTCCCACAAGTCACTGTTCTATTTTTTAAAACTTTTTCCTGCTTGGTGCTTCATTTTGGATTGTTTCTATCACTATGTCCTCAAGTTTGGGGGACATTTGGTTTTCAATATCTAATCTGCTATAATTCCTTCCCATTAGATATCTTACTTTTTGTCTCTAGTTTCATTTGATTTTTTCATCTTTTCTGTTTCAATCCTTCATGTGTTTCTGCCTTCCTTTGAATCCTTAAAAGTATTTGTAATTCATGCTTTAAAGATCTTGTCTGCTAATTCCACCATCTCTACCTCTTTGTGCCAGTTTCCACTGTCTGAATTTTCTGTATGTATTGGGTTACACCATTCTGTTCCTTACACAAACTTAGTAAGTTTTGACTGGATGCTATACACTGTGAACTTGACATTGAGTTTTGGATTTTGTAATATATCTTTAAAGGGTATTGGACTTTAAGGGCTGGTGTTGTGGCTCAGTGGTAAAGGGCTTGCCTAGCATGGGGTGAGGCACTGGGTTCAATTCTCAGCACCACATAAAAACAAATAAATAAAGGTCCATTGACAACTAAAATATATATATATATATATATATATATATATATATATATATATATATATTTTTTTTTTTTTTTTTTTTTTTTTTTAAAGGGGGGCATTGGATTTTTTTTAATGGCAGGCAGTTAAGTTGCTTACAGATCACCTGGATTCCTCTGAGATTTGGGAAAATCTCAGTTGTCTTAAGTTATAAGTAACCTTAATGCTAAGATTCACTGAGCCTCACTAGGTAGACCTGACTCACCTGGCGTCTGCACTGAAGGCCTGAGAGTCTGAGGTCTCTCTACTGTAGCTGTTGGAATTTCTCTGTCCTGTGCGAGGACTGTGCACTGTTGGGCTTATAGCTCCCTGTTGGTCTTCTCTTCGCTCTATATTTATATACTTTAGTGTTCAGCAACTGAGTCAAGTGATCCTTGTGAACTTTCTGGAATCAGTTCTTTAAATAGCTCCTTCCTCCCTAGTACTCTGCTCCCCTCAGCTTTTCTGAACCAAGATTTCTGTCTCTTCAACTCCAAAAGAGGCACTCTCTGCTCGGTCCACCTTCCCAGTAGGAAGTACCTCCAGAAACACAGAGTGATAATAGCTCACTTTCTTTAATAAGCTCACTTTCTTCCATCTTTTTCTTAGGTATTGATATTGCCCAACATATGAAAACTTTTGCCTTGTATACTTTGTTCATTTCTTTTAGCTAACAATGAGAAGATAAGTTTGGTCCCAGCTCTTCTATCATGGCTACCAATAAAACTACTCTTTTCTTCTGTATGTTTTTAATTATTTTCTTAATCATACAAATGTATGGGATGCTGTCAAACAACCCATAGCACTTCACATAAGTTTGATGACACAGTTAAAATACTGTTGAATAAGATATTAAAACATTTATTGACTGAATTACTCCTCAAAGAATCCATGCCTTTGTGTTTTCATGACATGGTACGAAGCACATGGAAGTTTGCGGTTCGTGGAATAATCTATTCCTAAAAATTCCTCTGATTAAAATTTAAGATAGATTAAAATGTATTCACAAGAAGCACAAAATTAGATCAACTGTGCATAAAAGTGTGGTTTAAATGCATTTAAAACAAGTCCCACTTTCACAGGCATTTAAATAAGTCTGATGGGGTCTCACAGGAGGTGAGAGAAGGGGATGGAAGGAAGTCATGTTGGTGGCAGAAGGGAACAGGGAGTCAAGAATTGTCACTCATGTCCATAGACCGTCACCCAGGGGATCTGTAAAAACTATTCCGGAAACGTTAATCTACTGTATTAAATATTTCTTCACAGATTCTGTCAGGATGTAGCTTTATGTGTTCTGAGGGACCTGGTGTGGCTATAGCAACAGCCCGTTTAACAAGAAAGTTTGCTGACACATTCTTGGAAACATTTGGAAGGTTTTAGTTTTTGCTTCGTCTAGGAGTAAACAGATACTATGCGAATGCTTAAACCACCTCTCTTTTTGTATGTTTTTAATTATTTTCTTAATCATACAAATGTATGGGGTGCCATGTGATAATTAGATACATTTGATGGAGTGTGATAGTCAAATCAGGTTAATTAACATTTCCATCTCCTTAAACACTTGAAAAATTTGGTTAGCACATAATAACTCCATATTTATGAGGTATAGTTTAATATTTCAATACATGTATACAAAATGTACTGATCAAATCAGAATAATTAAGATTTCCATGTCCTTAACTTTACTTTGCGATTGGAGCCTTTGAGCTGTTCCCTAATAGTTATTCATTAAATATACAATGGGTTATTGTAAATTATATCCCCCTATTATTCTGTAGAACACCAGAACTTACTTCTAACTCAAAACCTCTTTTCTGTAGAAGGAAGCAGATGTGACTGTTTCTTCTCTGAAACCACCCCAAATTCCTCAGTGTCACCTGGCCCCAACCATATCTCCTGCCTTCAACTCTTTCCCCTCACACCCACATATAGCTGTCTTAGGACCTTTGCACATGCCTGGGGGAAAAAAAAAAAATCTTCCTCGCCTGTTCTTACTTTCTCTTCTTACTTGGATAGTTTCTTATAATTTTTTATGTTTCACCTTAATTGCCTCAAAGAGGCTTCTCATGATCATTTAATTTAACAGCATCATATCTTTCATTCTCCTCTCAAGACTGTTCTCCTACTTCAGAGAATGAACACTGGCGTGAGTGCCCTCTGATCTCTCCCTTGGCCTGCTCTGTACCTCTGGTGGATGATCCCTGTGATGGGAGTTCCCAACTTCCCTGTCTCCCTTCCTTTCTGAATTTGGGAAGAGCCTAAACCTTTGGGAAGCACTAAAGGAGATCAGAAAGACAGGAGGGGAGAAAGTGGGACCTCCCCTCTCTCTGGGGGTTTCCATCTTACTTTCACCAGGGCTGAAGATCCCTGGAGGCTTCCACTCACACCAGCTACCCTCTGGGTTTCCACTCACACTGGCTAGTCCTCACTGAATGAGGCTCCTCTCTTGATTCCAGTCCCCCCAGGGGATCCCCAGGCCTGGCTCAGATAACATCCCCTGCTCTCCTGGCTTCTTTGTTGAATGACTTCCTGCTGGTGGTTATTTCTGGATTCTTCACCGTCTCAGGCTTCTCAGCATTTTATCAGCCACATTAAGTAACCCAGTCCCCGAGTTCTTGTCTCTCTACACACTTCTAGTGGTTTCTGACTTTCCAGTTGAGCTCTCACTGACACAAGATGTGTCTTGACTCTCTTGAATTGTGGATTATCAATTGTCTTTTCTTACAATGTCTAAACACTCTCCCACCCCTCACATACACACTCCTTCAGAACAAAAAAAACAAGCACTACAGAATCTCTAACAGCCAGCAGAGGGGTTTGGCTTTGGGTACCTACCCAATAATACTTGTGGAATAAACACTCAAAAGGTGGCTGCGATTAAATCAAATTTACCATTAATCCAGGTGACAGAGGATATTTTTCTATCCCAGCCTAGGTCCTGTAATTGTCATGAGCAAATCATAGTGAGCAATCCTTCATGGTTATGCAAAGAAAAAGTTTTACTGTGGGGAGGCCAGAATGCTCAGCTCTGCTGCTATTATTATTTTCTTTTTCTTTCTTTTTTTTTTTTTTTTTTCAAATTCAACTTTGGTGGAAAGAAAACTTTCTCATTTCCCATTTCAGCTCACTGAATTATTCATCAAAAATGTTCTGCTGGTATTTCCTCCTCTGTCAAGAGTTCTGCAGTTCCAGAAACACTCTGCCCTGGAGTTGCAATCAGAGCAATTAGCAGCCCATTACAGGATCCAGCCTGCCCTTGCCCTCGGGTTCCCAGCCTGGGGCTGTACTGATGGAGAGACAGCCCTGCCCTGGAGTCTGATTTTTTTTTTTTTTAATGGGGTGGGGCTGGTCTGAGCACCTAATCCCATTGAAACCCAGCAGGCTTCCCCGGCTTCCTTTGCAGGATTAGATAATCAAGTAGCCTTAAAGTAAACGGCCCAGGAGTCCAGGTAACAGCATCTTCATGTCTGACTATCTGCTTCCCTCTGCCTCAGCCCTTGCCTAACTGCAGGGCAGCTCTATCAGGACCACTGTGACCCCAACTCTCTCTACCACCCCGGTTCCAATGGGCTTGACTAATTGGATCATTTTGCCTGGAAGTATAATTTCTCTCCAGAAGGCATTTCAGTTTTGCTACCCAGGAAGGGAGAGCTGAGTCTGCCTTCCTAATGGTGGCTCTCATCTGCCTCTGTCCTCAGACCCATTCTCAAGCCCCAATCTGTGTCCTGGCCATGGCACTGAAAAAGGAAAACTGCACCTCAACTCTTTTCCCTCTGTCATAGATCTCTCTGGGCTTTGTCGCCGGAGGGCGGGGGGGGGGGGGCGGCGTGTGGTGCCTCTAGCCAGAGGCCACTATGTCTTTGGGCTCCAGCCCCAAGTTCCTGTACTCTGCTCAGCGGTGCTGGGCAGGGGCTCTGCAAACACAGCTCCCCTTTTGCCAGACACTTTTGGATAGGCTCTGCCACTAGGGGGCGATGGCGAGAGTGGAAGGCTGGAGGAGGCGGTATGGACCCCTTTCCTCCCTCTCTGTTCTCTGCTCTCTGCTCCTGTGAGCAGCATTCAGAAAGTCCTCTTCCTGGCAGCACCAGCTCCTTCCTAAAGCAGATGATGAATCTACGTTGCGGTTTTCCCATTTTCCATTTTGCAGAGCTAGCTGTATCCTTCACTTTCTGGCCAGAGGCACTGCACAAGCTGCCCAGCATCCCCTTTGCAGAGGTCTGTGGGTGCCTGAGCTCACAGACAGGAACACCAGCCAGATAGCAGAATCCAAGCTTTGCCAGGTCCCTCCCCAAAGCTTCTAGGCATTACGGTAATTCTGACCTCTTCTCTTAGTGCCCCCCCTGACCCACAAGTCGTGGCTGCTCCACATAGTTCTACCTCTGTTCTAGCTTATAGCTGTCTTCCTGCCTCTTAGATTTCATGATTAATAATTCTGCTTTTGTATTTGTTTCCGTTTCTGAGACAAGTTCTTGCTTTGTCTCCCAGTCTGGTCTTTAATTCCTGGGCTCAAGCCATCCTCCTGCCTCAGCCTCCTAAGTAGCTGAGACTACAGGTACACCACCATGTCTGGCAATGATTCTTTTTTATGGGGGGGGCGGGTACCAGGGATTGAATTCAGGGGCACTCAACCACTGAGCCACATCCCCAGCCCTATATTGTAGGGTCTCACTAGTTGCTTAGCACCTTGCCATTGCTGAGGCTGGCTTTGAACTCAAAATCCTCCTGCCTCAGTCTCCCGAGCCGCTGGGATTACAGGTGTGCATTATGGCACCCAGCTGGCAATGATTCTTGATATTAAACTCTTTCTGCTTGAAGAACTGGTAGTTTCTGTCTCCTCATGGAACACTAACTGGTCCAGAAAAGGAAGCCAGGGGTGGAGATAGGGCTACTACAAGGCAGGAGATGGAGCCCGTGGTGTGCCCTGGTTAAGGGTCAGAGTGGGAGGAGAGTCCTGGCCGCGTCAGGTAGCGGGAACCACAGCTGAGATGCCTTCCAGGTAGTGCCTTGTTTACCCATCCATCCACCCATTCATTTATCCACCCATCAGAACTTAGCAGGAACTTGGTAAGTATTATTGAGTGAATGAATGAAAGAATGAATAGATGTCTGTATGGATGTATGTATCGCTATACGTACAAGTACCTTAAAACAGAAAGGCAGGTGGTCTGGGGCAGGACCATCTAGCTGATTCTTCTGGAGTTGTTGATATCTAACATACTGTCATATGCTCAGGACTGGAATAGAACAATAAGAAACTGTATAGAGGAAGGAAATGCTAGAACATATAAATAAATGATCGGGAGATTTGGATTCTAAACCAATGTGCTCTTTCTGCTTCCTGGCACCTGCTCCTAGTGTCTGAAATTCATCCCCACAGATGTTTCCCTTGGTTTGACATCACACACTCTTACAGTCCTCTTCTGACCTGGCTTCCACAGTGGTTGTGACCCCCAAGTGGCTCCCGGATAGATGGAGAACTTTCTCCCCTGATGGGGGGAATCACAGACCAGGGGAGTTCTGGGGCCACTGCTGAGAAACAGACAAGCCCTGGAGGGGGGGGGCAAGTGAAGTTGACAAGAAGACAATCCACTTTGGGCCACATCTACGTGGGCTGAGGGATTGTCATATGGGACAGATCTCTGTAATTGCACATCACATCATTCAAAAGCCATCCTGTAGGTTCAGGCTTTGATACACAAGGTGAAGAGCTATAGAGAACCTGAGGCTTTGGCCTGCTGCTCCACTCAGGGGCCTGGAGTCAGGACTAGGGCCTGCAGCAGGTCAGACTCCCAGGAAAGCATGCAAGGAGGCTCCGGGTAGTGTGCAGGACTTCGTTAGGGATGCTCTTGGGATCAACACCCATGGAGGGGAAGGGATGGAAACAGGGCTGGGCAGAGGGAGGAGGTTCCTGTGGGGCTCTGGAGTTGAGTGACCTTCCAGAATGTTCTGAATTGAGGGAGGTGTGGGCTCGTGTGACTGTCCTGAGGAGCCTTAGGACCTTGGGTGAGTCCTTGTTCCTCACCGAGGCATCTCTAGGAAGGCCAGATGGCCTCTGAGGGTATGTTCAGGTGCCACTTGCCAAGGGACAGCTGGGGAAATAAACCTTCATCTCTGAAAGGGGTTGTAGGGACATCTTGAAGAAAGGTACGTCACCATGCAGAGTGTGGTCCCTGCAGCGCAGTCAGTCCCAGGTCCCCCAGAGTCTGGGTGAAGTCCCTCTCTGCTCTCCCACCCTGGGTGGCCCTCCCTGGGATCCCCAGTGCCCTGTGCTGCCTCTGCAGCCCTGCAGCCCTGCAGCCTGCATTGCATTAGCAGCTGGCTTCTGCTGTCACAGTCTCCGGGAACATAATCTATCCGGAAAAATGCGTGCGAATTACTAAATCAATAAACACTGCCAACCTCTTGATTCACTGCTTCTCTGCAGAGAGCACCTCAGCTCAGAGCTTCTTGCTTCAATATGAGGCAAGCAGAATGTGCTTAGTGGGCACAACCCACGAGCCAGCAAGGGAGGAGCAGTCACCTTCACTGGGGCTCCATGATTAGCAGACGCCCTCCCCGCCCCCCATGTTTTCCAAGTTTCAACATGCGCAGAGGCGAGTGTAAGAAAACGCAGAGGTGAGTGTAAGAAAGTGTGGGGCCTATCATGAGCTCTCACCACCTTTTCAACCCCAGCCCCAGGTAGACATCACCTTAAAGACCCACCTGGGATCCCATCAATGCCAGGTCTTGCTCTTACCAACTCAGGGAAAAGGTACAAACTTGTTTTGTTGAAAGCAGGAAGGTTTGTCTGCTCACCCAAGGCCAATTCACAAAAGGGAACCGTTTACAACATGCAAATTCAAATTAAAAAGAGATTCCTTTAATGTTTGATAATAGCAACAGCTAAGACCTGCATGGTGCTGATTGCTTAATCCCTGTGGAATTTTCTCTTAAACTCTCTACATGAACTCACTCCATATGGCCACTCTACAAAGTGGTTATTATTGTGGTTTTGTCATCCCCATTTTACAGATGGCAAAAAAAAAAGAGGTAGAGAAAAAGTTAAATAACCAGCCTGAGGTCACACAGCTGGAGCATGGAAGAGTCAGAGTTTGAACCCAGAGCCCACACTCCAAAGGGTCCGTTCTACTCAGCACACATGGCAGCAAGATAACACAGAGGTGGGGCTGGGAATGTAGCTCAATGGCAGAGCACTTGCCTGGCATGCCTGAGGCCCTGGGTTCAATCCCTGGCACTACTCCAGCCCCCCAACCAAGAAAAAAAGAGATATTCATTATTTCCTGCCTCTTCCCACTTCAAGAAGTTAACAGGGCACTTTGAATTTCCTCTCCTGGGAGCTTTTCCAATCTGCTCCAAGACAACCATTGCTTCTGCCTCTTAGGCAAGGTGCAGGGGAAATAAAACCCATGCCTTTCTACTGCTTATCTTGGTGAATGCTAACTCCTGGAAAACAAAGGCTGGAGGAGGAGTGTCCTTAAGTGTAGGGATTCCGATGAGTCCACCCCTGCATCTAGAACCCAGACTGTTTACCAAAGAGCTGCCCTTGGAGTCCAGTATTGCCAGCACAAACAATAGCCAGAGGTGTCCCATAGGCAGCCCTGAGCAGAGGACGGATGGTTGGTGGTGGGAAGATGTCCCTGGTCTCTACTGGGAACGCTCTTTGATGTGACCTACATACCCAGCCCCCTCATGTCCTCATACCCTTGTTTGACCTGACCTCTTACCCATTCTCCTTTCTGCATTTTCTAGGGTATGCTTGTGAATAAAGCAAAATCTCCCAAGTCCTCCCATCTCCCTGTGCTTTTGGGAATCCCTGCCTAAGACACCACCCTGAAAGGGCTGATGGTCAGAGAGGAAAGAGCATCTTCAGGGACCAGCAGAAGCTGGAGCTGGGAAGAGGGGCAGCAGTAGCCAGGGCACTAGGGGAAAGGGGGGGGAGTCTTTCAACCTCTCTCCTGCACCCTGGGTTCCTGCCAGGGCCAACCACTGGCTAAACCCTGCTCAGAACTGGTTCAAGGTCAATTCCACAACATCCTATAGCCAAAGCAAGTCACAGGTCTGTCCAGATTCAGTGGGTGGGGGAAATAGACTCCAGGAAGCCTCACAAACTTGGGGCCATCTTTGTAGGTACCATACTGTCCCCATCAATATCCTTGCAGTCTTTCTTCTCTCAGTTTCAAAACATCTGGCTTGAATAATTTAAGTTAACTAATGGCACCCAGCTAGTAAGTGGAGTCCTGGGGAATGTATTCTGTGAGGTCTGATTGCCCCACTGGGGTTCTAAACCCACCATGGGCTGCTGTCTTCCTGCATGCCCCCCTGCCCCAAGTATACACTTAGCACACTATAAGTGTGCAGTGCTTTAAGTTTGCCACTACAGGTATGCAAGAAACGACTTATTTATTCTTAAAGAAATAAACAAATCTAGACTGAGCTCCCACAGAGTTGAAGAGAAATTCTAACCCCTCCCCCACAATCTGGTGGGTGTTGGTTTGAGTAGGAGAAGAATGTAGGGGTGCAGGGTCTCCTAGGTCAGGTTCCTCAGAAGCAACCCTGAGGCTTAGATTCTTGTGCAGGAGACTGATGGATTCTTGTGAGTGGCTGGGGAAGGAGCATAAACAGGATGTGTTTTCAGCCAGGGTCTAGGGCTTAAGACTAAAGGCCCAGGCTGAATGGGCCAGGGTGGGCCAGACTCCTACCCAGGTGCTTCCTGCTCAGCGGGAGGGAGGCAATTCTGTGAGTAGAGTGTCAGCAGTGGTACTCACTGCAGCTGGGATTGGGGTCTGGCTGACTTTGAACAGCCTATACTGCCTGTCTGGCATGGAGTCATCCTGACTCTCCCCCTCTGGCTGGTCTGATTGGCCAGTGAGCAGGAGCCTGGGCTCCTGAGGCCCTCAAGAGCATCCTAGATGGACAGAGAGATGCTCTTCCCAGATAGGAGCAGTTGGAAATAGTGAGCGTGTCCCCACAGGGAGACACATCAGGGGTTCTGTCTCTGACCTTGTAAAAATGACAAAGTCTGAGGGAAGACCTCACAAGGACACACTGACTACAAGCTTTTCTGGGTGACTTTAGAGGCCGTCTACCTGCCCTGCTTCACTCCATCAAGGTTGGAAGGGCAGCTGGGATCTCACAGGGCATTTAACCTGTGGGTCTGTGGGGCAGCCTTGGGCCTACGTTTACCTTATCATTGTTAAAGTTTAGGCCTGAAATCAACTTTGCCTGCAAGAGAATCCTCTTGCCTTACTTCCTGCCACCCCAACTCCTGAGTGCCAGGCCTCCATGTCTCCCACAGAGCCCCACCTGAGCCTGGGGACATCAGGGAGTGAGGGATTGAAGGAAAAGGCTGAGATTTGAAACCTGATGGTGCTTTGGGGCAAGTCGCTTTCCTCATTGACAGTCTGGGCCCAAAGTCGGGCCCCGTAAACCCTGTGGAACCAGCATGCCCCCCCATCACAGATGAGGGGACTTAGTCCTGAGGGTCTTGCCCAGATCATACAATTGGAAGTGGTGGACTAGAATTGGGACGCCAGTCAAGCTGAGTGGCTGGCGCTTAGCCAGTCGGCTCTGCATGTTCCTGGGGCTGTTTGGAGGGTCAAACTAGATATCATATTTGGAAATTTCATGTCCTGGTGCATATAGTAGGGAGTAGGGGCCTAGCTGCTTATGTCTTTCCCTCCAGGTGCACCCTGTGCACCTTAGATCACTCCCCTTTTAGAAAAAATTTTAATTCCATCACTAACCAGGCTACAACCAGCAGCCACAGTTGCCAGCTCCTGCCTGTCTATGCAGCACCATTCCTTATCATCCCTCCGAACCAGCCAAGGCTTCTCAGGCTTCCAGGCTCTGCGGACCCCTGTTTGGCTAACTCCCACCAGACATTAACTCCAGTTACACCCAGTGCCACCCATCCACCTGCTGCTCTGGGTTCCTGCAGCATCCTGGATTCAGCCTTGCCACAGTGTCCTGGCCAGTCACGTCCATGCATACAACTCTCCTGCTAGATGCCCTGCAGAATCCAGCACAGGAAGTACCCAGCACACAGCAATTCCCCCATGACCCCCCAAAACATGAGGAAATGGCCAAGCCTAAGAGCCTTCACTGTCCCTGTGGGTCTCAGGGCTGGGGGCCTCTCAGAGCAGGAGAGACCTTCCAGGTACTCCAGGAGGTAGCAGCCAGCCTCAGAAATCTCTGTGCACCGTCTCTGGGCTAGTGAGCATCCAGGAGGCGCAAGCCTCATCCTGCTGATATCCAGGAGACCCTTGAGCTTTGGGAGGAAAAGCAGAAAGAGGGAGAGAAATTTTAATCTCGGCCTGGCCCATTCTGGGGTCATCATCTGACCCACCCAGCCTGAGTCAAAGCCCCTCCGTGCTCTCCGGAGCATCTTAAGCTACATTTTGAAAGCTGACATCTGAACTCTACTGTGGTTTTTTTTTTAAAAGGAGGTCATTGTTGTTATTTTTGGTAATTTTTGTTCCTGTCAGTATATCTGGAGAGCTTCTGACCAGACTCTGCAGGAGTAAAATGGTTTTGGAAAGAAGGAAGAGGAGAAAGGGAGAGAGACAGAAGAATCAAACTGCTGGGTCCTCAAGGCTCTGAGATATCGTCCAATCCAGTTTCTTTATTTGGCAAATGAAGGAACTGAGGCCCCTGAACAGAAAAAAGCTGGCCCCTTTATCCTCAGTCACCCAAGGACAGAGCCATTGCCCAACCCAGCTGGAGAACGCAGAGCACCCTAGCAGCCAGACAGACAGAGTGAGTGGGCTAAAACCCCTGGGTCAGAGCCACCTCTCCCTCTGGAATTTGTTGCTGGAAAGACAAGAGGGTGAGGTCACCACGCCCCACCCCCATCACCCCAGCAGGGTCCACCGTTTCCCACCTGTCTGAGCACAGCAAAAAGCCCACTCCTTCTCCTCCCCTCCTCCCCGGGAATTTATACATGCCCCATCACCATGGAGGTTCACGCTGCACAGAGCACAAGGCACACCTGCTCTCTGAGGAAAGACAAATGGAAGGTTAAGAACAAAGAGCTCTCGAGTTCCAGCCAAGGTGTGGGCTATAATGGAGGCTGTCTCCTGCCAGGAGGTGATGGCTGTATCTCAGACCACACTGGATCAAAATTCTGCTGCGTTTTGAAGTCCATTTCTTCTTATTGCTTGTTCAGCTTCTTAATGCATTAATGATAAAACATCAGAGTGAATATGTATTCCAAAAAAAAAAAAAACACAATTAATCAATACTGCACTTATTCCATTTGGCTGGGACTAAGTGGTAAACAGGAGTTCGGCAGGCTCGGGAGCACAGGCTCTTCTCCGTGTCTAGGCCTTTCCCGGCAGAGCTGGTCCCCGAGGGCCGCCTACTCCCAGGAAGGAAGTGGCCAGGTGGCTAGGGAACAGGCAGGCCTTCCAAGGAGAACCAGTACCGTGGGCTGGGACCGAGAAAGGGCACAGACCCACTTCTCTCTCTGGCCTTCAGTCACTGCCTGCAATTATTCCTCTCAATGGGGCTATGACATTTGTCCCACGTCCCAGAGTGGCCAAGTGCCTCCAATCCATATAGTACCATCCTAATCAGCTCACCTGATCTTACCTAACTCTGGGAGGTGCTTGATCAATGTAAGAATTAAGTGGGGTAATAAGATTCCCCTGGTCATAAGTGTGCTGGCTGTGGGTCGTGTTCCACAAGAGAGGGGCTGCCAGAGTTGCTCTGTGTCTTCCGTACCTCTGCTCAGGGGGAGTCTTAGCTCATCCTTGGGGAGATAAAGGATGAAAGCTCAGAAAGGGTAAATCATTTACTCAACGAGACACAGCTGGTTAGAGGCAAAGTTCAGTCTCCCCATCCTTGAACTCCAACCCCCAGCCATGTCTGACCTAAGTGATGGGGGGGGGGTGACAAAGAGCAGGTCCCCTGAATAAGATATTCTTCAGACATTTGTTCAACATCAATTTCTGGGCAGCTGGAGAAAATGAAGAGGAATGTAATTAGCAGTGGCTACTAACTCAGCTACACGGGAGCCCTTCGTTGACATACACCCATCTATCTGCCCAGGTGGCACTTTAGACACCTTCAGTGTTTCAAGCATTTCTTCAACAGATTCTTACTAGGCGGCTACAGCGTGCCCCAGGGGAGCAGAGCTTTCCCCTGTTCCACCAGCAACTTATCAAAAGATTCATTTCCAACACATGCTGCTTGGCATCTCTGCTCCCTGAAAATTCTGGTAAATACAATTTACTCCATTCTGTTCCATCTCAAGCGCCTCTTATGGCTTGGCTCCCTGGGCCCTGCTGGCATGATCTGTCTCTTCCCCTGATTCAACCCCTGGGCACCTGCTCCCTGGCACATAAACAAAGGCACATCATACAAGGACACCTTCATTGACCAGGCTGTTTGGGGGTTAATAAAAGGTATTCTGGAAAGTCCAGTGATGTGAATAGCTCTTGGGGGTAATTAGACGCTTAGTAGATGCTCGAGAAAGCCTTGTCACTCAATGTCCTTCAAATGGTTAAAGACTGGATCCATATCCGCTGTGAGGCAAGCCCTCCTCTAATCCTCCCTTCTTCGTCTCATGATTGCTGTATCATCTTAGATCTTGCTCCAGCATCATTTCCAACCCGTCCATCTCCAACCATGAGGCTTTCAGCCCCATTCCAGCTGCCTTCCAGAAGGGTGGTGGCTGGCGGGGGAGGGGGAGCATGTCACAAGATCAAGTTCTCCATTGCCACTAGCTGAGGGCCAGAGGAGAGGTGGGTGGGCAGCCCACAGCCTCCCACTGTGCCTTCTGCCTGGACCCCTGCCCCATGGGCCTGCGGCAGCCCAGTTCCTGGTCTGTCTCTGTCCAGGGACATCCCAGACAGGCATTGAGCTCCAGCTCTTTCTGAGCCAGTTGCCAGGCTGACAGTTTAACCTGCCCATTGGCCTTAGGAGAAAACTCCAGGCTCAGGGTGCTGCTGTCAGAAGAGTGGCCTTCCCTGGGTGTGGCCACCTGCTTGCAGTGAGCCCTCAGCAGCAGGGTTAAGCCTCGCCCTGTGCTTCCAGGCCCCAGCTCAAGGCAGCCAAACCCATTTGCAGAGGAGGGGCTGCCAGAGTTGCTCTGTGTCTTCCGTACCTCTGCAGCGTCCTGCATTAGAGCCTCGGCATGCTTCCAGGGAGCCTCGCTTTTAACTTTATTATAGTGGTTGGGCAACTTGGGAAATCTGAATTCCATTGACACATTTACAATCCTCTTGCCTCTCAGCTTGTGGAGAAAAATCCATCTCCTAGACAGCCACAAGGTCCTCCTGTGCTCAGGGCCTCTTAAAGGGCAAAGCCACCATCTTGCAGGGCTGGATCCTGGACACAATGGTGCCTGACACTGAGCACTTTTTCTCTGGGTTTCTTCTCCTCTTGGCTTTTCGCTGAGACAGTGATGGTCTTGAGGAGGCAGTCCCTTGCAACCACTCTTTGGGATGCCTGGTTTACTGAGGTTCCCACCATCAGATCATTTTCTTCATATGTTCCAGGAGCTCTCCAAGGGCTGCAAAAATAAATGTTCCAAGGGCTGAAAGCAGGGGCTCGGGGGAAATTGGCCACACAAAAAGAAAACTATTTGGAATTAACATATAGTTGTTTTAGTTAGCTTTTGAAGCTGTGACTAAAAGACTTGACCAGAACGATTAGAGGAGGAACAGTTTATTTGGGGGCTCAGGGTCTCAGAGGTCTCAGTCCATAAATGGCCAGCTCCATTCATGGGGCTCGAGATGAGGTAGAACCTTATGGTGCAAGAGTGTGGTGGAGGAAAGCAGCTCAGGACGTTACCAGGAAGCAGAGAAAGACTCCACTCACCACATACAAAATATACACCCCAAAGGCATGTCCCCAATGCCCACCTCCTCCAGCCACGCCCTCCACCCTACAGTTACAACTCAGTTAATTCTCATGAGTGGATTAATCTACGGATTGGGTCAGGATTCTCATAAACCAATCTGAATGTTCTTGCATCGTCTCACACATGAGATTCTGGGGGACATCTAATATCTAAACCATAACAATAGGTAAACAGCTACAAAACATTTTGTCAGCGAGGTCAACTGCACCTTAACATGTCCTCATTTTATGTGCAGGGGCTGAGAGTCCACACTGGCCAACATTCACTGAGGAAAACAGATCCCAGGCCAGGTATTTGAGATGAGGAGATTCACAGTGAAAAGGAAAGAGATGCAAGGGAGAAGGAGAGGGTGAGACAGCCCAGGGCTGAGCAATGCTGGAAGCTGCCTCTTTGGGTCAGAGGGGTCAAAGGTCAGGGGGATGTTCCTGGACCCAGGTTCCGGCGGCCAGCAAGAACTTGGAATGACAGTGGCAGGACTTGAAGAGAGGAAGGGCTACACCCCTGGAGGACACATAGATACCAGCCAGAGCAGCAGGAACGAGAGAGAGAAACATCTGGCATCTTCCTTCCTCACCTCCTCTGATCTCTCACTGGAGTCTGACAAGAGCCACACCTAGCTGGAAACCAGCCAGCAAGAACTCCAAGAGACACTGGTTTGTAAGGTTCATCCCTCTATGATACAGGGAAGATTGAAGTCAGGACCTGAAGGGCTAATAGGCAAGTAGCCCTGACTGCTGTCAAGTGGGAGTGTGCTTGTAGGAGAGTGACAAAGGTCATGGGGGACTCAGGTGCTGATCAGGTAAAGGCAGCACAGGAACCATGAATGTTAATTGCACATAAATATTCAGAGCCCCATCTAGGCAATCTTCCTTTCAGAGTGTCCAGAGAGGAAGTGAGCTTCTTAAGAGGCAGTGAGGAATGGAGACCAGAACAGAGGAGCCATTGTATGATCTTGCAAACCAATTTATTTTTTCCCTGAAATCATGGTGTACTATGACACCATGGTGCTGAGAGCCAGGCCATGCGGCACTGCCAAGACTAGAGTGCTATTACAAGCAGCAGTGAGAAGTTTCTGCTGCTATAACAAATAGCACCAACAGCTCAATCACCCACAACAACCACTACTGATTTTGTGCCCATGGGGTGCTGTTCAGCTGTGACTTGGTCCATCTTGGCTGGACTCGGCTGAGTTTGGATGAGCAAGGATGAAGTCTAGGCTTCAGGTTGTGATCAGGTCTGTCCCATAGGTCTTTATGCTTAGGCTCAGGCTGAGAGTCAATGGCTTCATGAGCATGCTTACTCATGGCAGAGAGTGGAAACTCGAAGATGGTTGGCAGAAATGTGCCAGGCCACCTAAGTTCTGGGATCAGAAGGGTACACTCTTTCCATTGGCCAAAGCAAGTGATATGGCCAAAATCATATAGTCAAGCATAGGAGATCTGCCTGTAGAAAAGTCATATCAAAGGAAGAAAGAGGGAAGTAACAATTTTAGACAGATAATACGATGTCCAATGAATAACAAGAACCTTGTCACAGTGGTGTGGCAGTATGGCAGAGCAGTTAAAAACACAAACGGATATGGGTTTGAGTTCTTGTTCTGCTACTTCTGAACAAAATGACTTTAGGCAAACTCTCTGGGCCCCACTTCCTCATCCAGAAAATGGGAATATTTTTATGCAAACCTTACAGTGCGGCTGTGAGGCTGGATGAAAAGACAGATAGAAAATGCTGAGCTGGGTGCCTGATGTCTAGTAAGAACTTAAAAGATGCTGGCTGGTACGTTGCTAGGAAGAATCTTTTGAAAATCGTGCCTTCTGGGGACAAGGCATGCAATAAGATGAGGCGAGAAACATTTCAGGGAAATAATTTGAAATCTCTGCATGGTAGGCTCATGAAAAAAGGAAATACCTCAGTCACTGAGTCATCCCCTGAGCTCTGGGAACAGAAAGCCTGCAGACTGGCACTGTTCTCCACTGCAGAGTTGACAGCTTGTTGGAGGAGGAATGGCACAAGGTGGCAGTGGGGGGGCGGGGCAGGGAGTGGAGGGATTGCAGATTTTTCTCTTGCATCTACGGGCTCTGGTTCACCCACAGCCTATGCACACAAAGGTCCAAATTCTGGAAGCACCCTCGGCCAGCTTGTGAAAATGCTGGATACCAGGAACTGCCACTCTGCAACTGGAGGATTTAAATATATGTAGATACTTCGACTTTTCTTTTAAAGATAGATACAAATCCTTCCAAAAATACATCAGCCTCCATTACTTCTTTATGCTTGGGCCTACCCAAATTAAACCTTAAGCTGTTGAAAGGGAGAGAGCCATTAACAGGGAAAGAGACTCACAAAAACCAAATTGAAATCCTTCCAGTTATGAGATGCCTTTGGTTGGGTACCGGAGAGCAGGTGTGGATGGCTGGGTCTCTATGTGGTCCAGTGATTAGAGGGTTCCCGGATGAGTGACTGGATGAACCAGGACCCACCATTCAGAATCTTCACCCATTGCAGGGGGGGAGGGGGGCGGGGGAGGGGGTAATGACATCTCCTTCCTCCCAGGTAACTGCAGGTCTGAGTGTGATACTGATGGCTCTTGAAGCACTGATTAGGTTGTGGCCACCTGCACTGTTTTTCCTTGTGAATGATCAACACAGTTGATAAGCATTCCATTAGCAATGTTAGGAATTTTATTCCCACAAGGGAAGTGGAATGCTTGCCAGGAGGAAGGACCAGGAGGTGTGGGGGAGGCATGCCAATCAAACAACCACAGGCCAAATTCAGCCCCAAGGCACCAGTCTGCTGGTCTTCAACTTTGGAGACTCAGCAGTTGGATTTCTTAGTGCAATCCTCTAAGGTGGATTCCCCAAAAGCAGACCCTAAGATGAGAATTTTTCTAGAAGCAGTTTATTAGGGAATGATATTCCTAGCAAGCATTTCCTGGAAAACCTGCTAGGAGAGTGGGGGAGTGAGATTAAGAAGAAGGAGTGTGACTACAATTCCAGAGGGTGACATTGGGTCATTCCCACAGGGGAGCTCTGGGGACAGTGCAGGTCCTCCTCAGGGACAAGGGAACTGAAGTAGGTATTAGTGTTTGGTTCCAGGGGATCCCAGGAGGATGCCAGGTTCAGGCATTTCCAACTCCTGGTGCACATAGGTCAAGTGGGTCTCAGTAGCCACCCTTAGGGGCTGGCTATTGGAGAGAAAGCACCAGGGGCTGGTGGGCACAGAAATGGTAAAGGGACCTGGGCGGAAGGGCAGCAACTGGTATAATGTCCAAAGGTGGCTGAGTGCTGGGAACAGGCTTGTGTGATGCAAACTCCCTACAAATAGCCGTGTTTCCAGGGAGAGACAGAGAACCAGCCTGCGCTCCAGCTCTCATGCCCAGGATCATCAGTCTCCAGTCTCCAGAGAGGAGAAAACTCAGCTAGGATCAGGGCAGCAGGTGAAGATGCGCTCACAGCCAAGGCTCAGCTGCATGCTTTAATGCGTGAGTACTGGAGATTCTGTGGTGATAAGAAAATGACAGGGGTGTTCACGGGTCAGGACCCCACATCATCCTGCCAGTGCTGGATGTCAACACTCCAGACATTGCGGGCCGTGGCATGGACTAGTAAGACATATTCTGTGCCTGGAAATTGGAAGTTTCAAATCCTGCCTCTTTCCTGTGCCATCCACGTAACCTCTCTGAGCCTCATCACCTAAGATCTGAATGACATGGCTGTTGCCCCAAGCCCTGTGGGGTGGATTCAGAGCCAGTGTCCCAGACCTCCTCTCCAGTGGAGAGTCACCGGTACCTGTTCTATCTGAGGGGACTGTGGCTCTGCAGATGAGTGACAGCAGTGCCTGTGTTCTCCCCTTACCCAGCCTCCTATGTTTTGAGGCTCCCCTTCCCTTTTCTTTGTGAGGACAGAGGGGTTCATCTCAAGCTTCTCTTAGTGTCCTCTGAAGCTGCGCACTGGGGATCTCAGCCCAAGTTGCCACATCCCTGCCCTGCCCCACTCCCAGCACCTTCTGCCATTCTCCCACCAAAACACTGCTAATGCTCTTATGTCATGGAATTTGATGAGTCTTAGGAGAAACCAAGGGGGTTATGACAGAGCACCGAGCAGAAAACTCAGTGTAGTCCTGGAGATGACCAGGGCATGACAGCAGCCTGCTCTCCCTGCTATGGGTAGGGGACTCTCAATCACCCTTGGTTTCCCCAGGACTCCCCCTCCCTTCATGCCATGGAGTCCCTCTTATGAGAGAGGCCCCTCTCCAGAGCACTGCACCCCGGGGGTCCTCCCTAACACTGATGTCCCAGGGTAGGTCTCAGTGCCAGTAACCCCGTCATGAGGCCATTGCAGCAGTTATTGTAATTTCCTCTTTCTTTCTGGTCCAGGGACAAGAGTCTCGGTTTTCTCATCCATAAATAAATGAAAGAAAATAAGAGAAAGAAAGGAGACTCCCCCAATTTTTTGTTTTGCTTTGATTTGATTTTTGTTTTAGCAGCGTTTAGGAGGCTAAGAGGACTTTGTATTTTTCCAAGATGCTTGGCTCAAAACAGCAGCTTGGCTTTTCCCAAGGGCCTCTCTTCCCATGTCCTATGGATGCTACCATTCCAGGTGCAATGCTGGGCCCTGGTCCCCTCCTCCTGTATTGTCACTGTTCTACACACACACACACACACACACACACACACACACACACACACACCAACTCCATCTTTCTCTAGCTCTTGAACTTCTCCAGTTACCGGAAGTCTGCTGCTGCAGCCCTCCTGCCTCTTTAAGGTGACTTGGCATTTCTCTGTGTGGATCCATTTTTGCTTGCTTTATGGTTTCACTGGCAGAGCTGCGTCTTATTTCCTGATTTCCGACCTCTCTCAGGCACATCTTGGTGGCCTCTCCCCGACTCACCCCTCCCATGGTGCCCACAGCTTGTCTGCAGTGATCAGCAGTGACTACATTCCCAATGCCCTCCTGCTTTCAAATGCCACCCTTGGGTTTTACCCCGTCCATCACATGCAAGGCTCTGGGAGGTTTTGAATATTTTAAAGCCTTTTTATTACAAGAAGAATACATGTGCATTGAAGGAGAAAAATTTAAAAATGTAGGTAAGCAAATATAAGCATTCCCCCGTGCAGAAATAGAATCTGGTAAGTTTTTGATAAATATTGCCCCGATGATTTTGTTTTCCATGAATATGCATGCCTCTTCATCAGGACTCTCTTGGTGGCAGGGGTCGGAAACTGAACTCAAACCCCTCATTGTAGACGCAGTTATCCTTCTACCCACCTCATATTCCAAGCCAGGACCTAGGTCCTCCAGATGTGACTAAGTTTGGAAACCGAGTCTGTAAAGAGGCAATTAAGTTAAAATTGATACTGGTCTTGAAAGATCAGGATCGGGCCCTCCTTCCCCCAGTGTTGAAGATTAAACACTTGAGAAATGCTGAGGCAAGAGCAGAAAGTAAATTTTATTTAAGAAACAGAGTGGGGGAGAGCAAGAGAGAAAGAGAGAGAGAGAGAGGACAGGAGGAAGGAGCTGAGACCCAGAGCTGATGCTTATGGGAGTGGGGGTGTCTTGCCCCGTTATATATTACCTTTCTTCTCGTGCCCCCTCCTTCTCTTATCTTGCCTGCAGGACCAAAGGGCAGGAAAGAGTAACCCCAGGGGGTAATCGCCTGTGTCTTCCTCCCCTGGAGATGTTACCTTAGGGTTGGTGGGGAAGTGCTCTCTACCCATTTCCTTTCCTTTGGTTAACAGCTATTTGTCCTTTGCCTTGGCTCAAAATGAGGTCCTTGGGGTGGGCCCTAACCCTATATGACTGGTGTCCTTATGAGAGACTAGGGAGGGAGGACTCGTGAAGACAAAGGGAGAAGACACTTCTGCAAGCCAAAGAGGTAAAGGCCTCTGAGGAAACTGACCATGGGGACACCTTGATCTCAGACTTGCAGCCTCCAGAACTGTGAGTCAGTAGTTTCTGTTGTTTAAGTCGCTCCTTGGTACTTTATTATGGCAATTCTAGCACAATATACATCCTTCAAAACCACTGCAGCCCAAAGGGGTATTTGCCCGAAGGATCATTCAACTGCCGGACAGGCTGGGATGCAGCTCAGTCACATAGGACACCTGGATTCAGGGTTTGAAAGCCACCAGGAGCTCACAAGTGTCTTCCATCTCTGCCTCTCTTTGTCCTCCTGGAACTGGCTTCCTGTATATGGCAGGAAACAGCTCCCCCATTTCCAACCTGCTGCTTCACTACCAAGAAAAGCTGGCCTTTTGTCTCACTGCTGGTTTATAAAATCCTAGGAAAGAATTGTAACTAGCCTCATCAGGTCATAAGAAGGACATGCTTGTTAATTTGCTGAGAGCACTCTGTCAGGTGCAGGTAGGGACCTTGTCCCACGTCACTCGGGCTGTGGGGGCTATCACTGAGTCCAATGTCGGGGTGGCCTGTGAGGACAGCTAGCAGGCCCTTCGTAAACCAAGTGAGCCTATACCAGTCTCCCCAGACTCCTGGAAATCTTGCCACACCTTCAAATATTGTCCACTGTGCAGCCACCCTCCCCCGCAAAGCTTACCTTCTGAGACGTGAGAAAAGGCCCAGGTGCTTTTCATTCGAAGGTGGCAAAGGCCAATGCTAAGAGAGGCCAGCAGGTGGGAACCAATCCTAAATCCAGAGCCTAGGAACCCAGAGAGCCCCATCCACCTGCTCTCTCCAGCTGGCCTGCTGTGCGCCCCAACTGGACAACAGAGGGACTTGGCAGAATGTCTGCAGGGTGGTGGTTAATTTGTTTTCTACCTCTCTTTTCTCTTTCCTCCTTCCTTCTCTTGTAACTTGTGACTGAGACATCTACTCAAGGCAGGGGTCCACTCTCATCTAACCCAAGAAGCTAGCACTCCTGGGGCTAGCATGGCCACCAGGACTGGTGCTGCCTCTCAGGCCACTGACTCTCTACTTGGGTGTCTACAGGCTTGGAAAACTGTGCAGCAACCTTGCATCTCAGGGATGCCCTTTCCTCTTCATGGAGGCCTCCCCAGTCAGTAAAGATTTGTTATATTTATGCTTTTTGTTTGTTTTGTTTTGTGGAGCTGGGGATGGAACTCAGGGCCTCACCAGTGCTAGGCAAGCACTGTGCCACGTAGCTACATCCCCATTCCTATTCATGTTTTCTTTACAATTTAGTTTTAAGAGAAAACAAGGCCCAAGGAATTTCAAGATCCATTCAAGGTCATGCAGGGAAGCAGGACTGCCCATCACCATCCTATCATGCCCAGTCCTAGTTGGACTCTATCTCCACAGGGATTATTCAGGTCCTGCTGCAAGATAAATAACATTTTCATTCGATATTTTGAAAAATCAAATTGGCAAACTGCGGCCCATGGGCCCTCTGCCTGTTTGATAAATATAGTTTTATTAGGACACGGTCGGCCCATCCATCCCTTAGCATTTTGCTGCTATGACAATAGAGTCGGCCAAAGAGGGAGGGAGCGGCCAAAGAGGGAGGGAGCGTTCCTGAGACAGCTCCTCCCTTGGTTTGGAGATGCATCTGTCAGGGTTCTCCAGAAAAACACTACCCACAGCAGGAGAGAAAGAGAAGGAAGGAGGAGGAGAGAGAAGGGAGGGAAGGGGAGAGAAGAGGAGATTTTTAAAAATGGGTTTATGTGAGTACGAAAGCTTAGAAGGTCCCAAATCTGCAGGGGACTGGCAGGCTGGGAAGAGTTCAAGTCCACCAGTGCTCTGCTGTCCAAATTTTCTTTCCTCTTCTCCCATGGAGGTCAGTCTTTTTTTCTTAAGGCCTCATCCATTTGGATCCAGCCTACTACATGAAGGGTATTCTGCTTTACTTTAAGTCTATTGATTTAAATTTTAACCTCATCTAAAACAAAACAAAACAAAAACACTCTCACAGGAAAATCTAGAATAGCATTTGGCAAAAACACTAGGTACGATGGCCTGGCCAAGTCAACCCAGAAAACTAACCATCATAGATACCTTCCATCATTGTTGTTGTTGTTGTTATTATTATTATTATTATTATTTTGGTACCAGGGATTAAAGTCAGGGGTGCTTGACCACTGAGCCACATCCCCAGCCCTATTTTGTATTTTATTTAGAGACAGGTTCTCAGTGAGTTGCTTAGCCCCTTGCTTTTGCTGAGGCTGGCTTTAACTTGTGATCCTCTTGCCTCAGCCTCCTCCTGAGCCGATGGGATTATAGGTCTGCACCCACCGGTGTGCGCCACTGTGCCCGGTAATACCTTCTATTATTACTGAATTTCTGATTGCCATTTTTAAAAAATATTTATTTTTTAGTTGTACTTGGACATAATACCTTTATTTTATTTATTTTTATGTGGTACTGAGGATCGAACCCAGGGCCTCACATGTGTAGGTGCCCGCTCTACCGCTGAGCCACAACTCCAGCCCTCTGATTGACATTTTATCTTCTACATGCACACATGCTTTTTTCCTCCATCACAAGAGAAGAAAACCCTGCATTTGGAAAGAAGAAACTGTATGTGTCTTATACAATTTTTTTTATGCTCTTGCATTTTCTAGTGTATGGTAGCTATTACTTTGGCTACTTTTTCTGGATTCTTTTTCTTTTTCTTTTTCTTTTTTTTTTTTTTTTTGGTCAAAAATTAGTAAAACCTTGTAAGGAAACATTAGTTCTTTTTCAGAATCCAAATACAAAAGAGGATAAGTATTCAGAAAAAAAAAATGGTCCTCTCAAGAAAATGTTCTCCCCTCCTTCCAGCTTGTGCCTTAAAAATCAGCCTCCAGCACTTGACCTTCGAGAGTACTCCATATATAAGGAATCAAAGCCCCCAGCACTCTTCCTCTGTGGAATGTAAGGACGATTCCTTTTATAATTTTTTTCTTCTAAGACTTAATCCTAATAATAATAAACGTGATTTATCAGATTAAGACACTAATTAATCCTGTCTGAACAATTTGATATTATCATGTTTAATTTCAAATTTAATTATTTTGGTATTTAATTACAAAACAGTTAATTACTTTATTATAATTATTTATCTTTTTAAGTAGAAAGAGGCCAAAAATCCCTGATAATGGGCTACCCTGAGGTACAGCCATTTCCTAGTATATCTCCAACCCGTATCAGCCTTGCTTCTTGATTTTCCTGGGACTTAAGCTTCTCTTTTAAATCTTTTTCAATTTCTCACTCTTTTTGGTCTCTTCTTTATAGTCCTAGAACCAATATCCAAAGCTACATTCTGCTCTTTGCACTGATATCTGCACCCAGGCCCTCGTGAGCTGTTTTGTTTGAAGAAACAGCCTTAACTGATGTCTTTCTGCTCTCTCCATCTTCTCAGAGCCAGGAGCTTGTGTGACACTTGAAGGGTGCCCATGTCAGTTTCTTGAGTGTCACCTGGCCCATGGGTATCTAATGCTCAGGATGGGCCAGACAGTAACCAAGTAGGCATAGAGTCAGGTCACGGCTCTGCCCTGGTGCTCCTGGGATTGAACACTTTACCTCTTGGAATGAGGGTCCTAGGGAAGGCACAGGATGGCTGATGTCACATGGGCTAATTTGTTCACTGGCACAGAAGTATTTCAACATTTTCACAACTGGTAAAACTTCACCAAAAAATAACTACTTCTGTCTCCCCCATTGCCCACTAGGGCCAGGTAAGCTAAGAAGATGCTCGAAGCAGGCCAAAGGCTATTCATGTGTGGGGACAACAGGGGACCTGAGAACTGCACCTCACACCTGGGAAATAGCCTGGTGATGTTCACACCTGGAGGTATTTTCTGGAGAAACTAAAAATCAAGATTTGGGGTGAGAAGATTTCAGATTCTAAATTATTCAACGTCTACTCAGGTCTGTGTTCAGACACCTGTGGGTCCACCAAAATTTGACTGAGACTGGAGCTGGCCCATGGTGGCCCTCCCGCTTTAAGTCATGGCTCCTCCAGCCAACACAGGGTTCTGTCTTTCCGTTTTCTGTTTAAAAGGAAGGATGGTTCTGTGGCTTCTGCTTAGGATGTTTAAAGCTGGAAAAGCATCATTCTCACCTAACAATAGGAAGAAAAAAAAAGACCTTATCATGGGGCAAATTCACAACTTTTTCTTGAAGCTGTGAGAGAGCTGAGGCCACATGGTAAAACAACTAACCGAAAACCTAAAAAGTAACAAGGATTTGCAAAGAAAGATTGGATGTAAGTACCTGTTTACCCAGAGCTGATGTTACCAGACACTGTACTAGCCAGTAAGAAGAAGTTACCTAAAATTTGTAATGATTCTCTAAAGTGGAGGAAGTGGGAGAATTTAAGACCGTAGCCACAGGGGCTGGGACCTGAATATTTCTATCCTCCCCAATTCATATGCTGAAATCCTAATCCCACTGATACCTGGCGGTGGTACCTTTAGGAGGTGATTAGGTCACAAGGACCCCTATAGAGAGCTAGCTTCCCCTTGCCACGTGAAGACACAGCGAGAAGACAGTTATCTGTGAGGAATAAGCCCTCACCTGACATTGAATCTGCTGGTACCTTGATCTCAGACTTCCTAGCCTCTAGGGCTGTGAGCAATGAATGTCTGTTGTCTAAGCGAGCCTGTCTATGGTATTTTGTTATGGCAATCCCAACAGAGTACATGCATGCACATGCACACCACCACCGCCTCTCTCCCCACAACAGGTTCTTTTCCACTGAGCTCAGCAGGTACAGAAGGACCATAGCAGAGCCAGTTCTCAGACAGTGGCCCTGGCTAAGTGGCTCTTGCAGTGGGCTGGGGAGCAGCAGTTGCAGCAGGAAAGGCAAGACATCCTCTTCCCCAGGACAGCAAGGTCAAGCTGCCACACAAGAGCTGAGAAAGAGGCAGAAATGCATCCTGGACCCAAAACACAAATGCTCTCCTACAGATGGGGCCGGTGCAGAATTACCAAGAAGACACGGGGACCCAGGACCTGCCTACTACCCACTAAGACTGAATTAGAGAACAGAGGATGCTCTCCCTCCTCCCCTATGCTAGGATAGGCCAGTAAGTGTCAAGTGACAAACGACAGCATCCATTGCAAGGACGGGGCAAAAGCATGGAAAGATATTGCCTCTATGCAAAGGAAATACCTGAAGCCGAGGGTAGAGCAGACTGGAAATAACTCAATGTCCTACAACTGGGGAATTGGGGAATGGATAAACAAACCAGGTACATCACACAGTGGCATAAGAAGCACCAGCATAAGGGACTGAACTATGGATACACTCAACCACATGGAGGGATCGTGTGCATGGTGCTAATTCCTACATCCTGTAGGATCACATTTATGTGACATTCTTGCAAAGGTGGGACAGAACACAGATCATTGGTGGCCAGAAGCTGGGATGGAGGTGAGGACTGAACAGCAAAAGAGAGCAGGGAAACTCTGGGTTGATGGAGCTGTTCTGTATCTTGATGGTGGTTCCTGACTCTATACTTTTCTCAAGACTTACAGATCAGTATGCCAAAAAGGGAGAATTTGCTCTGTGTACATCTTAATCCAATAAGTGGGGTAAATGGGGATGATGAAAGGATCAGATAGCCCATCAGCCCCTTTCTTTTGACTATCTTTTATTTGGAGTTTGGAAAGTTGTTCTAAGTAGCAAAAAAATAAGCACATGGTAGACCAGGATCCTTGTACTGTAAATGGCAGAAACGCAACTCAGTGGATTAAAGCAACTCTTAGGAGTAATTTGATGAGAGAACTGCCTATAAGGCTCACAGGCTGGCAGGCTGGGCTCCTGGGATGATGGACACCAACCCATTTCTGCTCCTCATCTCTCTTCCCTCACTGGGTACATTCTCACCTCACATGGGCTTCTTCTATGTGGAGGTAAATATGGTTATCTGCAGTTCCCCAAACCTCACCTGCCACCGCTTCATCAACAGTGAGGAACTGCATCCTTTATTCTAATGCTAGTTCAAAAGATCCAAGGGAAGCACTCAGATTGGTCCAGCTGAAGTCAATCAGCAGTGACCAAGAGGAAGCTATCCTGTGATTGGTAACTTCCATTCCACACAGTTGGGGCAGGAGTCAGAGGCTCTGCTCAGAAGGAGGAGTGCTATGCAGGCAAATTATGAATCATTGGTTGGAGTTCATCATCATTTTAATGCAATACATTTACTTTTTTGTTCTCCAAAAGAAGTTGGAGTTGCCCTCCTGTCTTTAATTTATTTCAGTTTTGTTTGACAAGTAACTATCATTATTCTGCTCCACACTGAGAGGTGGAGAAGCAAAGACAAGGACAAGGTCCTTCGCCTCAAAACCCCCATCACAGTCCAGTAGGCGAAATGGATAATAAATAGCTCATTGCTGAATCCTATAACAAGTGCTGTGAGCCCAGCAGGAGGGGAGATAAGCCTGGGTCTCACATGAGGTTTCCTGGAGGAGCCAATTTTAGGCAATTTTGAAGGTCGAGAAGGAAGATGAAGGGCATTCAAACACAAGTGTAAAATTGGATGAATACAGGGGAATTACTTTCACAATCAATTGATTGTGAATCCCTCAATGGGAGAGGTCAGGTCTTACAGGAGAAAGATCCAAAACCTTTTTTTTTTTTTCACTTCTTCAGCACTTTTTCATTTTCAGAACACTTACAAATTCAGTTTTCCCTCTCCAATGGTCTTACTAAACAGAAATGTTATAAAAAAAAAAAAACAGGGAAATAAGAACAAAACAAACTTTGTAGGAAATAATGGGTGAATTTTCCACACCATGCTCAGCCGCCACACACCCCACCCCTGGCCCAGGTATGGAACTGACTGGCAGGTAGGTTGATTACTCCAGGGTTGGGGATTTGCAGTTAGGTATTGTGGAATCTGAAAATGTCCAGGTATTTCCAAGTTGCTAAGCAATGCATCATGAGACCTAGACTGAGGCAGGCAAGTTGGATGCAGGCCTGTGGAAAAAAAGGAAATATGGGAGTTTTCATGAAGAAGAGCCAAAGCCCTGTAATAAGGGCACAAAGAATTGGAGGAGTAGAGATTGAAATGTGAGCATGAAGGGTTTCTGAGACTGTGTAGTTCCAGAAGGTGGTCATGCAAGGGGTTCGCTGTGTGTGGCCACAGTGTGTGGCCAGCCATGCGAGTGGCTCGCTGAAGTGGGTTGGAGGGATGGTAGTTAGCAGTGGTGAAGACGTCAAGGGACTCTGAGACAAGATGTTAGATGGACATCAACACGAAAGCTGAAGCTGTTAAGGTTTATGGATGAACTTGGAGAGAAAAGCCAAGAGGCAGAAGTCTTCAGGGATGAGAGGGAGTGATCAGGAGTTTGATGAACCAGATGACCACTGGGAGGAGAGAGGGAAGCAGATCTCACTGACAGCAGCTTCAAGAAAGGGGCATTGGCATGGGAAGAGCGTGCCCAGGAGCAGCTGCAGAGACAGCGGGGACAGCCATCACACCGCTGGCCCGAGGCGGAAGAGCTGGAGTGAGAATGAGCAGCAGCCCTCGCTCAGGAAGTCCAGGACGCAGCCTTGGCCGGGGTTGAAGTGCCAATGCAGCAATCATTCGCTGAACGCCGGACACTGCCTGAATATGAAGCCGAGCTCAGTGTCCTTCAAAGTGTAGCACTGCACCATTCATCATAGTCGAGATGATGTCAGTTGTTCTGGAACGTTCGTCTCCTCAATTTAACACCAATAATTCAAGATTAAGGCGCCTATTTATGTGTGTGTGTGTGTGTGTGTGTGTGTTCAGCATATTTGCCTGGAGAATTCACAAATATCACTGCTTGAATACAGCGGAAGTTTAAAAGGGTGTCAATATAAAGAAAAATGTCAGCTAAATAACAAGACAGGCAGCAGAGATAAGGGGGAAAGGTTGAAGGTTATATGGAAATGCCTAAAATGTGAAAAACCCTGGGTTGTCTCATTGACTCTTTATAACACCTCAGGGAGTAAGATAAAGCTGCCACATCCGTTTGTGTGTCAGGACAGAGAGGCTTGGGCTGCCTCTCTGTAACTTTCTTAATAACCAGGAAAAACACAGCGGGGACAGCGGGGCCTCACAGGTTTCATGTCTGATGTTGGGACGCCCTGCAGCTCCAGTTTACACCCAGGAAAGAATGCCAGAGTGGAGGGAGGTCACCACCAGTCTTGGTGCTGGATATTCTGAGATCCAGTGTGTACTTTTTATATTGATGTAGTTTAGATATTGGTTCAACCCAATTTCTTCCACAAAACGTAAAAACCCAAAACAAAAACATGGCCTCACCGTGTCCATACTACACAGGCTGTCTTAGGTTCTGCCAATGGACTGTCCACCACCAGGCCTGGCCTCTGCGCTGAGAAGCTCCGGGAAGCAGCTCAGAGCTGCCTCTGGCATGGGGTCTGGCTTCCCTGTCTCCTGAAAGAGCCAGGAGATGCAGCCCAGAAGACAGTGGAGCTAACTCCCTGAGAGGACACCCTCCACCACTGGGGGATGAGAGATGGGAGAGAGATGAAGACCCATGTACTCTCCACCCTCCACATTTGTTCCGAGATATCCCACAGGGCAAGACAAAGAGAGATGCTGACGCTCTTCTTGAAGCAGGGCCTGCTCAGCTCAGCACCACCTTGACTCCCCCCCCCCATCCCTGCCTGCCTGGTTTCCTCCACCCTCCCTCTCTCTGCCCTGGAGCAAGATCTTCCAATAGAGTCAGAATGCCCCCGTCCTGCCTCTCTCTTCCCAGGCAGGGAAGTCTGGGCTATGGGAAAACAGGTAGGGACTCCTCCCACTGCCCCAGAACCCAATTCTCAGCCACAGACATTTTAAAAGCTAATTCCAAAAATACAGTGGGTTGGTCACTCTCCTCATGTTCAGACTGCCCAGAGGAGCTGGGAGGCTGCTGGCAGAGACTGAGAGGCAGACCAACTACTTGGGCAAAGGGTTAGCAGCACTGACTGTGCTTCTGTGCAGCATTCGGTGTCCAATGGGGCAGACCACAGCCATCAGATGTGCACAGATGACAGCTGGACACAACCTAGTAAGGGCAAAAGGAGCGGCCATGCTGTGGCCTCATCACCACCTATTTACTCTCCCTGGACCTGTTGGCTGGGTGGTAGACTGGCAGGAAAGCCCCCAACATTCCTGTTAGGTGGAAGATGGGAGCACCTTGTGGAGTGAGCACTTTGAACTGGCCAGTGATTGAGTCCCTGGATTAGGCTAACATTTTTATTGAATTAGACTGGGCTCTGCTCGAGTGGACTGAATTTAGTGTTACTGCTGCCAAGTGAGAATGAGAGCTCATTAAAGAAAGTACATGCGATTATTATTTTTTTTAAGTGCAGTTGGACTCTCCCAGGCCCCATTTTAATTTGGCCAGGAGCCCTGCCCTTGAGTGTGAGCCCCGAGGAGAGCCAACCAGACTCCAGCACTTGGACAAATGGGGTTTATGCTTCTGTGTCTGGGATAACAAGGCCTCAGGTGAACCACCAAGATGCTGCTATAGTCTGGTTGCAGAACCTGTTGACAGGAGAGGCCGGTCCAGGTGCTCTGGGCCACAGAGACAATGGGAATGAATGAAATGTCAACACTCAAGTATGCTGTAATATGCTCTTTACTATTTGTATTCATGGTGAACACAGCCCCAATATCACAGCTGGTTGTTTTTTGCATAAGTGGTGTGTGTGTGTGTGTGTATGTGTAAGTCAGAGTGGTGTGTGTATATGTGTGTGTGTGTCTGTGTGTGTGTGTGTGTAAGTCAGAGTGGTGTGTGTGTGTGTGTGTGTGTGAAGTGATAGTGAAGAGCTATGAGCAGACAGACTTGGACTTGAGGCCCAACTCTATCACCTTCCAGCACTGGAAGCTGAGCAAGTCCTCCACCTTTCCACAGCTGGGCCTGTCATCTGTTCATTGAGGACCGTGCATATTCACCTCATTGCCTCATGAGGGAATCCAGACTCCTGCCATCACCTGCCACCTTCGTTCCTGCCACACATCCCACCTTATGCTGGCTTCTCTCTGTTCCTACCCTGTCCCAAACTGGATCCAGTCTCTGCCCAAGTCTGTACCTTGGTGGAGGCTGATCTTTGGACTCTAAAAAGCCTCTAACTGGGGACAGGGGCAGGGATGAGGGTATAGGAAGAGGAAGGCCCTGGTGTTTCTCACCCTCCTCCTCACTTGGGTGCCCTGATTCTGTCCATAGCTGTGCCCTATGTGGAGGCTGCAGGTCCCACTGGACTCTGGTTCCCTTCTTTGATCCTTCTAAGGGCTACTCTCTGGGGGCTTTTGTATTCTTCAGGACTCCATTTACCCTGCCTCATGGATCTGCAAATGTCCCATCACCATGTCTTGCCATAGGTACTGTCAGGGAGGATTTTATTTTCTACCTAACCTTGAGTAATACTTCTGGATATTGTTTAATGGATGTTTTTTCTCAAACTAACACTCTTTTAAAATATCTAAACAATTTGTCTTACAGGAATTTTGTATCTCCGTGTCGCTGTGGACTTGATATGCTGACTTTAACCTTTCCTACTACACATTAAAATAAATATGTAACATTTAAAATTAAGCGTTCAGCCAGTTCCACCTAAAATCACCTCTGTTACCCCATGGCCAGTGCAGCCCCCTTCAAGAAGGACCGAGTCACTACATGTGAAGTTCTGTGCTTAGCAACACACTCTTACTATCTGAACACTATCCTTAAAATGAGGACCACATAGTCCCATGACCCCAATCCAGCTAGATGGCAAATGTTCTTTCTCTACCTACACTTTGCACATAAAACATGACTTACTATGTTATTGATAGTAAAAGGCCAGTGCCTGCTACTTCATGAGAACTGTCCTTTTTCTTCTGCAGAAGGTACAAGGAGTTCATTTTGAAAAAGAAATGATGGCAATTGTCCCTGTCCAAACATAAAAAGTCTTTCTGATGTTCATCTTCAAACTACAAGCATTTAAAAATACACATGTTGGAATCTCACTGGGATTTTCACACCATGAATAGTTAAGACAGAATATGTCACTCTTCATTAAAGAATAGACTATGCCAGAGCGCAGAGCTCAACTTCCTACTGCCCCAGCTCCGCCCACCCCACACCCAGAAACACCAGCACATTCACACCCACATGCCGGGATCCTCCCGTCCTCCCAGTCACGGGGCATGAGCGTATTTGTGCCTAGTAGCACCAGGGGACTTTCTGGTTTTTGTGCAAATTGCTTCTGGAACAAAGTGAGCTGGCCTGGGGGAAGAGTCTGCCACATCTGCAGCAGAGGGCTGCTAGGATCAAGCAAGATGGATGGAAAAACTTATTTTTGAAAATCCTTTTGCTATTTAAGTCGCATCGAATGATGAACTACACTGAGACACCCAGAGGGGTACCTTGGTGGGTAGGGAACAACCTTAGTTTGGTTAAGGAAAGTAGGGAGAGAAAAATGACGTTGAGACAAGAAATACAGTGTGGTCACCCAGAATCTGATTTTCTCTTAGTTTGAAGCAAGCCTGTCTGGTGTCCAATCGAAGAACCTCTTAATCCCTTCCAGGATGGAGAAAGCTGTACATGTGCATTCATGCCACGTTGAAACTTAGGAAACTCCTACCCCAAGGTCAGTGGGGCCTCCCTGCCCCGTCATATGGAGGTAAGGGGACCACAGACCCCTGATTAATAGTAAAGCATCCCAGCACACACCCCTGCATGTGGGTGTGAATATGCTGGTGTGTCTGGGTGTGGTGTGGGCAGAGCTGGGGCAATAGGAAGTTGAGCTCTGCACTCTGGTATATTCTATTCTTTAATGAAGAGTGATATATTCTGTCTTAACTATTCATGGTATGAAAATCCCAAATCTTCTAAAGATTTCTGTGAATTCCCAGCCCTCTCAGCACCTGAAATCCAGGATACTGCCTCTTTACCCTCAGCAACCCATGTACATGCAAAATACCAGTTCACTGATTCCCATGAAATAATCCACTCTCACCAGGTACAACTCTCCCCCCACACGTCATCCTCCATATATTCCCCAAACAGGGCATAAGTTCCCAACCGCATATTTCACTGGACAACCTCGAATTCATTCCAGTGCATTTAAGATGTAACCGTTTTTCACATAAATAAAATCCTTATCAGAGAAATCCCTAGTTGTATGTGAAAAGTATAGATCTCTTACTTTAAATACCAGTCATTTATTTCAGTAACTAAAGCAGCAGCCAAACCATTCCACATCAAATTTTCCTGGGCACTGGAATTTTCTCCAGTGAAGTCCAGTGTTACAGTACATTCTCTCTGAGAGCAAAATACAGCAAAGAACAAAACCAAACACCAACAGATGTTCCAGTGGGGTTGCTCCTGAGTCAGGAGTGAGATGAAGTTACAGCTTTTGTAGCTTACCTGTTAGTTTATTGAGAAGAGCCAAGGGGTCTGGGGACAGGAATGGGAAGAACAGCTGAAAACCCTGCGCCCAGCATGGTGCTCAGCATTGTTTTGGAATTTCATTTTATTTCTATCAAAATAGTGCACAAAATTATTTTTAAAAGATAAATAATACTATAAGGCTCTTGAGAAAAAAATAGCTTTCTCCTTCTCATACCTCCCTACCCCAAGTCCCAACTCCTTGCAAATAATTTTCATATTTACTTCCATTTTCCTAAGTAAAAGACATATACTATTCAGTCTGGATTTTTTTTTTCACCATAGATATAATCTCCTGCCTTCCTGCAACGAGAAATGAAGGCTTAAGTGAATACACCTTCAACTTATCTACTTTCCCTCCTACATCTTCCACATATGGTCATATCACATGTTTTGTTAAATCAATATTCAATGAACATATTTTTCTAAGCAAACATTCATCAAGCGGCTCCAGGAAAAATATTACACTTCTCTTTGAATGTGACTTTTTGTTTTCCTAGGAGTTAATCATTGCCTTTTTTTTTTCAATTGTATAATTCCACATATCTATTGCTAATTTTCCCCAGATACTGTCTAGAAGATGTAAAATTTCCCTCAATATATTTAAACATATCCTTCCCATCTGTAGTTTGGAGACGTACTTCCTGAAACTGTCCTTCCTTCTCCAATCAGAGCTAGTGGTTCATCACCCTTGCTACCCACCAGTTATTCAGGGCTTCACTTCCCTTTGACTCTCTTCTCTTGAATCCATCTTCTGGGTCATATAGTTTCTTTTTTCTTTGCTGACTCCCTTATTTCAGAGAGTACTAGCTTCCAGACACCATTCTGAGTGACTTGACTAGATACAGAGTTCTAGGCAACAAATACATTTTCCTCAACATTTTCAAAGTCTTATCCTTTTACCTTCTATATTCCCGTGTTACTGAGGTGATTTAGCCACTCTGACCCCTAATCGTTTGTGTGTGACCCCTGATCTGTTATTCTCCCCGCCCCCAGAGGAGTTTTTAGGATCTGCTTATTATCCCTGAAATATTTAAATTTCATGAAAACGTGCTTTAGATGGCTTTCCCTTTCACCCTTCAAAAAAAAAAAAAATCCATTGTGCTGGGCACTTTGGGGACCTATTCTTTTTGTTCTGAAATGTTTTAAAAGACTTGTTTATTTGTATTTTGAGACAGGTTCTCGCTAAGATGCTTAGGGCCTTGCTAAATTGCTGAGGCTGGCTTTGATCCTTTTGCTTCAATCTTCAGAATTGCTGGGATTACAGGCATGTAATTACAGGCACTGTGCCCTGTATAAAAGACTGCTCATATATGGTGCGACTCTTATGTCATGTACAACCAGAGAAATGAAAAGTTGTGCTGCAATTGTGTACAATGAATTAAAATGCATTTTGCTGTTATATATACCTAATTAGAATAAATAAATAAATATTTTTTAAAAGACTGCTTTGATAATTTCTCCATTTTTTTTCTCTCTAGAATATCTTATTTTACATTGAGCCTCTAATACTGACCTAAAGGTTTTTTAAAATACTGAGACATGACCTTATTTTTAGCTCCATTCTTTTTATCACATCTTATTTCTATATTTGTAGGGCTGCTTTTTTTTTTTCCAATACCTCTACCATCTCTCAAATAGTTTTGTCTTGGCGGGTGCAGTACCTTCTCTCTCTTCAAGGGTTGAACATCATGTTTACTTCCTCAATTTCTTTTCTTGCTTGTTTTGGTTTCCACTGAAGGTTTTTCTTGTGATCTTTGCCTTTCCATTTATATTAGGAAAGTGGCATCATGTGGTGATGGCTTGTCAACAGGGTGTTTGCTGAGGATGATCAGACAGGGTCCTGCTGTTCCTTTGGAAGATTCCCCAAAATTCAAATGTGTTTCTGCTCTTTACTCTTAGGGAGTGCACAGCCGAGTTCTGGGGGCCTGCTGGGGAATGGAGACTGAAGTAGGACAGGGGTCTTACAGTCTCCCTGGCCCATTTCTGTCCAGGGTCTCACCTCCAACCCCAGCTGTGCCTATCATCTCTGAGTTGGCAACTGCCCTGGGTTATTTTGTCCAGAGGGTAAAACTCCAGATGACTGCTGCAATGGAAAGGACCTGGGCTCAGCTGGGCAGAGACTTATCCAAGCTCCCTCCTTCAGCTCCTCCACTTACTCCTCCTTTCAGACATACCTGGTCCTTTAGTTCCTAAATTTTCTAAGTGTGCACAGAGATTGTTTCTTGTTGGTGCCCCTTCTGCAGGCTCTTAACAGACAGAGAGCACCCATTGGATCTACTCCTTCTCTTAGTCCCCCTTGTGTGTATACCACTTTTATTCTTTGAATACAAGCCCTAGTAACTAAATTCCTTGCGTTTTCTCTTTGATCCATTCTTGAGATCCATTCTTTGTGAAGCAGGTACTATCATCAACCCCATTTAGAGAGCCCTGAGTGGGTAAGTGATCTCTGTTATAGCCCTTTGCTGTGCTTTCAACCCAGCTTTTCTGCCCCGAAGCCCTTATTCTGTTCAACTTGCTCTGTTAGGCAATTTCCTGGGGATACAAAGCCAAAAGATGGGTGGGCAAGTGTCAGAGAAGAGTGATTCTAGAAACTTCTCTGAATGTCTGACATTGTTTAAGTTATCCGTTGAGTCTCATGGTGGACATTTGTTGCACAGGAGCTTTCAAGGATGCGGAGTTGTGCCTTTGGGGGAGAGCTCTGTTTGGTGAAAGCAGCCAACACTGTGGCCAGCCCAGGCACATCACAGTGTCTGGGGTTAAACATGGCTTGAAGAGGGACACATTCTGATCAAGGGTTATCAAACTTAACAAAGATGGTAACCGCCTGAGCTTTTGGAAATACAGATGTCCTCCCTCCAGAAACCAAAGAAGTTAGAAGCCCTAGGAATGGGACTCAAGAATCAGCATTTTGTAAAGCTGCCCAGGGGATTCCCATGATGTGCAGCCAGATTTAGAACCAGCTCTGTAGAGCAGCACGTTACAAACTGTAAAGTGTGCCTGCATCATCTGGGGATCTTGTCAAGTCTGCATCTAAGTCTGCATGCAGATGCAGACCTGATTCACTAGGCACTGAGGTCTGAATGTTGGGCCCACCCCCACTCATATGTTGGAACTTAATCATTGATGTGATAGTATTAAGAGGTGGGGAGTGTAGTAGGCCATTAGATCATGAGGGAGAACTCTCATGAATGAGATCAAAGCCTCTATAAAAGAGGCTTTGTCTCTTCCACCATGTGAGGACACAGCTCCAAGACACTCTCCATGAAAAACAAACCCTCTCCAGGCACCATGTATGCTAGCACCCTGACCTTGGACTTGCCAGACCCCCCAATACACAAACACACACACACACACACAGAATTGTGAATAATACATTTCTTTTGTTTCTAAGTTACCTGGTATATTTTGTTACAGCATCCCATATAGACTGAGACACCAGGTTATTCAGCTTCCAGGTGGTGCTGCGGGTCCAGCACCAAACATGTACTGGGGCTATAAATGACCTTGTGCTGGTAAGAAGTTCTGGCCTGGAAGGTGGAATCCAAGGCTAGCAATAGGTGTGAATTTCAAGTTAGTGGTTAGCTTCTTTTCTATAATTGCTACAAAAATTCACATATTGCAGAACGGAACATTAAATTTTATAACAGAGTTCTTCTAAAAAAAATGGAAGGAGAATATTCATTAGCTAAAGAATCTATGATTTTAAAAGCATAGATGTTACTGAAGATTTCATAAAGGAGGTGAGGTGGTGGTGGTTTTCATCTCACATTAGTTTTATAACCTAAGCAACCAGGTGAGCATCCCCATCCTCAGCACATCCAGGAGTACTGTGGGGCTTTATGTCCATTCAACTCCTCCAGTCTCTTTCCTGCAGAGGCCCCTTCAAGAGCAACACAAATCCCCTCTCCTTGAAAGAAAGAATAATCTACTCTCTCGCTTGGAAGCACCTATCTTGATGTCCCAAATAGATCAATACCTGTTCCCAAAGATAGTACTGTTTCTTAAAGGAATTTTGAATATTTTTGAATATTTTTTGAATATTCCTAGTTCATCAGACCAGAAGACATCTTGGCTTACAAAAGTCATTATGTTTTTGTGCATTTATCAAGAAACTTCTGGGCTGGGGATGTGGCTCAAGTGGTAGCGCGTTCGCCTGGCATGCGTGTGGCCCGGGTTTGATCCTCAGCACCACATACAAACAAAGATGTTGTGCCCGCCAAAAACTAAAAAATAAATATTAAAAAAAAGAGAAACTTCTGGGGCTATAAAATGACCTTTATTTGCTTAAGCCACGCTTCCTCCCCTCCCCACCAGGCCTCTCATATTCTCTCTGCTCTTCTTCACCAGCCGACATGGGTATCACATATCAAAGAGAAAGAATAGTTCAACAGGAAATCTGTATTGTCCTTATTTCATAAATTGGGTTTAATAATTCATCTAAAAGAGAATTTTTAGCAACGAGGTTTGCATATAAAAAGGGAATGTGCCTTTCCTAAATAGGCATCTGTTACTCTTGTTGCAATGCTGAGTGGGGAGAAAAAAAGGCCAACTGGGTCCAAGTGCTTCTCTCAGATTGCTAAAGACATCGTGGTCTCCAGCCGGCTAGGCAAAAGTGGTTTCTAAAGCAAGTCTTGCAGGGAAAGAAATTTAAACCACACCCTAAAAGTCTCTTCTTTGTCACTGCAGAAATCCACCTAGAGGTCATTTTGATGCATGCATATTCCAAAACCATCTGCAGATTGTGCGTCTGTTCAGTTCTTGGTCATAAAATGTCACCTGCCCAGACCCCCACCCTGGCCTCAAATACCAAACCAAGGCTGTCTTGTGAAGCGGTTGGTGGCAGGTTTGGGGTCTGCAGGTCTCCGTAGGCATACACAAATCTGTTGAGAATGTCAAGAAAATCAGTCATTCTCACAGCTGAGCTGCTGATGCATGACAGGCTGACTTTAAATATTTGTCACTCCAACTTGCTGATATGGGGGGAGGACAGGAAGCTGGGAGAAGGAAAGGGGAAGAAAATTAACAGAAACCTCTAATTGCCCAGGTTTGCTGCCTTGAATATTTCTGCAGTAGCTCTGCGGCAGTCGGCACCAGCAATGTTTTCAGACCCGACAATGGGAAAGTTGCCAGGGAGCTGAGGCCCAGCAAAAGCAGCAATTAATACCTCCTCTTTCATTTGACAGACAGCATCTGTCTCCCTGGCTTGGGGGGTGGGGGGTCGGGAAAAACTGTTTTGAGGATTAACTTTCCTACTTTCTTTTTCCAAAATGTCCCTATTTCATCATGCCCTTTGCAGAGTCTCATTCAGTTCAAGGATTGTCTGAATCTCCCCAAATGTTTCAAATACCTGCAACCATGTAAAGTCTTTCTCTGGAAACTCAGCATGTTGCAACATTACCTAGCTTTTTTTTTTTTTTTTTCCCTTCTTCTTCTTTAAAGATGTAATGCAATTGTGGGAAGGGGGCAGGGACAGCCACTGTGCAGAAGAAGGAGGAGGTAGCCAAGATAGGAGGATCACAAGTTTGAGGCTAGCCTCAGCAATTTAATGAGACCCAGTCTCAAAATAAAAAACAATTCTAAAAAGGAACTGGAGATGTAGCTCAATGGTGGAGCATCCTTAGGTTGAAACCCAAATACCAGAAAGAAAAAGAAAAAAAAATTAAAAAAACAAAGTGTGTTTATTAATGAAAAGTCTCTCGAGCAATGAGACCAGAATTGAAAAGGAAAATGGACATATTTATTCTACCTGGAGGTGTATAGACTGAGACCAGCTTTCTGGAGAATAATTTGACCCCTTGAAAAGCGTGCTCTTGTTTGATCTGGAAATTCCATTGCTATCCATTTGTCCCAGAGAAATAGTCATGGTATTTCAAAGATTGCATTTCTAATAGCAAAAGAAATTAGTGAGAAACTGAAATGTCAAAATATAAGGCTAGTGATGAGTTAAATCATGGCAAATTCATATGATGAAATATTGTGCAATCATTACAAACAATTGTAGAAGAATGTTTGACATGGAGAAACGATCATGTTGCCCAGTTAAGAAAGATCATAAAAATTGAAATCTATATTATGATACTGTCTTAAATTTCTTTCAATAAATTCATTTAAATTTATTATAATGTATATGCTCGGGAAAAAATGACTGCAAATATTTTCAACAACATATAGTACATGAGGATGAACGCTGAGATCACAGGGACCTTTGTGCTCTCCTGTATTGTCCCAATGTAACTCATCACAGTTAGGGGGAAAAAAAAGTCAGAAACAAAGAATAGATGAGTTATCAGAGCATGTGTACCCTTGCATTTAAAAGATGCTCCAGTTTAAAATGCAGGCACCCTTTATTCCAAGAAGTGCCATTTAAGAGATTCTACTTTCGCATGCCAACCTTAGGGACTTGCATGTGTTCTGTGCCTTTGAGTTGTTTTCTGTGCCTTTGAGCAGCCTCTGGGTTTCAGATTAACTGAAATTAGGATGTTTTATGAAGAGAGGTGAAAAGGATCTCTTAAGCAATGCCTTTTAAAGAGGAGTAGGGAGGAGGTCAGGGTGTGTGTGGGTGTGTGCTCTAGCATTGAAGAAATAAGGAGTAGTGGGTTAAGATATAGATTCTGGAGCCAGACTGTCTGAGTTCAAAGTCTCCTAATAGCTGGGCTACTTAACCTCTCTGTGCTTCCCTTCCTCGTCCGGAAATTGAAGATAATAATAGCACCGACCTTCCTAGGTTGTTGTTGGGGGGTCACCTAAGTGAATCCCACCACAGAGCTCAGATGGGTACCTTGACATACTATAAGCTGGCAGTATTCAGTAGCTCTCATTAGAAGTTGAAAATCTCCCCTCTGGTCTGGCAGAGGCGCCTGAAGTCCTCACAGCACGCTCAGCTCAGCACAGGGACAGGGCATGCAGGTCCCCATGAAATGCAAAGTGCTCCCTACCTCAGTGCCCACTGGGGACCCTGCTGGAGGTAGAAACAATGCGCGCGCACACACGCCCCCACGTGCACGTGCGCACGCTCCCGCTACAGAAGGTGTGCGCGCCCCACGTGCGCACACGCCCACTGAAGCGCGCGCACGACCCTGCAGACAGTCGCGCTCCGCTCCGCCACCCACCTTGGCCCCCGTCCCCCCCCAGGCGGGCCTTACTTACCAAGCCAGGCTCTAACTTACCAAGCCACCCGCAGCCGGCAGAAGGTGAAGGGAAAATAAATTAACTGCAACGAAACGAGACAGGTCCTTCCACAGTCTGTCGCCTCTAACAGCCACTTTGTTCCCGACGCATTCTCACAGTCACCACCCAACAGGGAAAAGCCAGGAAAGATGGTCAGTGAGAAAGGGGAAAGAAAAGGGGATGGGGAAACAATGGGGGAGCCAGAGACAAAAGTAACCTCCTCTACTACCCCCAACCCCACGATGCTCCGTGGGGCACCAGCCGCCTTGGGTCCCGGTGAGGGGCCTGCAGCTCCACCAAGGTGCCCAGGCTTGTTAATGGGACGTGGGTGCCAAAGACCCTGCTCAGCGACCTTCCAGAACTACTGCACGGAACAGAATGATTCCCTGGGCTTCTTCCCAGCCAGTCCGCAGCCACAGCCTCAAGGGACAACTGGCGACTGGATCTTCTGTTTCCGGCCTCCTGGGAGACTGCAGTCAGCCCCAGGCGCCATCTCCTCGGTCCAGGATTTACCCTGATGATTCAAGAAGGCCTTTTGAAAGAAAATTGAACTTGTCATTGAGAACACTTATATGAAAAAATTGATAATTGCTTTTCGTTTTTATGCTAGAAATATCAGGTACCCCCCAAATCACACACACACACACGCACAAATTTATGTAGGCTTAGGACTGCTTTTTCTCAGCAGCCCAGAGATCTTTAAAGTCAAAATAAAAATAATCCAATTTTTTTCCCTTATGTAGCTTGGGAATGCATATTACAGTCCTAAATGCTTAAACTCCTGTGGAATTTTAATTATCAGGTGAATTTTACCAATTGGACAAACTTTGAAAACTACAGACAAAAGTAAAATGTAGATGAGAATTTTAAAAGTGCACTAAGTAATTTGGTAGCTGTTGAGCCCCTGCGTGAAACCATTTTCTTATCCTTTTTCCTTTTTGTCCCCACCCCTAACCCACACATTAAAGTTTCATAGATAAAAGGGTCTCCCTTTGGAGCTGATTTGATCCCACTCTCCTTTTGGCAAAACTTTTATTTGCCTTTTCCTTGTGTTACCAACAGGTCTGTATACTAACAACATGCCTCATTTTTTTTTTTTTTTGGCACAGCAGCCTCATTAATTATATCATCAGAGAGCTGGCACTGGGGCTCCTCAGTGCCTAGTAATTCCTCTTGCCTCCCTACTGGGTTTGCTGCCTCCCAACCAACAGCCGTGTTTCCCCTCTGCCTTTCCAACCCCCTGGGCTCCCAAATACCCCATGGCCCAGCCTGCTCACTTCCCATTCTGTAAGAACAGAACATGAGGTCCCAGAAGAATGACACAGCAGAACTCTATAAGCATGAGTAGTATTCTGCCTGAAAGTGATGAATTTCCTAGGCCGCGATCCCAGGGTCTTCTGCCAGTCTTTGATAAGGGAGCATGGGAGAAGAAGAAAGTGATTACCACTTATTTAATAATTACTATATACCAGCCCTTGTACTTACAAATATATATATATATTTGCAGTCCCCTCTTTGACAATATGAAGCAATGCTGGGGGAAAAAAAGTGGCCAGGGGCTAAGAGATGTGAAATTTGGAAGTTAATTCCCAACGTTGAATAGCAAGTGGTGCAGTGGTCAAGCAGAATGTCAAGGAGGGCATCTCTGAGGATGTCAATTGGGCTGCCACATTCCAGCAAATCATTGTTAAAGCAAAAACAGGGCTAGAGATGTGGCTCCATGGTAGAGCGCTTGCCTAGCTTTGCATGAGGTTCTGGGTTTCATGTCCAGCACTACCAAAAGCAAAACCAAGGCAAACCCCTGATTGTGTTGTTAGTTTTTGTTTCCCAAGCTGGCCGAAAAATTACTGAGATCCTGCTCAGTACTTTTCTCCTTCAAACCTCTTATGCCTTACCCAGTGTCTAGATAAGTAGGGCACAAGTATATTCACAGATATCACTCCTGATTTTTAGTATTACATAACAGATTACCACATTCTCTCCCAACCACATCTGGCATCTGGGGCAACATCTGAGGGAAAGCCCTTAGGATTCAGAGCTCACTTCCTACTCCCTGAGGACCTGCAATGGCTGCCATATTCAAACAACTCAGTGATCATGAGGAGTCCTGTTTTAGCCAACTTCTTGTTACTATAATAAAATACCTGAGGCAATTAACTTGTAAAAAGAAAATGTTCTTTAACACATGGTTCTGCAGGTTCCAGTCCAAGATTGGGTGGCCCATGGCTTTGGTACCTGGTAAGGATGTAAGATGGCAGTAGTGGGGAATATGTAACTGCTCAGATCATGAGCCAGGACCTGGAGAGAAACTGAGAGATTGGGGTCCCATAACCCTCTTTAAGGGCATGCTCCCAATGACTTAAGCACCTCCCATAAGGCCCCATCTCTCAAAGATTTGACCACCTCCCAATCATGTCACCCTGGGGACCAACCCTTTATTGGACATGTACCTTTGGGCGAATGCTTATTCAAACCACAAAAGTCCCTTGACTAATATGAGGGCTCGGCCACCATTCAAAACATTTGCTAAGTGTCGGCTCTATGCCAGGCAGTGGGCCCAGGCACTGAGGATAAATAAGCAATGTGTCCATTCTAATTTCACTTAAAATTAGGGCTTTAAAATAAATCAGAACAGCTGACTCACGGAGCAGACAGAAACCAGGGACGCAGGACCATTCATATCACGTTAAAGAAAGCTAATAGCACAAAGGATCCAAATGCATTCCCTAAAGAGAGGAGACACTGATGATTGGATTTGTCATCAGTTCCCAAAGATGAAGAGACCTTCTCAGTAATACACAGGGTGGTTTCTTGTCCAAACTACAGGCAAAGCCAGTGGTTTATCATGGCAGTTAAATTACATTATTTTTCAAAGTCACCCAAACAATGCATGTGTTTGACCACCTCCCAATCATGCCACCCTGGGGACCAATCCTTTATTGGACATGTACCTTTGGGGGAATGCTTAGAAAAATTAAAAAGTAGCAGTAGCCCCTTCACAGCCCCTCACTCTGTGGTCTCATCCTGGGGAAAACCACCATGAACACAGTGTTGGATCAAAGGAGTCTAATGCTTCTTCCTTGAACATTTCAGGGAGAGAAAAAAAAAATCCCAAGGAATGTTGCCCAAAGGAAAATTGAGGACATAGAACTTGCAGAGTTCCATCTACTGGGTTACAAGATCCTTCCCAGGGGTAGCTTATTCATGCTGTATCCATGACTTCTGTTCTCTGCACTGAAGAAAAGTCCACAATGGATAACATTTGCCTGTTATTACCCAGGGCTCAGTGACAGTCACCAGGCACACTGTCACTGCAACATCTGCATAAGCTTTACAGGTTCTGCAAGGCCACATGTGCTCCTCTGGTTGTTGTCAGTCAAGCCTTAGCAATATCGATGTCTTTATGTTGCATTAACATATCAACTTAGTATCACATTGCTCTTTGGGTGATGTTACAGGTACATTTCCAGCAGGGAGGAGAGTCGGCCGATGAGTCAATGCCTTGGCTGCGGCACTGTAATTGGGGCTGTGGGTGGATGGAAATCTGAAGTTTGCAATGAAAAGAAGAGGCCATAACTCAAGAAGAGGGCTGAGCTCAGGGCATAAAATTGACTCACAGTTTCGCCTTGGAGCGGTTGCAGCAATTCCCATATGAAGTTAGATTGGGATTAATTTTGATTAATTTACATCAACATAGATTTATCAAAGGACCGCATACTCTCTCCAGAACACTGACCTTGGAGGGATTTTAAAAAGCCTAAAGACTAGAGTAAGTAGTGGCTACTACTGCCAATAGGCCCCATGATGTCCCCTCTGCCCTGCATGGTCCATTATAGAAGGAAACCACATGTCTCAGGCTCCTGTGTTCAGTGTGGCCACATGAACAGAGTCTGCTCCAAGATAATGTGTGCAAGGGACACCTTGCAGTTCTCTGGAGCGCCTTCTATTTCAGGATGTCCAGGGCCAGAAACTAAGTTCTCTGAATTCTAAAATGCTGACTTTTGCATCAGAATGAGATCTTCCTGGGACTGCAGTGCTGTTGGTGCCGGCCTTGTGATATGTCTAGACTGGGTTATTACCTCACCCCTTGACAGCCTCTAGAAACTGTGCTCCTGTCCTAACATCCAACCTTCTCCCATTGATGGCTCCTGCTTTGGAAATGTACCGTCTTGCAAGGGATGAGATGATCTCCCTCTTCCTTGATCTACTTAATCGGATTAGACACGAATTGTAATATGCCTTGATTCAGAGAACTTCCCTTTGCCAAATTAAGTCCCCCGAGACCTCTCACACATGAGAAACTTCATTTATGAACACCAGACTCTTTCAGTCTCCTCTGATTTTCTTTATTGAAACCGCATGATGCCAACTCTCAAGCAACAGAAAGCCAGTGATCTTGGTTTTCCTACAAATTCAGGAAATTCAAGGAACATCAGAGGTCATACAGTTCAAGGTCAGAGAAATCACCTCGACTTTGCTGCTCAGAATAACAATTAGAAAATAACAACTGGACAAGCTCTGGACTTTCATAGGACCCCTGGCTTGGTATTGAGAGAATGATAAAATTTATGACTATTTCCAGTAATTTAGCATTTCACTTATAAAATGTCTCATCCAATCTAAATTTCTCCAATTAAGTACATAGTGTACCCTTCCTGGGCCATAATGAGATTAAAAATCTTTGCTATTTATGGGGCTGGGATTGTGGCTCAGCGGTAGAGCGCTCGCCTAGCACGGGCGGGACCCGGGTACGATCCTCAGCACCACATAAAAATAAAATGCATTGTGTTGTGTCCATCTACACCAAAAAATAAATATTAAAAAAAAAAAATCTTTGCTATTTAGTAAGCATTCAGTGTTTCCAATATGGTGCCAAAGAAAAGCATCTACTTATTTTCTCCCCATTTTGTAGAAAAGTAAACTGACATTCAGAAGGGTAAGTCACCTGTACAAGGTGTATTAGGCAAAAATAATGGCTCCCCAAAGATGTCCATGTCCTAATCCCCAGAACCTGTGAGTATGCTACCCATAAGACAGATGTGATTTAGTTAAGGATCTTGAGATGGGGAGATTATCTTGGATTCACTAATGGACCCAATGTAATCACAAGGGTCTTTTTTAAGAAAAATAAGGTGGAAGAGTCAGAGGGGGTGTGACAACAGAAGCAAAGATCAAAGTGATGCCGTGAAGCAAAGAATTTAGGCAGCCTCTAGAAACTGGAAAAAGCATGGATTTCCCCTAGTGCCTCCAGAAGGAACATAGTACTGTCAACCCACCTTAGATTTATGACCCCCCAGATAACTTTATGCTATTTAAAACCACCAGGTTTTGTGGTAATTTGTTATAGTAATGACAGGAAATGGCTACCTAAGATTATGTGGATGCTGAATGGTAGAGTTAGGACTTGAAGCCTGAACCCTATTCCCTCTGACGCAGAAATATGCTGTTAATTTTTATGTTAAATGGCTTTGGAATTAAAAATATAGGACTTTAAAATATAGGTTCTATATAAGAGCAAACATGATATTATGAAACAAAATGTAAAATCTTAGGGTTTTGAAAAGATTAAATATGAGATATCAAAAAATTTATAACAGACCAAAGGAATGAAATATAGGGCCTGGAATTAGACTTGTCTATATGTGAAAAATTGAAATGTTAAGGAAGAAGCTACCAGGAAAGGATAGATGGTTCAGTTGATGGTGGTCGGAAGCTATGTGCAATAGCTCTCTCAACTCCCACCTTCTTTTTGTTGTGGTTGGTGGTGCTGGGGATTGAATCCATGGCCTCGTGCATGCTAGGCAAGCCCTCTACCAACTGAGCTGTATCCCCAGCCCTTACTCCCACCTTCTAAAGGAAGGTTCCACACAGTGATTAAAGTCCTAAATGTAACAGGGAAGACAATAAAGCCAACAGATAAGAACATATTTATAGCTGAGAGATGGGGAAAAAAAAACACGCAAATCCCACTGGTGTTGATGATATTAATGAAAGAATTTCTGTGCAGTAGATAAATATAATACACAGGTGTCAACCCGGGCAAAGATATTTACAATGATTTTAAAAGATAAAGAACTGCTGGAGTGTAGCTCAGTGGAATAGCACTTGCCTACCTATTTATTTAGGTACTAGGTTTGATCCCTAGTACCTAAATAAATAAATTAAATAAAGAAGTAAATTTTTTTTTCTTTTTTTTTTTTTTTGTGCCAGGGATTGAACTCAGGGGCACTCAAACACTGAGCCACATTCCCAGCCCTTTTTTGTATTTTATTTAGGGACAGGGTCTCAATGAGTTGCTTACCACCTCACTTTTGCTGAGGCTGGCTTGGAATTCATGATCCTTCTGCCTCAGCCTCCCAAGCCACTGAATTATAGACATGCACCACCTTGCTCCACCTCAAGAATAAAATTTTGTACTCTACAAAGGACTTCTGCAAGTTAACAAGATAAAGACAGAAAATAGAGAATAGATAAAGTATAATTGATTCACAGATGAGATTCTCAAACTCACTAATAATCAAATGCTGCAATTAAAACAATGGACATAACATATTACAGCCTGAAGAAGGAGGGAAATAGAAAAAGATAAGGAACAATAAGGGTCAATGAGGTTGCAAGGAGATGAGAAACTGCACTATTATTGCGGGGGAGTCACTGAGGAAACCTATGTGATATTTGTCCCAGGACCAATGACCCCTCTCCTGGATGAACATCCCAAAGACCCGTTCACTCAGATCCGTAAGGGTGTATGATACATGTGCTTACATCTGTGTTGTTTGGATAGTAGAGGAATAGAGGCCATCTAGGGTCCTGTTCCTGGGGAAATGGATAAAGTGTTGTGCAACCCCAGAGCACACTCCACAGTAGCCAGCCACACAACACACTAGCTGTACATCCATGTGAAGACATTATGGGGCATTATGTTGAGTGATAAAAGAAAGAAACACAGCAAGTTCCATTACCTATTCTTTACTTTTTACCTTTGGTATCAAGGACTGAATCCAAGGGTGCTTAACCACTGAGCCACATCCCCAGCCCTTTTTGTTTTTTTTATTTTGAGACAGGGTCTTGCTAAGTTGTTCAGGGGCTTGCCAAGTTGCTGTGGCTGGCTTTGAACTTGTGATCCTCCTGCCTTACCTAATTCTGTTCCACAAATTAAAACATAAAACAACACTCCATACTCTACAAGGAATATACTTATTTGACAGCTTTTATCAGACACATTGAAGTGGGTGCCTGTGGGGAGCGAATAGAAAAAGGGATAAGGGATAAAAAGGGAAAGAAATCAGTTAAACTCGATTGGTGACTCCTACAGAGCAATGATGCTAATAGGGTATATAACTTGAGCTCTTTCTACACCTGAGGTATTAGAAATAAGGGGAGAACCTGTGTTTGCAATAAGCCATGCCAAACTCCAGGAGCAGATCTCCGGGGGCAACCATTTTTCCCTGTCACATTGGGTAGAAAATGTGACGTGTTGACAGTTATCTAATGCCATCTGATTCTCTAAAATACTCTGAGTGTTAGGAAGAATAAAAAAGGGTACCTTGTATCTGGAAAAGGCTTGCTAAAGTAAATCCACTTAAAATGAAGACCAAAATGTCATTTTCAAGTAATGAAAAAAGTGAAAATGCGATCTTTTTTAAGTGGAAAAGTGAAACTAAAAATTATGATAGTGTGGTGTCTCTTATTTCACAAAATTATGTTTTCAGTGCAACTCTGGTCTGCTGTATTTCTGGTACACAGAGCCAGAAATGATACAATAAATATTTGTTCAATGAATGAATGAATAAACAAATAATGACCAGCTCTTTGAAAGAACAAAAGAATAACTCAAGCTTTATTTTTCTCCCATAACTTGTGTTATGGTTTGGATATGAGGTGTCTCCCAAAAGTTCCTGTGTTAAGGCAGGAATGTTCAGAGGTGAAATGATTGGATTGTGAAAGCTGTAACCTAATCGGTCCATCCTAGCTAGAATGGACTGAATGGTAACTGTAGGCAGGTGGGGCATACCTGGAGGAGGTGGGCACTGGGGTCATGCCCAGGAAGGGTACATCCTCCCTATGACCTCTCTCCTCTTTCTCTCTCTCTGCTTTCTGGCTACCATGAGGTGAGCAGCTTTCCTCTGCCACACCCTTCCACCATGATGTGCTCCATTACCTTGGGCCCAAAACAATGACTCAGCCATGTATGGACTGAGACCTCTGAAACCATGAGCTGCAAATAAACTTTTCCTCCTCTGGTTGTTCTGATTGGTTATTTTGGTCCTGGTGAGGAAAGGCTGACGGAAACCAATTGCCATTGTTTCTTTCCATTTTTAACTGGCCTAACTCCACAAGATGTCTAGTTTCTCGAACTTGGCATGTGACTTTAGCAATTCTCTGACTTAACATTTATGATCATCAAATCCTGCATTTTTGCTACTATTGTGATTTCTCTTTGCAATTGATCTGCATGCTACTTGCTTTGCAAGTACAGATGGGGACGTTTCAATGAGAACCAATTGTGAGTGATCATTCAAAAGTGACCATTTGATCATTATGTTTATTTCTGCTTCCCAGGCAAGCTCGTTCTTCTGAGGAATCAAAGAATATCCAGATTGCAAAGATGCGTTCTCCCACCCTTCTTTGCAATGAGGAAAACTGAGGCTCACAGAAGTTCAACGGCTTACCCAAAATCCATGGCTTGAAAGTGGCAGACCACAGGTATCACAACAGGAGGGAAAACAGAAGAGAGAGGTCATATCCAAAGATCTGCAGAGGATGTGAAGGGATAGGATAAGGGGAGTAAGTAGTGTTGGCTGTGTGCCTGCACTATTAATAATAATAGTTTGTAATAATAATAGTTCTGGCAAAGAAAATACACCTTCTTCATCTTATATTGAGCTGTCCTCCTTCTTAGGCCCTTTATCTTCCAGGTAGCAAGGAAACCAAAGCTGGTCAGTAACTGATACTTCAGTACCTCTAGGTCTAAACAATGTCCTTTGAGCTTCCACTGTCCCTCCCTTCTTCTCTCCCAAAGGGCTGCAGGAGGCATGGGGTGATTACTGTACCCAGGGGTCTCTTTCTCGTAAGCTGGTCTCTGGGCCTGCCCTGCTGACATTAGCCCCAAGGCTGTGGCTTCTGGAGCTAGGGATCTACTCTCTCTTGCCTTATTCCAGGGACCTTGTGGTCTTCCTGCTGTAGTCAGGTGTCACGTAGCCTGAGGTCTGAGATTTGGCTAGAAAGGGTCACCGCCATGGAGGGTGGTAGACTGGACCTGGGACCAGAAGCTGAGTCAAGGGTCACCGCCATGGAGGGTGGTAGACTGGACCTGGGACCAGAAGCTGAGTCCCAGGCTGTAGTGACAAAAGAAGAAGATGAAGTTGGCAGAGTCCAGTGTCACCTGGGAAAAGTTTCACCACAGCTGACTCGAAGCCACATTCAGTGGCTACAGGAGACTCAGACTGAAGCTGAGAGGCAAGAGAGAAACTCCTAGCCTGCCCTGTCCTCTAGGGACCTGCCCGCCCCCAGGGACCCCCACTGTCCAAACCCAGTTGTCCCAGGAACCTGGGAAACAGTCTGCCGTGGATGTTCAGATCTGGAGCAGAGGAGGGTAAGGGGTACAGATCTGAGGGCAATGGACCTAGGGCCAGTACAACCCCCAAGAGAGACACAGAGCCCCTCTTTCTGATACTCTTTTCGTGGGAAACAGATTGGTTGAGAAGCAGCAAGCAGCACCCAGAGAGGAGGAGAACTCCAAACTTTATTTCATGCTGGTGGGCCCAGAGGAAAAAAAGTAAACTCCAAATTCTGAGCCCAGATCCACAGTTTCTTGCAATATTTATAAGTTATTTGATATCATCTTAGACTCATCCTATCATTGGGGCTTTTCTCTCTTTTTTTAAAAAGCAATTCCTAATCTATGTGGCTGAAGGCCTTGTGCAGGGTCTCTAATATAAAGTATGCTTACAGAAACAGATAAGAAGAAATACTCTTTTCACAGGCATCTGTTACATTTCAAGAGGGAGCCTTCAGACTCCTAGGGCAGTTTTTTATAATCCAAAAGGTAGGGACCTATGGTTCATTAGGCTTCCTGGGGAAAGACTGAGAGAGGAGATCAGAACGGACCCCCTCCCCAGGCGTTGGTTTCTTACCATAACGTTTTGTAATTTCATTTCACAGCCAGGTCTGGTTTTGCCATCACGCTCCTTCCTGCCTACACATCACACCCTTCCCACCTGGTCACCAAGGTTTGTACCTGGAGAAGGAGGACAGGACCTCCATACTTCATCACCCACTTCCTCTCTCTGCTTCCTGCTTCCTGTAACCCACAGGAGTACTGGAAGGAGGCTTCCTGCTTCCTCTGAGTCATCTCAACCTTTCACCTCTGACCTTAAATAAAATCTCAGGGGACTTACCTACCAGGCCTTGCTCTTTAGGGGTTTAAAAGAAGATCAAAGATATTTTTTTTTCCTCTCTCTCAAGCCCAGGTTTAAAACTATTGTCTTAACACTGAACAAGCTAGCTTCAGGTCTCAAGGCTGATCAATGACATCCATTCCTCCTTCCTCGGGGCGATAAACCTCATGGTTCACTTCAGACTTAGAAGTAGCAGGCTGCAAAAGGACATGATAAAGGAGGACATGAAAACACACAAGCTAATAGCCTCAGAAATAGTCCACCCATTACACTCTTGCTTAGGAGATGGCCACTGCATGACAGGTTGTGCTGGGAGCCCGAGGGCTTCCGCACCTGTCCCCCTCCAGCAACCTGTCAGGTGTTTCTCTCATCAGTCTCACTTTATGAATCTGGTGCCATTGAGGCTCAGAGAGATTAACTGCACATCCAGAATTCTAATAAATTGAATGAGACTTGAACCCAGATCAGTTCTGGATTTGCCCTTATGGCTGCTGCTTCCTCGCTCCTCTTCTCCTTTGTTTTTTTTTGTTTGTTTGTTTGTTCGTTTTTTTCAGTATCAGAGATTGATCCCAGGGCCTCACACACGCTGAGCAAGTGCTACCACCACTGATCAATTCTTAATTTTTATTCATAATGCCATTCCTGCCCTCTTTGTGCCACCATTCCTTCTTAGGGTGAAGGGTCCCTTCCTCTAGCTAACCTGCTGAGAGCTACTGAAAGACAGCAGCCTCATCCAAGGTTGCACGTCCTCCCCACGAGGAAGCCCACACACTGGCCAACCTTGGGTTATAGAAGCCTGGTCCATACCCCTGAAAGTACTCATGGGGGCCATCCCAGTTTCAGAGATCCCGAGGGTGGGCTCAGGCTTTTGCGGGGACTTTGTCAGAGCTGAGTTCTTTCTCTGACCACATCTGCCTTTGCCACCTCCATCCTCAGGGTAGATCCACAGAAAACTCCCTAATAAGCATCCCATGGGTGACTCTGCTTCCCAGAGAACCACAGCTCCCTAACTGGGCTGGGGTCAGAGAAGCCCAGCACAAGAAGTAGCACTGGTGGAGATGATAGGAACACAAAGTGGCAAGGAGTCTCAAAGCTCAGCAGTGCCTGTTCACCAGGGCTGTGGCTGCCCTCCAGGCTGGGAGAGCCTGACCCAGAGTCATCCCATACAATGTGGTGGGAGCCGATTCCCAAAGGGTCAGATCTGCCAACATTAACTCTGGAAACATGGAGGCTCACTTTTGTCAAGCCAGGTACTGAGAGGTCTGTGGAAATCCCTGGGTCATTCTCTGTTAATGTTTTAATGACAGTAAATGACTAAGTTTAACGATGGCCAATTGTCATTGTTTTTGAGCACCTCGGTGCACCTAGAGATAAGGAGATCAGTGAGAAGGAAAAGTGGGAAATTCTGATTTTAAGATCGTGATGAGAACAGACACATGGTAAAAGACAGAGTGCATTGGGAACATAGGGTACCTTTTGAGAGCCCAGCAACTGCCTTCCCAGTCTTACAGGTCTTCCCCCTGTCATGAGGATGAGAAGAACCCAGAAGACATCAGCATCCCATGCACCATGTTCCTGGTGCAGCTTGGAAAATGCCTTGTCACCAAAGAGGGCCTGAATCCAGGTCTCTTTCCCCTTAGCCACTGAGAAGAGCAGAGGCCCATAATCAGAGAAAGTGAAAATGCTTTTCTCCTTATTGCCAGGGGAATCCTGCCAGAGGATGTAGAGAGGCACAGGAGTATGAAGGTGATGCTGAGGGTTAGGCCGGGAGGGAGGTAGAAGAGAGCATTCCTGATCTGAGGTGGTTACCTAGGCCTTCACGGGTGCGTGGTGCTCTGTGTATTTGGTGTTGTTTAAAACTTTAAAAAAAAAAAAAAGAAAGAAAAGAAAATCACTGTTCCCACTTTTCCAGCAATTCACTGTAAGGAACTCTCCCAGTAAGTGAACAGCCAGAAGAAGACACCTGTAAGAAATCCTAATAGGAGACGTAGGAACTTTATTTATTTACCTAAGAAGTTAAGACAAGGAAAGAACATGATCATAATAAAAATAATCCCAGGAATCATTGTCAGACCATTGACCAGTCCAAGAAGATATTAAAGGTCCTTCAAGATAACTAAACCAAAGTTGAGATATTTAGTCACTGGATTGTGGGCCACTGGCTCCACCCTAATGAATATTTTTGAAATCTGGGGGTCTGCAAATCCAGAGCCGCTCCAAATTGTGTCTGAGGTCAGAGAGAATCACTTGATAAAACCACAAAGGGCAATAGTCGTGGAGGGGCCTGAAGAGTAGCCAGTGGAATCACCAGCACAGGGTTTTGGTACAGAGCCGTGCAGAATGGAATTTGGGATCTCTTTCTTCTTTTCTGAGTGAAAATTAAGTCAGTGGTATTGAAGAGAAGGAATTTCCACAGATCTCCGAGTACCTGGCTTAGCAAAAGTGAGAGTCAGAATTTCCCACTTGAAAGTTAGTGGTAGCCAGAGCTTCTGGAAAAGTCTGCATTGGGTTTGTCCAAGTCAGGTCTCCACCGCTAGAGGAAAGCACCGCTGAGAATCATCCACATCTCTCTATTTATTGGTTCTTTTTAGTTATACATGACAGTAGAATCCATTTTGACATGATTATCAAAGCATGGAATATATCTTTATCTTGTTCTAATTCAGTGTCCAGTACCTCTCCTACCAATCCCCTCCACCCACCCCCTACTCTATTCCCTCTACTGATCGTTTTGCCATTTGCCCATCATCATTTTTTAAAATTAATTTCTTGTGGATGTACACGATGTGAGATGCACTGTGGTATATTCATATATGTTCATAGGAAAGTTATGTCAGATTCATTCCACTGTCTTTCCTTTTCCCATCCCCATCCTTCCCTTCATTCCCCTTTGTCTACTCCACTGAATTTCTATTCTTTTTTTTTTTTTTTTATCCTCCCCACCTATTGTGGGTTAGCTTCCACATATCAGAGAAAACATTCGACCTTTGGGTTTTGGGGGATTGGCTTATTTCACTTCTTAGCATGATAGTCTCCAGATCCATCCATTTTCGTATTCTTTTTATCTATCCAACTGAGAGAGGCTTTGAATGAATGAGACACAGAGCACCATCACTGACTGACTCTCCTTCCTGGAAGAGCAGCAACCTTTGACAAATTCCCATGGGCTTGTGAGTTTCTGGAGGGCAAGGACTGTGCCCCATTCTCCGGTGCTATGCCCGTCACGCAGGGCACATGGCCCATGCTCAGAGGCTATGGGTGGAACTGGGAAAGGAAGTGGTAGTTGCAGATGTGAATAACTGACCTTCACACCTCCCTCTCTTGCCTGTCTTTCCCTGACCAATTCCCTGCCCACGAATGTCTCGGGGACTTGTTTCTCAAGACATGTTGGCTACTGTTGGGATCTGGTTTGCGGCTGAATTTTTTTTTTCTTTTGTATATATAATCACACCCAAGAGATCTCCATAATAAAAAGTTAGTGGAAAATAAAGATCCAAAGGAAATAACATCAATGTTCCAACAGAAGAAATCCTAAGCAATTAGAATAAAAATTCAGGAGGCAAGGCAGGGGGAGCAGAGCAGAGGGGGATCAGTAATACGGGTTTTGTAAAATTTAATAAAACATATAATTGACCCTCATTAGATTTATTCACATTACAAAAAGAAAGCTGTTTGCTAATGAGAAAAGCTTTATTCCCCAAATTTCAGATCACGAATTCATTTCCCTTCTTCCTTGCTGGTTTGGCACATTTTAAAATGGCTTTGGATAAAACAATTATTAATCCTAAATTAAATATCCATGACAATTAATCCCTTAAGAGCCAAGAAAGGTTGCTCCTGCTTCCCACCTCATTTTCTCTATGACCAAAAAGTTATTTTCTTCCTCTAGTGCTACTTGTGAGCTACATTAAAGCCGAAGAAATATTCTCTAGGTTAAAGGGGAGGAAATATTTTTTTTAAACAAAAATAGAAAACATTTGTTAACTGGACCATAGACTTTTTAGCTTTGTTATTGTAAACTTCCCATTAAAGGTGCTACATAAAGATGAAAGAGCAAGATTTTTATTAGCTGTGTACCTCATTTGTAAAATACGTACATATACTGTTGTGAGGTTTAAATGAGCTCAGTGTAAACCGCTTAAAACAGCAGAGAGGACACCCCGAGGGCCACCAACTGCCTTTGTCACTTCTGTCCTGTAACTTCTTCCAGGAAATGTTAGACTACTCTTTGGGCATGACTTCAAATAATATTTTTTTAAATAACCATTCAAAATTGAATTCATTGAGGTTCTGAGAAACAAATGTTCCATTAATAAACACATTTTTTATTTTTTAAAAAATAAAAGTAATTACACATATTGGTTATATGCCATACTCTGGACCAGAAAAACTAGGCAACATGCTTTAAACACTTGGGTAATAAACCCTCCTCCCATTTAAAATTTTGCCATTTCAAAATTTCAGCATAATAGCTGCTAAGTTCAGCCACGGGCAGTTGGCTAGACTCCCCATTGGTGGTTCTGCCATTAATATTGTACCTCTCACAGGTAAATGACAAAAAGGTACACAACATTTTTGAGCCAGTTTCTTTGGCAAGAACGGGGCTGATTACTTTTTGTCCATTTTAACAAACTTGCAGAGTTGAGGGTGGGTATTTTATTTCCACTGGAGGACACTCCCTCTACCCACCCACCCAAGTAAGCAGAATTCACATTTCACCAGTCACACGCAGTGTTGTGTTTGGAAACCTGCATGAGGAACAGCACATTCCCAGGAAATAAATGTTTCAGCATTCCCTCCGGATGGCCCTTCTAATCAGTTGTCCCAATGGGCCACCTTTGAACCTAGCCTCAGAGGACCCAAACCAGCTCCTACCTCATTAACACTCTTCTCAAATTCCCCATCGTAAATCTTGTTAGTTTTGCAGACACAATTAGTGCTGTTTCAACCACCAGAAATCAAGGAGAGGGCCACAGGCAGGAACTTTGCATTGGGTAGAAAGGCACAGGCTATCTCAGGGAAAGGGGGAAAGAAGGGCTTACAGGGGAAAATGTGGATGTTGAAGTGTTTGAGCAGGAGAGGATGGGAAGTGAGGAAGCACCCAGATGGGACATTCGAAAGACCTGGTCTCCCTACCAAGGAATATTAGCTAAACCAATCCTCTGAGTTTGTAACAGTGGGGGTCTCAGACTGGAATTCTTCCTAAAGGCATTGTTTAAGACACCATCACCCAGAGACTGAGGCAGGAGGATCACAAGTTCAAGGCTGGCCTCAGCAACTTAGCAAGGCCCTAAGCAACTTAGCAAGACCCTGTCTCTAAATAAACTATATAAAAAAAGGGCTGGGCACAATTCACAATAGCTAAACTGTGAAACCACCTAGAGATGCCCTTCAGTAGATGAATGGATAAAGAAACTGGTATATCTACACAAGGAATACTACTCATCATTAAAAGAGAATAAAATCATGGCATTTGCAGGTAAATGGAGTTGAAGAATAAAATGCTAAGCGGAGTTAGCCAGTCCCAAAAACCAAATGCTGAATGTTTTATCTGATATAAAGATGCTGACTTATAATGGGGATGGGGGTGGGGAGCATGGGAGGAATAGAGGAACTCTAGATAGGACAAAGGGGAAGGAGGGGGAAGGGAGAGGACATGGGGGGGTTGGGAAAGGCAGTGGAATGAGATGGACATCATTACTCTTAAGTACTGGTATGAAGACACAAATGGTGTGACTCTACATTGTGTACAATCAGAGATATAAAAAATTGTGCTGTATATGTGTACTATGAATTGAAATGTATTCTGCTGTCATATGTAACAAATTAGAATAAAATTTTAATAAATAAATAAATATTTCATTTTAAAAAGGAGGGAGGGGGGCTGGGGATGTGGTTCAGTAGTTAAGTGTCCCTGGGTTAAATCTCTAATAAAAAAAAAATTTAAAGAAAGACATTATCACCCATAAATTTGCATACTGTTTATATGTCAAGAGTTTAAAAATTCAAAACTAAACACCATCGAAGGTTAATTTGTATTTAGGATACAGAAAAGTAGCAAAGCAGGATTTTTAGAGGAGCAACTTCTGCCTCTAACATATGCACTCTGCACTGACTTCCGGTGGACACCATCCCACTTCTCCCAGAGCAACAAAAAGCTGGAGGTTAGCCAATCCCCTCCATTTTCCCTCCTGTCCGGGAGACAGGATGGGGCCTCCCCACCTCCGTGAAACAAAAATGCAGAGCCTGAGACAAGAATTATGATCCAATATTGGGGTAATGGAGGGGCGGGTTCCAGGTCTCAGTCATTTCTAGATCCCAGCGGAATAGCGTATAGTCAGCACCCAACAAATGTTTATTGAATCAAATTCGGTCTGCACTTTTGTGCATCTTCTCTGCAAAATCTCCCAACTGGAAAGCACTTTGCAATATTCTGTTTCGGAGCCAATATACACACCATCATTTCTTTTAGCAACCTTCTGGGACTTGGATTGGCTTGGAGAAACTCACTAACATTAGGGAGTCCTGTGAAAGGGTGTGAGGATAAAGAAAGGCAGCGAGCGATCGAGACGATTTTTGCAGACTGGTGTGCAACTGGAGGTGAACTAGTGCAGGTGAGCAGGTCTCACCTGACGTGGAATGGCAACCAAGTGCCTCGCTTCTTGGGTGAGACTAATTCAAAAGAGGGTATTAGATGAGCTTCCCCTTCCGAGAAGTAAATTGGCAGGGCTGACTAATTAAAGTTGAAAGCAAATGTCTGAGTCACACTTCCTGTCTTGCTGGCTCCCTCCTCTTGGTCTCCCACTTATTTGGGAAACATGTGCTCCTCCACTGGAAAACACTGTGGATAACACATTTGACACTAATGTAGACACTAATGATTTTAAGTTTCTCCAACCAAATCTGAAGATTTTTTTTCTGTGATACAAATAAATATGTGCTTTGGGCTGTGATTTTTCCCAGCTAAGCTCTTTGGAGTTCCACACACTTGTTTTTTTTTTTTTTTTTTTCTCTCTCTCTCCTCTAAAGCACAAGGAGTATCACAAATGCAGGGTGTGTGTCTTGGGGGCGGTTATGATGTAGGAACTTACCGAATCTTAGGTTGCTAAAATCCTGTGAGAATAGGAATGTCACTGTCTCTGTTCTCACAGGTAAATGGAGTAGAAATGTTCAGTTCTTGGTTTCACAGAACACATTTGAAAAGGAGCCTCCATTTGATTTTGTAATTGAGTCCCAAATAGTTTTTTTTTTAAGTAAAATAAAATTGCAAGTCTAGCAATAAAAGGCCTGGGTTCCTTTACTCCCCATTTTAACCCCCAGGCCCTCCTCTTGGAGGCTAACATTTCTGTTGTTTGTCCTGCGTACTCACCTGCTATTTCTAAGTAGCATGCATATGCTGCAATGTCTCTATCAGTGTTAGAAACGATCTACTGACTCCCTATTAGGTTCACACTGTTAAACTTCACCATTTATTTTCCCTATTCTCCTAATATGCTATTTCAGGACTTACAATCATTATTATGTTATCTAATAGCCTGTGATTAAGTTATTATGACTGTAAATATTGACCACTGCTGAGGTTGGAGGCACTTTCATCTTTTCATCTCTTGTATGGGTTTATGTTTTTCCTGAAGTTAATTATTGCCTCACTTTTTTCCGCCATTACTTTATTTTCTATGTACTTATTTCTATTTTTCTCCACATCTTCCAATGGCTCTGTAAAATGCCTATGAATAATAATATCAAGCATGTCAGATACTCTATCAGTTCTGTCGATTTCCTAGATTTCTGTCAATTTTTCTCTCCCAAGCTCTCCACCCTTCTCCTTTATCTGGACTGAGTATGGGTGACATCTCAGGTTGCTCCTTATGATCCTTTTGAGTTGTTTCTCTATTTTGTTGGATTTAAGGTCTTTCTCTTTTCTTTCTGCTATTCCCCCCTCCATGTTTTCTCCCTCCTTTTACTTTAGCACATCTTCCAATAGCTTCCCAAAAAAGTTTGCTGAAAAAGCAAAAAAAGTTTTTACATTGTACCCATCTAAAAATATTTGCTTTCAAACTTGATTAATAGCTTGAAGATTCCTTGATGCAAAATTATTTCTCCTCATACTTTAAATTCATTACTCCTTTGTCCTCTCGCTTCCACTATTTGCTTGAGAAATTCAGTGCCATTATGCACCCCAGTCCTTTGTATGTAACATGTTTTTGCCCCTCCCTGGAAGCTTTTAGAATCTTTTCTTTGTTCCTGATGTGCCTTAGTGTGTCTATTTTTTGTTTCCTGAGCTGGATGATTATCGAGCTTAAAAGTTTTGGAGATTTGTCTTGTAATGTTTCTGAATATTTTTCTTTTTGCTCTTTCATTTCCTTTTCTGGGATTCTGGAATGATTATCTAATTTTCTCATCCTCTGTGTTCTATTAGTCATATTTTTGACTCTTTGTTCTTTTCTCTAGGAGGGTTCCTATTCTTTACCATCTTTTTTGTATGTTTGATTGTTTGTATTGGGGCTTGAACTCAGGAAAGCTCTACCACTGAACCATACCCCCAGCCCTTTTTATTTTTTATTTTTATTTTTTTTTATTTTTTTATTGTTGGTTGTTCAAAACATTACATAGTTCTTGACATATCATATTTCAAACTTTGATTCAAGTGGGTTATGAACTCCCATTTTTACCCCATATACAGATTGCAGAATCACATCAGTTACACATCCATTGATTTACATATTGCCATACTAGTGTCTGTTGTGTTCTGCTGCCTTTCCTATCCTCTACTATCCCCCCTCCCCTCCCCTCCCCTCCCCTCTTCTCTCTCTACCCCCTCTACTGTCATTCATTTCTCCCCCTTGTATTACTTTTCCCTTTCCCCTCACTTCCTCTTGTATGTACTTTTGTATAACCCTGAGGGTCTCATCCATTTCCATGCAATTTCCCTTCTCTCTCCCTTTTCCCTCCCACCTCTCATCCCTATTTAATGTTAATCTTCTTCTCCTGCTCTTCCTCCCTACTCTGTTCTTAGTTACTCTCCTTATATTAAAGATGACATTTAGCATTTGATTTTTAGGGATTGGCTAGCTTCACTTAG
>NW_026000241.1:10959361-10963797 GCF_001458135.2 Marmota marmota marmota | reverse complement strand
GAGCCGGAATTCGGCCGCTTAGTGCTTGGTGTATGCTCTGATAGGAGCAGGGTCCAAGAAGCAGCCTCCGCAGGCTCCGCAGCCCTGGGCCAGGGTGGTTCCGGGAGCCGGAACTCAGCTGCTCCGTGCTCGGTGTATGCTCCGATAAGAGCAGGCTCCAAGAAGCAGTCTCCGCGGGTCATCTAACACTGAGCCTGAGTAATCTGTCTGCAAGCCGCAGGCGAATGGCAGCCTGGAATTACCTGTTCTATGGCTGAATGAGCTGCAGTCAGTCGAAAACAGGGATGGTGACGTCAGCTCTCCAAGATGGTGGGCGCTGGCCTCCTCTGTGATCTGACCGGTGTGGAGAACCGAATTGGACCGCTTCCTTCCCCCGTCTCGAACCCAGAATTCAGCACTGAGTACGGTGCTTGCACGGCTGGCAGAAACTGCAGCGCTGTATCCCTGCATCACTATCTCTTCATTTCCCAGTGCGCGCTGCAGACTCTAGCCGCGGGGCAATTTGCTGAATAAGCAGTGTTACCCTCCGTGCGACAAATCTCTCGCGTTTGAGTCCCCTCAGCCGATCCTCGTGCGATGGAAATCCTTCCTCCAGGTTCCGGAGCACCCCACTATTGCTGGAAATTCCTAACAAGATAGCCTTTAGCAGTCCTGACTCGTCATTCTCCCACACAGTGACGCGGCACACAGGGGCAATGCACTCCCCTCGCCGCCATCTTCCCATTCCCCTTTTTATTTTTAATTTTGAGACAATATCTTGCTAAGTTGCTGAGGCTGGCCTTGAACTTGTGATCCTCCTGTCTCAGTCTCTCTAGTCGCTGAGATTATAGGTATATGCCACTGTACTGACTCTCTAAAAGAAACTTCCAGTTTCTAGAAGGTATGCACAAATACCTGCATTTGGGAAAAAGGTAAGGAAACAACAGAAGTCTCAGCTCAGAAGGCAGATTTTCAGCTAACCTGCCCCTGAGAGCTGCACTCCCTCTCTGCTACCTCCCCTGTGCCTGTGCCCCTGAATCTGAACTCTCTGAAGGGAACCACTTTCTCCAGAAAAGATGCCTGCCCTCTCCCATGCACTCTGGGAGAGAACTAGGCTTCATCTTCTGCGCATACAGGTAAAGCTAATGTGTCTCCCCTGCTTACCCTCCGACTTCTGCAGTTTTGCTGTTTTAAGACCCTGGTCTTTTCCAGAATCCCATAAATGGGCTGCCTCACTCTTCCTTGGCATTTGAGCAATGTCAATCTCCACATCAGAGACTCAACTTCCCAAAGACCTTCTGCTTCTGAAGATATTTAGGAACCTTTTGTCTGTGTCTTTTTGCTTCTCGTTCTCTCTGCCTAGAACGAAGGTGATTTTATTCTTTTGCTCTCCTTTCAAGAGAGTTTCAAGGAAGGAAGAAAGATAAATTTCCATCTAAAATATTTGCAAATTATATATCCAATAAGGGTCGAGTATACAGAATATATAAAGAGCTCTTACAACTCAATAATAAAAAGATAAACAACCCAAGTAAGAAGTGAGCAAAGGGTTCAAATAGACGTGTCTTCAAAAAGGATACACAAATGGCCAATAAGCAAATGAGAAACATGCCTAACATCATTAGCCACAATGAGATACAGCTTCATACTGATTAGGATAATGATGTCTGCATGCACGCAAGCATGTGCTCTCGCTCTCTCGCTCACTCGCTCTCTCTCTCTCTCTCTCTCTCTCTCTCTCATTTAAACAGAAAGTTACAGGTTTTGCCAAGGATGTGGAAAACTTGAAACCTTAATGCCATCAGCGGTTAAAATGTATAATGGAGCAGCCATTTCCCCCAACAGAAAAAGAGAATCTAGGCTCTGACTATTGATCATCCATCCATCTACCCAGTAACATTTTTGTTTTTCAAAAGGTGTTTATTGAGCACCTACTAGTTACCACACTTCTACTGAGGATTCATTATGAGCAAAAACAGACCTGGTCCCTATCCTCATATAGTGAGAGTCAAGATGGAGAGATGGACATGAATCAAATAGATGTATACAAAGCCTTGATTACAACTGTGACAAACGCAAAGATCAGCCCTGTGCCACCACAGCAGAGTGTAACCAGAGGGCTGACAGGACCTTGTGGGGTCAGGACTTCCTGAGAAAGTGATCTCTAACTGAGATGTGGAGTTGAAGTGGGAGGGGAGGGGAGTGGGGGAGGTGACAGAGAGTGGTCCACCAAGAACAAAGACCCTGCGAAAAGGATGCAGGAGGCATGTTGCAGGAACTCACGGCAGCCATGGTAGCATAGCCCAGGAAGGAGCCAGGTGAGTTCAGAGCAGAAGTGATTCAGAGCAGAAGGATCCCAGAGGACGTCACTGTGATTTTCCTTTTCACCTGGAAGGTAATAGTAGTTCGGATAATGGCTTTATGCTAAGGCACAGTATGATTTGATGTTTGGTTTGGAAAACCAGCTTGGACTTCTCAATGCAGAAGAGACTGTGTTTCCTTCTACGGGTGCTGGGTTGATTGTCTCAGTTCAGCCAAGAATTGAAGAACAGGACACAGAGATAGACTTTTCCAAAGAGAAGGGGCCCCAGAGCTGGGAATCCGGAGGGGGAGCTTTGGCCTGTTTTTATGGTCTCTGGAATTTCCTCCTTTCCTTATCTCTACTACCCCTGTCCACACTCTCGATTGGTGCCCTTTTGTTCATGTGTCTGTTTTAGTTTTTCTATTGGATCCCCTGCTTAGGAGCACAGGTACGGAAGTGTCTGTCTGATTGAGTCCCCTGCTTGTGTCGAAGAGCATTTGCATCCAGCAGGAAGCTGACCTCATTAGAAGACCCTCTCGCAGCTTGGGAGGCTGAGACAGGAGGATCGCGAGTTCAAAGCCAGCCTCAACAACAGCAAGGTGTTAAGCAACTCAGTGAGACCCTGCCTCTACATAAAATACAAAATGGGGCTGGGGATGTGGCTCAGAGTGCCCCTGTGTTCAATCCCTGGTACCTTCCCTGCTTAAAAAAAAAAAAAATGACCCTCTCCCCGTTCCTTTGTTCTGGCCCTGCCCCTGACTTCCTCACTTGCCACCTCGCCCTGGCTGCCTAGGCCCTTCTATATCTCCCTCACCTGCAGGGGAAGGCATCAGTAAGAAGTAACCCTCAGAGTGGGTCAAGGGAAAAGCCAGTGAGGGGGCCACGGTTGCACGGGGCCAGCACTTGAGCTGCCACAGCACCAGGAAACCCAGGAAAGAGCAGAGGAGTAAAGAGCAGAGCACCGTCGCATGCCATGAATCAGCACCTGCGGGGACACGGGCAGAGAGCGTGAGGCTTCTCAGTTTTCAGACAGGCTTGGAACAATCACGGTGTCCACCCTCCTGCGTCACCTCCCCTCTGCACACCACAGCACACACCACAGCATTTCTTGGGTCCCCGTGCCCCAAGAAGGCCACCCTCTCCCTCTCCTATGTCCCTCTTCTGGCTTGTTCCCCATCACTAGATGTCGAAAAGCAGAGCTCTTCGCTTGCTCTGTCTGGAGGGGAGCATGGCCTCCTCAAATGAGAAGAGCCAAAGCTCCTAAAGAGCTCTCCTCCAGCACTTGGTCAAGTCAGGCAGAGCATGCCGCAGTCTGGCTGGGCACAAAATCACGAGCCACTCAAGCAGGAACAAAGTTTATTTTTTGAAACTGCCGCCAATGTCCGGTACCGCCCGGGAAGATTTTTCCACCCACGCGGCCTCCTCCCAGACCGCAGAGAGAGCTCCTCCCCCGGAACTCCCTCCTAATGTACTTCCCCAACCAATGGGAACTCTCCAGGAGTCCCGTAGCCGGCCTAGGTGAACAGCAGGAGTCCAATATCCATATGAATGCAAATCTTAACATAATCATATCATCTCAATGGCTAGCTGGCGTCACCTTTCGACCAAAAATGCCATGCATCATATACTTGGCTCTTAGCATCTCCCCCCTTCTGTTTAAGTAACAAGCAATCTGGCTAGGGACCGTGCCTGTTAGGTTTGTCCAATTCAACATATGGTTCTTACCCGTCATCGGAAAACTGACTTTTAGGCGTCAGCCTCCTGTCTTAGGTTGATACCACTGCAATTGGATCATACCCGTCACTGACTACCGGTCCAGCATATAGCCATACTTGTGGATAGGCCTATGTACCAGTGGGGGGGGGTGAGGTTCTTTGCCTCACCTCTGTTGGCCCCCTAATTTGGCCCTTGGTGCCGGTGGGGGGATGAGGTTCTTTACCTCACCTCTGTTGGCCCCAAAAATTAGACCATCACTAGTAGAAGGGAGGAGGATACAGAAATGTCATGACACCAAGTCAATTAACGGCTCCTAGGAAAAATTACATCACTGGTGACACATCAGCAAAGATACGCTAGCACTACCATAATTCGCTGCATCAACAAATAGATCACAAAGCATACAAGTGATACATAGTCCAGGCAAGTTCTGTAAGCA
>NW_026000241.1:10877293-10956530 GCF_001458135.2 Marmota marmota marmota | reverse complement strand
TTGTTAAACCCTCCTCCTATGGGGCAACTCCTTTTAAAATGTCCTGTTTGATCACAATTTTAGCATGTTTTTGGCCTGGCATCTAAAGCCTGTTGTCCTGCTGCTAAGACTTGCCCTTGTTCATTAATGTCTCTACATAATTTAATATATGTGTTTAAATCTTCATGTTTCCATGGTCTGATGACCTCTCTGCAGCAACGATTTGCTTGGTCATAAGCCAGTTGTTTTATAAATGGCATTACCTGTTCTGTATCTCCAAATACTCTAGATGCTGTCTGAATAAGCCTATCTACAAATTCAGCGTAAGGTTCATTAGCTCCTTGTATTACCTTAGATAATTGTCCTTGTAAATCTCCATGCCCCTGTAAAGTTTTCCATGCCCTAATTGCGTCTGCAGCAATTTGTGCGTATACGCCAGGATCATATTCAATTTGTTGCCGTTGACCCTCATAAGGTCCTTTTCCTAATAACATCTCTAGATTTCTTTGAGGGTAACCGGCTGTTGCATTTCGCCTAGCTGTCTCCATGCAAAATTCCTCATTGGCAACCTTCCATAACAAATATTGTCCTCCATTTAGCACAGATCGACACATGTTAGCCCAATCTGCTGGCGTCACCTTTCGACCAAAAATGCCATGCATCATATACTTGGCTCTTAGCAGGAGCAACCGGGTGGGTCACTTGGAGCCCCCTCAGCCTGCCACTCAGACCACACAACCCTCTGGCTCCCACTTCCGAGGCCTGCTGTTGACACCTCTCTTTCAGGTCACCACTGTCCTCATGGCCACCTCACAGTTCTCTCTGGTTCCATGAGGATAGATCTGCCTGATTCTTCTCCTAACCCCTGGTTTATTGCTCTCCTACAAACCAAGACCAGATTTGCTGTCCTGCCCCTCCTCTGATCCCAAGGAGTCTTCCCCGGGCAAGGAGAAGGCGATGCTGGAGCCCGTAGAGCAGGACACTTCTGTCCTGAGACTCCCCCGCCCTCAGGCCCAGGCTGTTTCCTCACCTGAGGTCACTGGGGTGGACTCAGCGTTCAGTAAGAAAGCACGTGTCAAAGCCCATGGCAAGTACTCAAAAAAGTGGTGACGATTCCAACATCTAAACAAACTAGTTATCTTTTCTCCTCCTCCAGATATGAATGCAACTCACAAACCTCAGTGGTTCCCAAGGTCAACTCCCTTGGAAATGCTTCCCAGAGCCACGCCCTGATTAATTAGGGACATTTTCAGAGTATGTAATAAACCCCCCATTTCCAATACTGAGCCGTTTTACTCACAACACTTAGGACACAGATATGTCTCATGTCAGGAACAGAAAAAGCTTGTTTTTGTTTTGTTTTGTTTTGTTTTGTTTTTCTTTCTTCTAGCAGGAAATCCCTGCTTCCCTGCTATCCACAATCCATCAGGTAAGACCTGAGTCTACCGTAGATCTCACATCACCTGTGTGTCTGCCCAGCTCAGTGTCTGGTATGATGTGGGCAATTAATGTGTTTTTCTTCAATCCCTTGAGCTTTAAGTATCATATCTAAGAAGTCATTACCTAATTCAGTGTCATGAAGATTAGCACCCATGTTTTCTTCTTAGAATTTATAATTTAGCTCTCAGATTCATTTGAATTTAATTTTGGTATATGAGATGAGTGCCCAAATTCATTCTTTTTGGGGGGAGTGGGTACTGGGATTGAATTCAGGGTCACTCGGCCACTGAGCCACATCCCCATCCCTATTTTGTATTTTATTTAGAGACAGGGTCTCACCAAGATGCTTAGTGCCTCACTTTTGCTGAGGCTGGCTTTGAACTCACAATCCTCCTGCCTCAGTCTCCTGAGTTACTGGGATTATAGGCATGCACCACTACTCTCAGCCCAAATTCATTCTTTTGCATGTGGATATAAAGTTGTCCCAGCACCATTGATTGAAAATGATATTTTCCTGCCATTGAATTGTCTTGGCATCTTTGTTGAAAAACATCCATTGATCAAAAATATTGGGGTCTCTCTCCTGGCCTCTTAATTCTATTTCACTAAGCTATACCTATCCTTCTGCCAATGCCACACTGTCTTTTGACAGATGAGGAAGAATATGCCGACATACTGTAACTGTCCCTCTAGTCTCCACACTACCAGGAGCTGGTGTTCAGTAGCTTAGGGTATATTAAATGCATTTTTAACTTACAATAGTTTTTGACTCATGATGGGCTTATCTGGACATAATCCCACTTAAGAATTGCCACTATACTTAAAACCACCAACCTACTTTAAAATGGTGAGTTTATGATATGTGTGATGGTTAATCTGAATTGCCAACTTGATTGGAATAAGAGATGCCAAAGATTAAGAGGTTCCTGGTTTCTCAATGACGATATTCCTGGAAATGATTGGCATATGGAATGGCGAACTGAAGCAGAGACCCACTCTAAGTGTGGACAGCGCAGTCCAAATAGGTCTGCATGGAACAAAAGTCAGAAGAACAAGAAAGCAGATCAGACACAGACACCACCAAAAGCTCCTCTTTTTTTTTTTTTTTAGTTGTAAATGAACACAATACCTTTATTTTATTTATTTATTTTTATGGGGTGCTGAGGATCAAACCCAGTGCCTCACACATGTTAGGCAAGCGCTCTACTACTGAGCTACAACCCAGCCCCCCACAAATTCTTCTTAAATGGGTTCTCGATTGCTGTTGTGATCACCCGAGGACGTCAGACTCCAGCACCTTCACTCTTTCAAAGTGGACTCTGCCCAGTGACTCTCCAAGGGATTTTTCAGGCCTTCAGTCCAGGCCTGGGGCCATATCATCAATCCCTCTTGGTCTGAGGCTTCAGCTTCTTGGAATGAGCAGCTACTGGTTCCTCTAGCTCTCTAGCTTGCAGATGGCCATTATGGACTATCCAGCTTCTGGCTATATAAACCAACCTAATAAATCCTTTTTTTATAATCATAATCATAATCATTGCTATCTATCTATATAGGTATGATATTCTGCGATGCGACCAGCGCTGGCTTCATTAAAGAAGGTTCGATTTGTGAGTAAACGCTAGGGAGTTCTAAATTAAAGAGACAAGACTCTAATTACCTTTAAAACCAGCTCTGGGAGGGCTTCTCCTAGCTCCAGCCTCCAGCCACCTAATGCGGTACGAGGTTTACAGAAGAGGCTAGCGAGAGAGAGAGAGAGAGAGAGAGAGAGAGAGAGAGAACACACCAGGGAGTGGACTTTTATTGGGGAACAAAAAATTCCAGGGAAAACCTTCCAATGAAGGTTAAGGGGGGCAGCATCCAAGGTCAGGGGCGACAATTGGGTCTTGGGGCAGTGGCCAGACACACCTCTGCACGGACAAGCCCTTGGGCCTGGAGAAGGGTGGGGAAAGCTCTGACACAGCTGTGCCTAAGCACTTCTCACCCACCCAGGGAGGTAACTCAAATCACATGTGAGGATGGCCTTCCACAATATATATATATGTATATATGGACAAGCTGATATAGAGGAAGAATTAATAGACAAAGTTGAGGCAAATATAAATTTTACAGAAAATTCACAGTGGTGAAGAGAAGGAAAACATGAAAGAGACATGAACAAAAGCAAGAGTACCACCAACAGTGTCTCCCAGAAGGAGAATGCAAACAATGAGGGGAAATCTTGTTCAAAGGGGGAAAGAATTGAAGGCCCAGAGTTCTTAGACTGAAGGAGAACTTTGTATCTCAAATAGATGCAATGAAAACAAATAGTCACATCTTATTGCATTGTGACAAAATAAAGTGCATCAGATTGCAAATAGAATACCTGATGGTTGTTTTGGGAAGTAGAATTCATATGAGCAACTACAGAAGCCCAAAGAAATGTGTTCAAAATGCTGACAGAAAACAATTCTCCAACCACAGTTCTACCTATGATTGTGCTGGCAGAACAGCAGAAGCATCTGGAAAAAATAAAATAAAATAATAAAGTCTGAAATAGTAGAATGGAAGAACCATTAGAGACCAAAGAAATTTGCGAAATATTGGTAAATCCAGATAAGTTGTTCTAAACTTGACCTGTTTGTAATCCCTTTAGGCTAATCCTGCTCCATCCACAGTTACAATAAGAAGTTTGATGTCAGTTCATTGATTTTATTTATGGCCCAGACATGTTATGACAAGTGAATTTTTGCAAAAGACATGAGTTTCTTTCTTTCTCAGCTTTGGGCAGAGATCTCCTTAGATGACCCCAAGCTCCATGAGGATGAAAATTATGCCCTCCTTGCTCATCGCTGCATCCCCCATCCTAGGTCCTAGAAATTGGTTTGTGCTCCATACATTTTCATTGAATGAATAAATGAATTTGATCAATAGGTACATCCCCTACTTTGTTAGTTTTTTAAATCAATGGTTGTCTTCTCTGGTTTGCCTGTTTTGTCATTGAATGGGCAGCCTTCTTACCTGCCTTGGGCTCCGACACTCACCCTAGAGTCTCTTCCCCGGGGGGGGGGGGAATGCCTTCCCTGCTTGGCTCAAGCTCAGCCTCATCAGGCCTGGCTACCCCTCCAGCACATTCTCTCCCCAAGCCAGGCCTCCCGACAGCGCCTCTGTGCAGATACCCTCCTCACCAGCCTGGGCTGGTGTGGCCTCCCATCGCTCTGCCCCAACTAATGGTTGAGGACTGAATTGTTCAAAAAAGGAAGGAAAAGATTAGGAAGGAGAAGAAGGAAGAAAGTGGGGGGAGGTTGTGTGAAAGGAGAAAAAGAAGACAAGTTGACATGTTTAAGAGATGAACCTTATTTCCTTCATAAAAACTATTTCTTGGCTTGAGTCACAATCTTATTCACATGGGTCACACTCTCTGGAATTGCCCCTGCCTTTGCTCTTTGGAATCCTACTCATTCTTCAGCACAGAAGACAGGTGACAAGTGTCTCTCTGTGGAAACTTCTCTGTGCGCTCTCTCTCTCTCTCTCTCTCTTTCTCACACACACACACACACACACACACACACACACACACACTCTGTTATAGTTTAGATACCGTTTGAGTCTTGGTCCTTGGCATGGTGGTGTTCAGAGGTGGTAGAACCTTTAAAGGTGGAGCCTAGCAGAAGGTGGTAATCTCACTGGGGGCTTCCGAAGTGATTGATGTAGTTCTCATGGGACCCTTAGTTCCTGGGAAAACAAGCTACTCTAAAAAAATAATAATAATAAGCCCAGCCCCTGAATCTTGCTTCCCACATCACCATGTGATCTCTGCCTCTTGTGTACACTCCCACCAAGATGCCATCTGCCATGTTGTGATGTAGCCAAGGGGGGTCCTCACCAGAGCCAAGAAGAAATCAGCGCCATATTCTTTAGCTCATATTCTGTGAGCTAAAGAAAACTCTTTTCTCTACAGAGTACCCATCTCAGGCATTTTCTTTGACAATGAGCTAATACACATGCACATACATATACCCAAATAAGCGTGCACACAAACAAAAAATGTTCCCTAGGACCTCTGGGTTCCTGAAGCACTATGTCCATTTCTGATATAACATTTGTTAAGCTATATTACAGCTAATTTTTTGTCGTCCATCAGTCCCCACCAGTGAGTTCTTTAAAGGTTAGAGTCTTCCTTTGCTAGCACAGAGCCCAAGGCTGGCACATAGAAATGTGTGTCGAATGAACTCTCCACCTCTCTGGGCATTTATGAGCAATCTTAATGTTGGAGAGCTGATGGGGGGTTTTTGTACCCCTTGTAGGTAGTTTTTCATTGTTTTTATGTTTAAACTTATCTGGAAGCTTGCATGTAACAACCACGTTATTTCTGCATGCGGATATGTTCTATAGAACAGCAGGGGCTGATTTAACTCAGTCTCATGGCGACTACCAACTACCAGAAACCCACCCACAGTGTTCGCGTGTGAACTCCAGCACACAGAAACAAATTAATTACTGTGGCTGGTCAGTTTTTTTTTTTAAATGTGCATTTTCAGTCTCTGTTAGATTATAAATAAGTTATCATGACAAGATTTTCAATTCAGAAAACAATGCCAAAATAGAAAGAGCTGCATAAAGAAATCCATGTGCAATTAGACAGGAAGAATCCAATACGCCCTATAGGAATCTTGCTAACCCTGAATTCCCATGGCAGGAAAGATCCCTGAGTGTTCAACACACGAGCTAATTTAAACCTCTATCCTGTAATTTTAAATTCAGGAACTCAGGTCGCCCTGGCGTTCATTGTTTACCAGGCTCAGTGAACTTGGCATCTTCTAACACTTGTGTTTAGCTTCAGTTAAATATACACACCCGGAGCAACCCTGCCACCACCCCCCTTTTATTTCCCTCTTTCTCCCTCCTTTCTCTGTCTTTCCCTCTGTCTTTTCTCACTGTGCTGTGTTGGGTAGATCTGGCTCCATCCCAAGTTTCACTGAACATCTGGAACAATTTTTCTATTGTTCTTGATCTGAGTTTGAAAAACCACAAATAACTTTGCTAAGCACCATTTCCCCTCCATTTTCAAACCTACCTAGATTTCAGATGTATTTATTTCTCACGCTTCTGACTCATGGATACCTTACTCATCAAAGGACTTTTTTTTTCTCTCTCTCTCTCTCTTCTTCTTCTTCTTAGTTCAGTTTTTTAATGAGCCATTTGCTACCCGGAATGCTTGGGCAATCTTTACAGGCGTCGTCAGCATCTTTCCATCATTTTTTTTCTTCCAGGAAGGCAGATCATTATCAGAATAAAGGACCAGGGACCCATGGCACCTCAGCCGGCCCCCCACCCCCCACCACCACCCGAGAAAGGCTGATTATTGATTCAAAATCCTGAAGCCACATGGTGAGTGAAACTTCCTGTTTCCCAAAGTGCCCCCCCACCCCGAACACAAAACATGATTATTAATGCTTGGTAGCAATGTATGCAGAGAATCTGGATTGATTAAAGAAAGGGATTTATGAATATAAGCACTCTTGCTGAATGGCTTAAAAAAAAAAAAAACAACAACCATCCTTGTTTTTCCTTGTAAAATAGGTATAGCATATAATTTACCATTTGAACCATTTCACATATGCAATTCAGTGGCATAGAATCCGTTCACACTGCTGGGCAACCATCAGCACCATCCTTCTCCAGATAGCTTTCATTATTCTAAACTGAAGCCCTGTGCCCATGAAACAAAAGCTATTTCCTCTACCCCCGCCCCCAACCTCCTATCAACACGAGTCTACTTTCTCTATGCATTTGACTAGCCAACATATTTCATAGGAAGGGGAATGAGACACCATTTGCTGTTTTATCTCTCGCTTATTTCACAAAGTGATTTCGTCTTCAAAATCCATCCATGTTTTAGGTCAGAACTTCCTTCCTTTTTAAGGCTGTATAATGTTCCGTGGTCTCCATTGACTCTTGTGAATAATGCTATTATGAACACTGATGTGCAAATGTCTTTTCAAAAGCTCTGTTTGCAGTTCCTTTGGGCATAGACCTAGGAGTGGAATTGCTGGGTCATGTGGAGACTCTCAGTTTCATTTTGGTGCAAGAGTGGCTTGCACCACATCACATCTCACCAGCAGTGATGACTGCCTGAGTTTTTGTTTGGTTAGGTTGTTGTTGTTGTTGTTTTAAAACTGTTTAGATTATTATCACCCATATAACACACCCAACAAAAATATAAGAAGACAGCAGGGCTCCGTGGCACATGCCTATAATCCTAGTGACTCCGGAGGCTGATGCAGGAGAATTGTGAGTTAAAAACTTGCCTCAGCAACTTAGAGAGGCAGTAAGCAACTTATGGAAGCCCTGTCTCAAAATAAAATATACACTTAAGGAGAAATGGCTGAGGATGTGGTTCAGTGGTTAGGCACCCCTGGGTTCAATCGCCAATATCAAAAAAGAAAAAAATAAATAAAAAATAAAGAATGTAAGAAGACAATCTATTTGAACAGAAGAGACAGGGGCTAAAGAAGGTAACTACTGCATCTCCCTGGTATGCAGAATATCCTTCATTAAAGAAATATCAGAAATACTGGATGTTATAGAAATTTCTGGAGAAACTAAAGAACCCATTAGCATTCTCACCAAGTATGAATTTACAGGTACCCAGCACTCTCTAATGTCGTCTCTCATAGTCAAACTCAGAGAGGTGATTTAGCTGGGCTGAACTGTATTTTTATTTTATTTGTATATCTAGTAATCATGTCTCAGCCAATGTCCTACTGGGAATGCCTTCCGCTCCTGGCCAGCAAAGTGAAAATTTGTATCCAGTTAAGAAGCATCAAGTAGCCACTGGCCTCACACCAAGCCTAGCCTCCAAGTTTCCCCATCTCTCCTTCCAGGCCTGACCCACCAGGTTCCTATGGGGCCCTCCTCTGTAGGACCAGCTGATAAGTGGGAGGAGCTTAATGAACGTCCTTCCCCTCCAACCAGCTCCTCTGGGCCAGGAGTGGACACCTATGAGCTTAGGCACAGAGAGGGTATGGGAAATGGACCAAGGCAGAGAAGGCCTGGGAGGGACCCCCCCCCCCTCACAGATGTGTGTGAACCAGGGACAAATCCCAGTGACCATGCATGGCGTCAGGATGTCTCTGGTTCACGTACCTTTGGCTGCACTGGCGACCCTTGACCCTCACAGGGCCAGACAAAAATGTGATGGATTCCCCTCCTCAGGAATGTCAAGATCTGTTTCCATTCTTTTTTTTTTTTTTTAATATGTGTGTGTGTGTATGTGTGTGTGTGTGTGTAGATGTGGAGAAAGGGCAGGGGGGCGAGTTGTAGAACCACAGATGGAACCGCCTTGCAGATTATAAACTTGGCCAGGGTGGCCCATTTCAAAGGCATTGAGGAAGGGGCCAAGAAAACAAAGAGGCAATTTCCTAGAGCCACATCACAGCAGTGCTGGGCAGGTTGCATCTAAATGAATGTGAAGAGTCTGGAAAACTCCAGGCCACAGGCAAACCACAGCCATGAATAATTACACCCCCTCAGTCTCCTCCTGGGGAGGGTTTCCCACGGGCGCAGGAGGAGCGCTCCCAGCTCAGTATGTGGTCTCCAAGCCAGGCCAGAGAGTTGAGGGAGGTGGGTGAATGGAAACTAGATTTGACCCTGGGAGGAGGGGCACAGTCCAGTCAGGGACTGCACAGCATCAGGAGTCTCTGAAGACATTGCGGATGGAATGCCAGGCAGAAATGCCAAGGAGACCTGGTCAGGGCCACTATGGTAGACTGAAAGGGGCACCATTCGGGAGTCAGCAAGACATGGGTTCAAATCCCAATTCTGCTACCATCTTGCTTTGATGTTCCCTGGATCAGACAAGATGATTGACTTAGGAGATGACCTCAAGAAACACCAGTTGAAGGTGGTGGGGACTGAGGGGAGATGACCGATATGAAGTGAGTCATCAGGCAGTCACACTGTGTTAAATGAGGCTCAGAGTTTTCATTCCCAGCAGTGGCTCCAGAGAGCCACCAACACCTTCCCATCATTAGTTGACGGCATTAACTCTCTAGCACTTCAATTTGTCCTCTGTCCCTTGGAGGGGCAAGGGAGCCTACAGGCACAAAGGTTAAGGAATTGCCATTATCAGTTTTGAGTGTAGAAAGATGACAGCTGAGGAGCTACTGGTAGGTCCCAGTAGCTTTTGATACTTAATAGTCCTGTGACCATGGCCAGCCCATGTCACATCTCCAAGCTCTGGTCTTATATATAAGGAGACCAGAGCTTGAAGATGTGACAGTTGGAAGCCCATCTTCTTCTGAGGAAAGTAGATCCCACTCAGTGGCAGCCTCTTGTTCTGCCAATGACCTTACCAGCTTGGTTTCATTCTTCAGTTCTAGAGGAAGCAGGGCCCAGGGTTGGGCTGCTCTGCAGAGTACAGGAAGAACTGAGAGCCCTGGGGAAATCCAGAAGGGATGGGATGTGGGAACAGAAATGACAGGGAGAGAGAGAGAGAGATGGACATATGATTCCTGGAATCCAAATGCCTTTGGTAAAATATGCAAAACTTGAGAAGTTGGTGGAAATATCTCTCTTTGGAAATCTGTAGAGATGCCATGCTCTGTGACCAAGCTGATACAAGGACAAAGAAGGACAGCGAGTCTGAATGGATGAGCCAAAAGCAGGGAAAAAAAAAAAAACTGCATGCCCCAAGGAATTAGTGTGATTCTTGGAGAGTTCTGGAACTCTTCAAGCTGCAAAGTGGAGGAAGTCCAGTTCTCCCAAAAGCAGCCTCTGAAATGAGGGAAGGGAGTGTGTTAGTGTGTGGGTCTCCGGTGTGGGCAATTAGCGCTCTGTCCAGAGGGACCTTCTGAGGAACTGTATAGAACATACCTCAGAATGGCCCTGTGGAGATGAAAAGATGAATATTTATCTATAGATCCCCAGTTCAGATGGAGAGCTGCCCCTGAGAGTGCAAACTCCCAGGCTGAGCAAGAGTTCTGTGGTGCTAGAGGAAGTTCCAGGCAAAGAGGAGGATATAGACATCAAAGGCAGCAGCTGTCTGCATATGGGGACTGTCCCTGAGACAGCTCTGAGGGGGAAGAGACCGATTCTGCTACACCTACCTGGAATTCTGAGGGCAGGGTGGTCTCAGCACCAGGTGAGACACAAAGTTAATGATGCCTCCAAACAGCAAAGACAATTGGATACCACGTAGCTATCCAGAAGTTCAGGTATTTAAGAAGGCAGACAGGAGTGGCACCCCTGCCCCCCAACCAAAACACACACATATGGTTAGGGGACACCAGCAAGGATTCCTGGTCCCTTTCCCCAGCTATTTTTAAAGAAAATAAATATTGAATTTAGTGGGGACAAAATTAGAACCATTATCTGTCCTAACCTATCGGTAACAAGAGTCTCAAAACTTCAGTGGCTTAAACAAGACAGAAGCTATTGAGGCTGGGGCTTCCTAATGGGAGGCTGATGTGATGGGCATTTCCTCAAGTCTGCAGGGTCCCCGGCGTCTTCCAGCTTCCTGTAGTGCCATGGTGTGGAGTTGTCCTCCCCTTATGATCCAAACTGGTGACTTTTATACCCAACCCCAGTTGCAAGATGAAGGAAGAGACCTGGAGAAAGGGGGAGGGCAGAGGGCACATGTCAGCTATTCTAATAGAAGACAGTATCCCATTGGCCCAAGCTGAGTCCCACAGCCACGCCCATCTGCAGGAAAGGCTGGGAAATGTAGTCCATTGTGTAACTCTGGGCCCAGCCAGAAATCCTATTACTGAGGAAGAAGGGAAAGGTGGTTGCCTCCTCTGTCTCAGAGACTTTGCTGATCATCTTACATGTGAGGATGCTGAGAGGCAAGGTTGGTGGTGTTTATGTGGAGAATACAGAGGTATAAGATATATATACTATGCACCCCACTCCTGTGGCTCCCACCTCACTCAGAGGGCTCACCCTTGTGGCAGACCCTGCTGATGCCCACCTTGCATCCCCTCAGCCCACAGGAGTTCACTGCAGCTATGAGGACAGTTCCCATGTGACAGCTGTCTCCTCTCTACCCAGGCTGTTTGCCTCTACCCTTGGCTTTCTCCAGCACCAGGAGAACCTGTTCTTCCCTAAGAAGACACATCTGAAGTTTGGATGCTTTTATGTTCCTGGAACCACCTTCAAAACAGGGAGATAGGAGCCAAGGGACATCGGCTCAGCCACTCCAGCCTGCATGGGGACAGTTCTGAGGGTGCTCAGCACACTTTTTCAGATAGGCTCAGCAGAACTGAGCTCCAGTTACCCAGACTGTCACCTCATTATTGCATTTTCTACATCCCTATGTCACTCTCCCTGCTCCTTTATCCAACAGGCAATTGCATACTGCTCCCAGGTCCTTCCTTCAGGATTCACTTATGGGGAACCCAAACTAAGACACCCTGAGATGCCTTCCAGATAGTGGTTACATCAGAACTTGGACTCAGATACCTAGACTGGAACTCTAGACTGTGGAATTTGGACTCAGATCCACAATGCTAGAACAAGAACATAGGATGTGTTTTGTTTTTTTAAACCAAATACTTTGTCAACAAATTGTGATCTTGAAACTGTCGACCTGGTTTCTGAATCAAATCCTGGCCCACAAAGAATGAATGGAGAAAATTAAAATACAATAAAGATTCAGTCCACATATTAAAGATAATGACCAGGACTGGTTTTGTTAATGAACAGAGCCTGCATCTCCTTGTGCCCCGGCAATTCTAGGGAATGGCTGTTTGATTTGGTTTATTGGTTCTTTTTCTTTATTAGGATGCTATGCATAGCAGCAGGAGCTCCAAGATCAGAGGCTAAAAACTCCAGCCTACAAACACAAGAGTTTGTTCAATGTAAGGAAAGACTAGGACAGACAGGTAAAATTTGGGGAACTATAAAGGGTCACCTATGACCTTAAGGTCATCTATCATTTGACACTCTGGCACAGGAAATGGGCAGAGGTAATCTCCCACAGCCAAATGCTGTCATTTATTCCTGGCTAGTACATGCTCAAGGAAACAGAGACCATGAACTTGCTGGGGTGGGATTCCTGTGTGAAAAAGGAGCAGAATGGTAATGATCAGGCCAGCCCTGCTGAGGAGCCTGGGAAAGCATGACCCTGAGATCCCACCTTGCCCCACCTCAGCTGGCTGCCCTTAGCCCTGCATCCCTGGCTCTAGATTGTTTCTCAGGAGCTCAGGACTTAACACACTTGCCCCATTCAGATTTGGTGTCTCCAAGCAAGAATAATAGGGCTTTAACCTTAAGCATGAAATAATAACCGTCTACCGACTTTCTTTGGCTGTTTATTGGACAACTGCGTTACTATTATTGTTCCCTTTAAGCCTGAAAACCATCCACATTTTACAGATGAGAACACTGAGTCTTAGCAAGGTCAAGTCACTTGGCCAAGGTCACACAGCTAAAAGTCCCAACCTGCCTGCTGCAAGCCTTTTGGCTGGCTTTATGGGGCAATCAGTTATGGAAACTTGATTTTGACCCTGGCCAATGAAGACCTGGTGTTCCCTGCCTGCATTCTTACCATCCCCCCAGCACCTGCCATGCAACTGAGCTGAGCTAAGGTCTTTCAGTCCTTGGGATGCAGAGATTCTGATGTGTCATGGCAGACCTGGCTGAAGCAGAGGAGGTGGAAACCCAGCTCCTCTTGCCCTTGCCTCTTCCAGCTGCTTGCTCTTCCCCAAGTGCCTTGGGTAAAGCAAAAAGGGGCAGGATTGCAGAGTGCCTTGAAAGGATCCCAAATTCTTCATTCAAGCAGCTTCATTGCAAAGTGGTCCTCACACCTGGGCAGTTCCGAACATTCCAGTTCTGCACACACTAGACCACGTCTACACACTGCCTAAAAATTTTCTTAGAGCACGTTCCCAAAATAAGCCCCCTCTATAAAACAAAAGTTGATAAGACAGCAAAAGGAAAGAACAAATGTGGGGGAGGAAGTACTTCTAAATGATCTGGGATTTGTTTCTTCAAGGCAGCAGACTCCTTAAATTTTTATACACAGCAATGTGGTGATTAAGTGCTGCTAGTGCCGATGGCTTGCAGGAATGAGCAGAGACGGAGCTGGGGGCAGGAAGGGTGGGGGCAGGAAGGGTGGCGCATCTGCCTGAGCAAGAGTGATGGCCGCTGTACCTGGAGAGCCGCCTTGCAGGAGGCCCTGGCCAACTTCCGCCTGGTCTGAATTCCAAGGACGTCTTGCTGCTCCTTTGAGCTCTCGCCTGCATTCCAAATCATCATCAGTCATAAATCTTCTGGCTCCTGCTTCTTTTCTATTTTAAGTGTACACGGGGGGGGGGGGGGGCAGGGGGCGGGTGGATAGAGTACTGCGTCTTGGCTGCTTCTTAATAAAATGGGTGGGTTGGTGAGTGTTCATGAATAGGAAGGACCAGAGGAGCCAGGGTTTTCCTAATGCTATTAAAAGGCCAGGGAACAGAGGGCTGTCTGCTGGCAGGGTCCAGAAAACGGACACAGTAGCTAATGAGCCTGGGATGGCTGGGGGCTGACTTGCTGGCACCTGAGTTGTAGCCCCAAATGAGCCAGTGACCAGAAGAGGGGACAGTACTGCCAAAGCAACAGGTATGAGCCTCCCAGACCAAGCTACAGTGTGGCACGTGCAGAAGTAAATCTTCCTTTGTTTTTCTGTAACAGAACTAAGCTTGGCCCTCCATAGAGCTATTCAGATTTTACAAACCAGTAACAAAAGGCCAAGGTCCAATGCACAAGCATTGTGAATGTCCTGTTGGTCAGAATGCTGTGTGGTCAAGCCTGTATTCCAGGAGTGCAGAAACGAAGGTCATCTCTTTTTTGATGAGAAGTGGCAAAAGGGGTCTAGTACAGGGATGGGAGGAATTATTTTAGCCATTTTTGCAAACAGTAAACCGCTTACCAGCTCTTGCTTTTAAGATTTTGAAGTGCTCCCAGATTATTTCTCTCTCACCCCAACTCCTCATCCCCTTTGGTTCAAATTTATGTTTTAAAAGGTCATTCTAAGTGAAAATGAATGGCAGCAATGTTACAAGGGCCAGGGATTGAGAAAATAGTATCTGCAGGTACCACATCCTCAGATTCAATCACCCAAGGTTTAAAAATATTCTTGGGAAAAAAAAAATTGCGATTTTTTTTCTTGTTGTTATTCCCTAACAATGCAGTATAACCACTATTTGCAGAGTATTTCTATTATCTTAGGTATTCTAAAAATCTAGAGATGGCTTAAAGTCTATGGGAGGATATAGGGATGTTATATGCAAATGCCATTTTAAATAAGGGACTTGAGCAACTATGAATTTTTGGTATCCACAGCAGGTACTGGAACCAAACCCTCACAGATCCTTGGGACAACTATACTCTGTCATAAGCTACCCACAACTATCTGTGAAGTGGTATAGCACTACCTGAAAATACAACTTGGATTAGTTATGAATGCATATTGTAAACTCTGGGTCAAAGATTAAAAAAAAAATTTAAATAAATGCAATTGAGCACTGGGTGTGGTATCATATGCCTGTAATCCCAGCAATTTGGGAGGCTGAGGCAAGAGGATTGCAAGTTTGGGGTCAGTCTAGCAACTTAGCAAAGCCCTAAGCAATTTAGTGAGACCCTGTCTCAAAAATAAAAAGGGCGGGGGTATAGCTCAGTAGTCAAGTACCCCCAGGTCCAATCCCCAGTACCAGAAAAAAGTAAAAGTGATGAAGATGAAGTAGAATCATAAAATGCTTATGACCAGCAGGCACGTTGTCTGCCCTCTAAAGCCCCTCTGTATGTCCCCACGCTAAGCTACTTGTTCTCTCCTCTGAGTGCTTACAGCAGTTTGTGTCTCTAGCTGTTCCAGCCCTGCCCCCTCATGAGGCAATTTTCTGTTTCCCATAAACTGGGAGATCCCTAGGAAAAGAAAGAATACCTCATTCAGCTTTGTATACCTTAATCCTCCCTCCCTTCTCTATAGTACAGTGGCTGGAAACTTACAGGGAACCCTCATAGAATGGATGGATGCACAGATAAACGTTCTTATTTGGATGCCCCCAAAGCAGACCCAATGTAAGGGCTAGCATGCTAGATCTAGGAGGCGATCTCAGGAAGCAGAAATAAGTGGGTAAAGTAAGAGGGAAGGAAGAAAAACCAATAGAGGGCGTCTACACAAATGGGTTACCCTGAGGGAAACAGTGGGCTATATCCTGCTTGGGAGTCCCTAAGAAAGAAACCACTGAACATGCCTCTGAGGGGTGTCACAGTGGAATACAGAACTGGGACCTTTTTGTGCCTCTTCCCCTCCCCCACTGGTTGGTGTAAAACTGCCCACTCTCCTCCACATCCAGGTTTCTCCCATTTACAGCCGGAGCAACTTCTTATGGCGTGGGAGGAAGCCTCAGGCAGGCCATCCACAGCATCTGCTACAAATGCAAATGTACCAGAAGACTGGGCATCAGTAATGCCGAGCTTTGGAGTGAAAAGATTTCCCCAGCCTGTTCTAGTCCAGACATGTGGCTTTCATCACAGATGAACAACTGTTACTTGCTATCTGCAGAGATACTCTGGCCATGTCATAGATCCAGCAGGCACCAAGTCATACCCCCCACCCTCCCCAGGAATCGGTGTGAGTCCTTCACACTGTGACTCCTATCTTCTAAGTCTACTGAAGTTTTCCCTGGATTCTGCTCTGCTGAGCAAATTGAAACTAAGGTCACTATGGTCTTGAGGGTCCCCCCGCCCATGCAAAAGTTCCAAGAACAGAATGGGGTGCCCACCAGGGAATCACAGCTCCAAGCTCCATCAGACAAAGGGCAACATGTCCAAGAAGGAAGTGCCATTTTGTGGTAACAAAGCTGTATGGTTTTGCTGATTTTCCTCCTAGATTCAATGGTCTTTCCAGCTGTGTGGAAGATATATAAGGCGAGAAAGAGCAATTGGAGTGTGTGTGTGTCGGGGGGTGGGGGGTAGTTGTCTAAGAGCTGATAATAGAATTGCTGGGCTAAAGCATTTTTTCCATTGCTTTGTTTTCCTTTTGCATTTTAGGATACAACAGAGTGGGGTGGGAAGGGCTACTTGGAAGAGAATTCTTTTTCACTCCAAAAGAAATCTAGTGTCGCTTTCACTTTGTGTTGTTCTTGTTAGTAACTGGAGACTTGTACTCACCTGGAAGCCCCTAGAGAGGGGAGATCCACCCACAGTGGGATCACAGGCACCAATCCCAGAGAACAGGGTCAATTTGCTAATTAAAAATACTTCTTTTACCATAAATTATGTTTACATAAATAAAATTCTCACTGTTAGCTCCATAAAATAAATAAATAAAAATACTTCTCAGGTCACCAGAACCTACTAAGATGTTGAGCCCCTCTGCACCAGGTGTGACTTCCTTCAGAAGATGGTTAGTGTCGTCAGCTGCAAAGGACTTGGAAGAAAGCAGAGGTTGAGGGACCCTCATTTGCTCCTGCTTTCAGGGAAGCATGAAGGAGAAGAGGAAGTGGTTAAGCAAAGGTATGGTCTCCTCTGGGGAACTCCTGACCCCAGGAGCTCTGCAGCAGGAAGGGGCTGGCCTTGGCAATCCCACATCCAGGGATTGTGGGGTTGGGGTTGTGGGGGTGGGGTGATTGGTAATCTGGGGAGGGGTGGAGCAGGGTGAAAATGGTTCCTACTCTCTAAGCTGAAACCTGTTGCTGGAGAGTGGAAGTTGGGACATTAGGGACCAAGTCACATCAACTGAACCCTGGAGTACATTCCTGTGAAAGGGTCTGAGTCAGGTCCAAGCTGTGGACACTCCTGAGGGAACACCACCGAACTTCAGACTGTCTTCACCCACATAATGACTGATGCCAGTAAACACATCCACCTCCACTATGAAGCAAGATGGACTGATGGTCTTCAGCTCTGGCACTGCCCACTCCCAGCTCCTCATGGAAGTCACGGGCCTTAACTGCCTTACCTCAGTTCCCATGAGCAAATATAATTTCCTCTAGATACTGCCCGCCTATCCATTCGATTCTGATATTTTTATTATTTTAATCAGTAACAAGACAGATTCCAGGGAGCTTTGCCATCTTGAAATGTGTCTAAGCTAGTGCGCTTAGACATGCCTGGGTCACAATCCAATTGAGCAATTGAGAACCAAACACGGACTGGGTGGGGGAAGGGGTGTTTGCTAAGTTCAAATGGAAACAAATCCATATTCTTTTAACTGAAGTGTGAATCCAAAGCCTAAATCAGAAGCAAGTTAATATGCTTTCTGAAACTACTGAAACAAAGAGAAACCCGAATGTCAAAATTCTCTCAAAAATTGAAAGTGATTGTGTGGGCTCATGCACCTTCAATTTGATTTGAGTCGCTTATGGACATTTGTCCCTGATAAGCAGCTGACTCGGTTCCGTCACATGTTCTTGTCTCCATCTTATTTATTCAGTATTCTCTAAAAACTTCATCATTGACCTTTTTAATTAGCCTCTTGAAGGTGAGGAGGGAGAAAGGCAGGAAAGGAGCATGAGTTTTAGAATTAGTGGGATCTGTTGAGAGAACAAGAATTCAGGGGAAGAAATGGCTCTTTTTAGCAATAAACTTGCCTGGTTGTTTTCCCTGCATGTTCAAGATCAAAATTAACTCTTCCGTTTTATGTCCCCCCCCCCTTCCTGCCCCCTCTCCCCCATCTTTCTTTGTTCCTGTGGGCAAATCACCTGGAGAACAGTTTGGCATTCTTGTAGCTTGTTAAATTCTGGGCATTGCCCGAAGACCTTGGTGAGATGAGCACAGGCAGCCTTGGCAGGTTGGACACAGGCGGCTTCAGGCCCCACTGGCCATCGCCAGGCAGGTGAAGGGGACCTAAGACCAGGTTGTGCCGAAACTGGCAATGAGTGTCTGCCCAGGCTACAGAGGGCCATGCAGCCTGTTGTTCATTTGGGGGTCTGGCAGGATCTCATCGATTATTTTATAAGGCTGTTTAAAGAAGAGCTTCCCCCTCTTTTCTTTGAAATATTTGCTTACATACACTTTCTCACTTTTCTTTCCATCCTCCCACCCTTCCCACATACACAGAAATAGCTCGCTGCTCCAGAGCGGGAGGCTGGGGCTCCAAGCTCTCTGTGTGGGGCTGCGGAAGCCTGTGGTCTCTTCCTGGAGCTGGCAAGCAGCCGAGGAGAGAGAGGGGGTTCTGGCCTTGAACCAAGGACGTAATTATCGACATGCTTAGCATCCAGCATCTCTTCTCCTGTGAGGGCCCTGCTAATGAGATAATCCACCACACAGGTCTTTTGCTGCATTCATTTTAGAGAGAGAGAGAGAGAGACAGAGAGAGCCAAAGAGAGAGAATGGAACCCAAAGCCTTTCTCAGATTACCCTAAGAAGGTTGCTGAAAAGCAGAGGCCTCTTGACCTGACATGATTTTTTTTTTTTTTTTTGTGGTGCTGGAGTTTGAACCCAGGGCCTTGTGCATGCTAGGCAAGCACTCTACCACCTGAGCTACCTGACATGACTTTTGTAAGGAGCAAGTCCATTTCTGAATCCAGACTCAAGTACCTACGTGCACTCGGCATATGTTTGCCACAAAAATCTCACACCACCAAAAAGAGAGGAAATTCTCAACCCTCAAATTAGGCAAACCCAGTTCTGAAAGCCCTGGTTAGAAACCCAGAGAGATGAGGAATGTGCTAGATGAGGAATGTGCTAGAGGTCCAATCGTTTCACAGGAGATATTTGGGGACACCAGGTGTGTTCATGGCATTACCATCAATGTCACCAGTGCAAGTGCAAACATTCAGAAAGCCCAGGTACAAAGTCCCTACTGAATGGAATGACATGGGCTGGGGACAGAGGACTGTGGTAAATGGAGAACCTGAGCCAGGTAAGGAGGCCCTTGCCAAGCCCTGCAGGTAAGTTAGGCTCCATGTAAAAACCATGGCCCACAGCTGATGCCTTTTGTTCCAGGAAATCCCCCAATCCAAAATTTTACATGAAACCTCTAATTATAACTTATTGTGTTAAATACTTCTTGAACACTGTACCTTAGATACCAGTCATGAGCTGGAACTGTCCTGGAGCCTTGGAGACCATTTTTATATGTGAATAAAAGCTTCCCAGAGGAACTTCTGATGTTCGTGAACACGGCTGACTTTCATAGCTATTGTCCACACCAATCCAGAGAGACGATGGGGAATGTATCCACATTACCTGCCATTGGAATTCTCCAGGGATACTGCTGGACTGAGCAAAACTGAAGGAAGCAAGACCTGCAAATGGGAGGCTGGATTTTGATTTAGCCCAGAAGATGCAGAAGCTCACCTTGGCTGAGCCAAAGACACTGCAGACCAGCCCACTCAGGTGACTGCTCCACCTCACAGGAGGGACCAAGGAGACTGGCCTCCACCCACACACCATCCTTCCTGCAGAGGTTGTTCGGGGAGCCTGAGCTATGTAACCTTTTAGCTAGTGGATTCCAAGCGCAACCCCAATATCAAGCAGATTCATGCTGGGTGCTGGGTGCTTGGAATACCAAAATTCTAAGACTAGGACAGTGAACACCCAAATGTTCTCAGTTCAGATTTATCAATTTTTAACATTTGGAATATATTTTCCAAATGTTTTTTTCTGTCTCCCTCTCTCTCCACTTACATATGGAGTGTGTGTGTGTGTGTGTGTGTGTGTGCGCGCGCGCGCGTGTTGGCTTCCCTTCCTGTTCTACAGAGACCTACCTTAAGCCCCAGAATTTCAGCCAATAGGAAGACAGCTGATAAGACTTGGCTCAGCTACCCTATCCCTTTGGAAGTCTGTAGCCTTCCCTTGGGGGTCTCTATGAATTCCTGAAGTGATAGTCTTTTTTTAAAAAAATTTTTTTTTAGTTGTTGATAGAACTTTATTTTTATTTATTTATATGTGGTGTTGAGAAACAAACCCAGTGCCTCACACATGCTAAGTAAGTGCTCGACCACTGAGCCACCGCCTCAGCCCCGCAATAGTCCTTTTTGATGGAACTCAGGGCCTTCCACATGGTAGGTGGGTGCTCTACTGTTGAGCTGCACCCCCAGCACAAGGTGGCTTTCTCAATGCCCCTACAGGTTGCCTCTGTCTTGCTCTACCTCAACCAGTTGCTGAGTCTTTAACAGACCCCACTGAAGACCAGGGCATGGCCATGGAACACAGCACACACCTTCCTCAGCCTCCCAGGCACCCTTCTTCCACTGGCACCAGGAGCAAAGCTAACCCATCCCACCCGGCATGCACAGCAACATGGTAGGCACCCACCAGGGTATGTACTTCCCCTTGAACCTCACCTGCTCTCCACAGCTACTTGTCCAAGGACAATACTCAGGGCCAGCTTTGTGGGCTTTCAGCCCATGCAGTTGCTCAGGATTTCAAGCTTGAAAGGGCTCTGCACTTAATAACTTAATAACGTTTGATTAAGAAGCTCCACACTTTCTTCTCAGTGAGCCTACCAATTCTGTTGCTGGCCCTTGTCTTATTTTCTTAAGCCACACATGGGGAGTTCAGTAACTAACAAATATCTCCATCTCTCTGGGCCTCCGTTGCTTCACCTACCAAATGGTAATATCAGGCCCAAAGGATAATCACAAGATTAACTGTGACTAAAGTAGGAGAGGGTGAGCACCAGGCCAGGCACAGAGTAGGTGCTTGTAATCGCTATTCCCAGTACCACAAGGACAGGGCAGAAAGGAGAGAAGATGGGGAAGAAGCTGTGGGTGCCCAGGCCAGGTGTAAGGGATCCGTTCTACCCTGGGAGGGACTCTGAGCTATAGAACTCTTGAGAAGTTTCCCTGTTCATAATAAAACTGCACTTTCCATTCCCTACAGCCAACCTCACAGCATTCTGAAGGATATGCAGTACGCAGTGTCCCTGTTTTACAGGCAGGAAACTGAGTCACAGAAGGTTTCTGCAACATTTCTGTGTTTGGACATGAGGAGGTGACAGGGACTGTACCAGGTTCACATTATCGACTGATCCTCCCTAGGAGAGCTGAACTGACTGACATTCTCATTGTTTCCAATAGGTTTCTTTCCATGCTGCTTAAGGAGCCTAAGAAGACATTTGGTGCACTCTTTTTGATCAAAATTCTTTAGAATTATTGCTGGACTGGCCTCTTCCCTGGTTAATTCCTGCATTCAGGACATGCCCCTCTCTGCAGTGGGTTTCCTGACCATTGGGACGCACACAGAAAAATTCTAAGACTAGATCAATGAACTCCCAAATGTTCTCTGTTCAGATGTATCAATTTTTAACATTTGGAACATATTTTCCCTTTTGTGTTTCTCTGTCTCCCTCTCTCCCCACTTATATATAGTGTGTGTGTGTGTGTGTGTGTGTGTGTGTGTGTGTCTGCAGACAGTTCAGAGATTCAGAGAGCGGGTTTATTGGGAGGTAACACCTGTGATCAATAAAAGAGAAAAGCAGCATGATTGATGGGCAGGTTGCTGGGTGAGCCTGCCAGTTTGGGCCATTCCAAAGAGGAACTCCAGAACCAAACAATTGTCCATTAGAGGAGTTTCAGGCTAGGCAAAAATGGTCAGGCCCTAGCGCCCTTGAATGTTCAAGTCATGGGTTGAGCTGCCTAGAAAGCAGGAGGCTACACCTTGGAGGCTGAGGGAGACTTAAGCGATTGACAACTGGTCACCAGCTTGCCCAGCTCCTCATAGCTGCATGGCTAGTCTTTTTTGAAGAGAGGGCCAAGCCAGACACCTCCTTGTCTACCACAGAGTGTCCTTTTCCCTTCTGTCATTCAAAGCTTCTGTTTTCTTGAGGTACTGGTGGGAGAGGGCTACAGTCTTCCCACTCTCCTGATGCCACATGAGAGACAAAAAGAGAAAATCTGCTGTTCTCTTCTATGTCCTGAGCATGGAAGGAAAGGCAAGGGGGCCTAGTAGGCCATCATGCTCTACCATTCGAGGTTCAGAGGACATATGGGGGATTTCTTCCCCATTGCTCACTGAACAAGTTCAAATACACCAGAATCTTGGCCACATCTGCAGCTTTCTCTCTGCACACAGCTCAAGCGTCCCTGACATGTGGCAGACATGACAGGTGCCCATCATGCAACAAGGGGCTCACCTGGACTTGCCAAGTCCCTGCTTACTGAACACAGGCAGCTCTGCCTGGAGACCTCTTTCCAGGCATGGGAGCAGGCTCTGTGGGTGTACACAGGAAGCTGGAAACGCTGGAGAGTCAATAGCCCCGGGAGCAGCAGATGGGGAGTTGGTGGATAAATGTCTAGATTCCTTGTCAGCTTGGGTTACACAGCTCACAATGTGCTCCGCAGTCGGCCAGAGGCACCCGTGGGACGGAGCCCCCTATTGCCCTCAGGAGTGACCTGCTCAAAAAAAAAAAAAAAAAAAGCCCCCTGTATTGATTTCCCTCTACAGCAGCTTCCTGGGATCTCCTGCCCAATTAACCACTTGTGCTTGAATTCTTGTCTCAGAGTCAGCCTCTGGAGGAACTTGACTTTAAAACAACAGGGATGCATTTGCTGCATTTGCCTTTCTGGTACCCTGCAAAAGCGGGTTCTTGCCACGTCTGTAAAGCTAGCAGAATGGAAGTCTCCTCATCCCACTGAGGCCCCCTCACTCCTATTTAAGGGTTGGAAGGATATGCAGTACTCAGTGCATAGGAGGCACTTCCTTTGTCAGTTTTACTCTAATTACATCCTACAGGAACAATAATTAGCCAAATAGGAGATGCAAACTGGGGGATTCTCAAAAGACTGGGGGGTCATATTTCTCTAAAACATCACCTTTTCCACAATCACCACCATTATTTTTCTCTACAACATTCATTTTTTAAAAAATCATTTAGTGAGCACCTACTGATGGCGGGCTCTCCCCTGAGAACGGCAGACTCATCAGTGAGCAGGAATTGGCTCCTGTCCTAGAGGACAGTCTAGTTCTACTTGCATCTTGTTTTAAACAATGTTAACACTTCTTTGCTTTTCTTCCTTGGGAAGTTCTGTGATGAGGATTATAGATTAACGCTGCTGGGAAGAAGATGCTGCCCAACTTGATTGGCACACAATTTTATACCTGCAGTTTGGAAAAACTTGCTTTGGCCCCAAGAATCCAGAAAATATAGACCAGCAGCAGCAGCAGGGTCAGGAGACAAAGGTCACAGGGCCAAGGCCAGGGCATGACTATGGGACCATTGCCAGGTCTACCTGGTCCTGTGTGATGCAGATCTATAAGATTCAGCAGCCAGAAACACCCTGCTTGGGGGAGAGTGGCTTGGTCTCAGTTGGGAGCCCCTTCTGCATAGGCTCAGGGATCTGTAAGTGAGAAAGAGTCCCCGACCCTGGACCACCCACATTCCCCTCAGCTGCATGCCATACATCTGTGTAATGTGGATGTGGGCAGTTTGTACACATAATTTCTCCAAGTCTGTCTCTAAATAAATGGCTGTGCTTTGGAGAGCAAACCCTCCCCCAGGAAATGGGTCTGTAAGTGTGTGCAGTCTTTGAAAGCATGGGCTCTGGAGCTGGGCATCCCTGACTCAAATCCTTAACACCTACCCACGGAGTGACCTCAGACAAGTCACTTAACATCTCTGTCTCTCAGCGTCCTAAGCTCTAAAGGAGTAATAACTATCATCATCGCCATCGTCACACGGTTGTCACAGAAGGAGGATTAAGTGGATTAAACACCACGAAGGTAGAACCAGCAGAATTTTTCTGGCAGGCTGGACGTAGCGAGGGAGAGGAAAAGAGAACAAGAGGATTACGACGGGCATGAGCCGAGCTGCATGCACAGAGGATGTAACAGCCATTGTTACAAACCCGTTTGCATGCAGTCTCTCTCTTAATCCTCACACCACCACTAGGAGGAAAACACTCAGGTGACCTCTGTGGTGCTGCCATGCCCTTCCCATGTCCCTGCAGCCCACTCAAAAGCCACTAGAGTCTCTAAACATGCAGACTAATGCCTGAGGACTTCTGGCACCAGGCCAGGCCCATGCACAAGGCAAGTCCCAGTGACCCTGACTGGTGCAGGAGGGGAGAAGATAACTCAGACTCATCTGATGGCCTAGTCATCAGAACCCATCCTGGAGTGTCGGGGTGTTTGTCCCTATACTCTCTCAGAGTCCCCAGTGGATAGACCCCAGTTGCCAATGAGAGTCTCTTTTGGGCTTTGTTATGATTGGGAGCTGAAATGTCCTCCAGAGGCTCAGACATTGAAGGCTCAGTCCTCAATATTCAGAGGTGTGGCTTAGGGGAAGTGATTGAAGTGTGAGGGCTCTAACCTCATCAATGGATAAGATCCACTGGATGGGCCACCAGGAGATGGCAGAAACTATAGGAGGTAGGACCTAGTTGGAGGAAGTATGTCACTGGCATTGGGGGCATGCCATAGAAGGATATATCTTGTCCCCAGCTCCTTTCAATCCCCTTTCTCTCTCTCTCTCTCTCTCTCTCTCTCCCTCCCTCCCGCCTGCCATGAGGTAAGCAGCTCTGCTCTACCTCACCTCCAGCCAAATGGAATAGGGCCAAACAACTATGGGCTGAAATCTCTGAAACCTTGAGCAAAAATAAATCTTTCCTCTTTTAAGGTGTTTTCCTCAGGTATTTTGTCATAGTAACGAAAAGCTAGCTAGTATAACCTCTTTTCTAATTTTACCCTCCCTACTTACTCCCTCTTCCTGGGATTACCTCCCAGATAAAACAATTTTCCCCAGATCTTAGTCTCTGGGGAGGGGGACCAGACTAAGACCTCCCCATTTTTCAGATGAGGACACTGAGGAACAGAGGCATTAAGGAGACTCACTGAGATCAATGAAGCCAATGATGTCTGTGAGGCCTCAAGAATCATCAAGGTCACACGGCTATGATCATAGCCCAAGCAGTGCGGTCCCAGAGCCCGATATGCAGAAACACTGACTCAGTCATCACCCAAGATACAAAGCTAAAACCTCATCATGGTGGCCACAGGGCAGAGGTGAACTGTGGACGACGCCTTTGAATGTGTGATTCCTACTTTATCTGCAGTTCATACAACTTGTGGGGCTGCATCAGAATGAAACTCCCATCAGAAAGCCTGAGCCTGCTGCAGTTTTGATTTCTGACACTGGAAACTTGTTACTTTGCAGTCTTTATTGTGCTGGCAGAAAGAGATTAATGCATGAGATGAAAAGAAACCATATTAATGGAAGGGACAATATAAATTTGTATTCAGGGAGGCAAATCAGCTGTGCTTTGCAACTACAGGAACGAGAGGCAAAGAATGGCATGTTAAATTACCCCTGTCTTGGGCTGTCAATTTAAAACACCTTTTGTGCCTTCTTTTCTTTGGCCAAATACATGTGCATTTCACGCACGGTGTGAAGGCAATACATGCTAACCTGCAGCATTAGCCCCTCCCCCACACATCCGAGTTCAATAGGAAAGGCTTGTAAGTTTAACTCGAGAAATGGCTTTTGTTGGAAGCATTTCCCGTGTATAAATATAATGTAGCTATCCGTGTGTGTGGTGTGTGTATGTGTTTGTGTGTGTGTGTGTGTATGTGTGTGACTTCGTTGCAATTAAAAAAAAATAAAGACTGCAGTGGTTTGAATCATAATGATTTGCAACCAAAAATCCATTAGCCCTGTCTATGGATGATGCTAAATATACCCAATGTCAGGATGTGGTGTACTGGAAGGACAGCCTTAAAATAGTTCCTTTGAAAATAGCCCCTCCGGATGGCTTTTCTCCACAGATCTATCTCCTTGACATATATTCCCGAGGAAATAAAGTGAATGAGCAGGGTGCAGGGCAGATTGCATGGAAGAGAACCAGACACGACTGTTCCACAGGGTAAAACCCTCAGCGATCCCAGGTCGGGGTCCCCACATCCCACTGACCATTGCTTGCTTCCCGATCCCTGCTCTCAGGACACCGGGATCACATCCACCCTCAGCCCCGTGGCAGACAGTCTCAATGTCAGGTGCATACTTGTGGCCACCTGAAGCTGTTCCTGTGCAGTGTTGGGCTGCAGAGAGGGTCAAGGAAGAATAAACAGGCTTTGGATGCTGGTCTAAGGGGTGCCCCACTGAGGGAGTGGTTTGAAGGGTCTGGATGTTGTCTGGACTCAGTTTCCTACACTGCAGTTTTTCCTGCTCATGAGGCTGCTATGCAGCAGGCCCTGACAGACAGGGAACTCACTCCCCCAGGAGCAACCCACAGGCAAGCAGTGGAATAAACACCCCAGCTCCCTTGCGCAGGTGGCACAGCTGAGGGGCATATTTTATATGTATTCCCCGAGTTGCTCAAAGGTTAAGTCCAGGTTCCCCAGTGGCAGCTTGCTTTGTCCCCACGGTCACTGGTGCCTTCCCTTCCTTGCCTTACTCCCTTCCTTTACCACTCCACTCCCGTTTCCTGGGACCCCACCTCTCCAAATACAACACTCAGTCTTCATTCCTACTCTCAGGAGTAGCTTCTTGGAGGAATCCAAAGTGAGACTAGTGTATGCCTAGTCTATTTTGTCTATTCAGAGTCCTTACTTGTTTTTCTAGAATGCAGATGAAAATCATAGGGAGAGGGCCAGGTATTTGAATTTTTGATATGCTCTAATTACATATTATGACCTTTTAGGAGGATCTGGGAACTAGAATGATGGGGAGGAAAGAGCTTTAGTGGATGCAGAAGTACCTGCATCTAAACAGCACTTCTGTGTTTTCCTTAAGTCATGGTTTGGCCTTGACACTTATTCTTTGGAGGTTCTCAGAAGTCAAACCAGGCTACCAGGAAGTCTGGTATTTTAATTCCTTTGCCAGAAATTGGAGGAGAATGAAGAGACCATTGATCAAGGTGGAGAATCAGGCTTGGGAAGAACAAAACTGCCCTGCTCCACCTTCCTGTTGGGCTAGACCTGTGCTTAAGGTAGGACTTGGGTCTCACATTCCTTGTCTGTATTTGGCTTCAGAAGCAAAGCCCATATGAGAACAGGCACTGTGACTAGAGGCTCTAACACATCCCTATCGAAGTGTGATCCATGATCTAGCAGCATCAGCATCACCTGGGAATTTGTCAGAAACGCAGATTCTTAGCCTCCTCTGTAGACTTGCTGCTACTCAGGGTTTACGTTTCAATATATCACCTGGTCTTCACCTATACCTGGCATTTAGAAGGGGTTGCCTCTGGGCAGGAAGATGCAAGTTCAAGGCCAGCCTTGGCAACTTAGCAAGGCCCTGTCTCAAAATAAAAAATAAGGTGGGGGATGTAGCTCAGTGGTAGAATGCCTCTGGCTTTGACCCCTAGTACCAAAGACAAGAAAAAAAAAAAGTGGTTGCCTCTGGAAAGAGGATTGGGATGGGAGCTGGAGAGTCAAGGACTGGGCTATTGCTTTTAATTGGGTGGACAATGACTCTGATATAAATACAACACCAAAAGAAAGAAAATAGATGTTTTAGAATATTATTTAGAGCTATAAAATGTATAAACAAAACTAAAAATTTTAAAATCATAATTGATGTGAAGGCAGGGTAAGAACAAAGGGAGAAACACATTAGCTAAATGCTGCGCCTTTCACAGAATGGAGCCAAAATATACGAGTCAAGAAACAGATATAAGCCGTTATTTAGAAAAATATAGATAACTACCAGCATAAACAGAAACCAGAATCATTTTAAAGGCATGGGCTTCAGGAAATGGGGAGGCTGTGGTCAGGAAAAAAAAAAGGTTTTATTTTCTATTTAAAATTTTTGCTGATATGTACATTAATTTCTTTGGTATTTATAAAATTAAGTTTTTAAAAAAGAAGAGAGATAAAGATAAACAAGGATATAGGGGAAAAGAGGTTTTTACAGAATGCAAAAGATTTGGATATGTTTATAGGCAGAGGATAAAAGAAAAAGATATAAAAATAGAAGAAAAGAAGTAGAAACTAAATTCTGGTCTTTTCCTTGTGCTCTGTCTTTGCCTGACCTTCCCAAGAACCTTGACCATGAACTATATTTTCAGATTCTTAGAACACCACTAGGTGATTTTTCTTTGTTAAAATTTATTCTTTTCTTTTTAATCACAAAGGCTATCTTTCCCCTCTCACCTCCTCAAAAGCACTCCATGTTACCAGTTGAATATGTTTCTTTTCTGTAATTGTTAGCTAATGCCATGTAACAAAACCTCAGTGGCAGATAATAGGCACTTACTGCTGGCACATTGGATGTGGCCAGCTTGGTGGCTATACTCATTTTGACTGGGTTTGCCCACTTGGCTGAAGCTTGCCTGACTCTTACCCATCTAGGTTAGCCTTGACCAGGACTACTGAAAAGACTGGACTCCAATCTGTGTGTGCCACCGGACATGTTTTCAGAGGAACAGAGACACAAGAGCCAGCAAGCCCCATGGCATCAGTGTCTTCCAAGTCTCTGCTAGCATCACACAAAACTGAATCACACATCCTATTAATCCAAAGCAAATCACATGGTTAAGCCCAGAGTCAGAAGGAGAGGGTAAAACAAAGACACATAGTAGAGGGTAGGAGACAGGAAGGGGCAAAGAATTGGGGCCATCATTGCAATCAATCACTACTGTGTCAGGGGTTGGCAAATTATAGACCACAGGCAGAATACAGCCTGCTATCTGATTTTATAAATTGAGTTTTCTTGGAACACAGCCATGTTCATTTATGTATTGTCTATGGGATGTATTCACACCACAATGTCAGAGCTGAGTAGTTATAACAGAAGTAATATGGTCTACAGAATCTGAAATAATTACTATCTGGACCTTTACAGAAAAACATGTGCAGCTTCTTGTTCTAGGTCTTCTTCTAAGCCTTCTTATATGTGTATGTTTATGCAGAGAGCATGTCAAATGGTGATTTTTTTTAAAAAAATAATTTTACATAAAGGAAATACACATTTACTCTACTATTTCTATTTCTACTTTAAAATATATCTTGGAGACCCTTCAATAATGAACTACCTCATTAGGGCTTTTTTGTTTTTTTGTAACTTTTGCAGTTATCTGTTATATAAATAAATCATACTATATTTAACCATGGACATTTATGTGCCCCACTCTCTGTTTTATCTTCTGCTACTAGAAACAATACTTCCATGTCGACCCTTATAAATACATCATGGTACACACGTGAAATGTGTTCTTGTAGAATAAATGATTGCATATAAATGGATTGGGTCAATATATGTGCCTGTTTTTCTTTTCCCCAACACTTGAATAGGAAACTCAATCAAACAGCAAAGATACAATCAATTTAAGTGACTACCGGCACATTACTACCTACATTCTACCATTACCATTTTTGTACTTGTCTCATCACTTATCTGTTCATTCCTCTATCAATCTATTATTCACTCTAATTTTTTGATACATTCCTAATTTGATAACTTAGTATACTTCCTCCTAAGTACTTCAACTTGCAATAACTAACATCTCAGATTTTTTTGCAGAGGACTACCAAGGATTGAACTCAGGGGCACTCAACCACTGAGCCACATCCCCAGCCCTATTTTGTATTTTATTTAGAGACAGGGTCTCACTGAGTTGCTTAGCGCCTTGCCATTGCTGAGGCTGGATTTCAATTTACCATGCTCTTGCCTCAGCCTCCCGAGCCACTGGGATTATAGGTGTGCACCACCGTGCTGATTACATGTCAGATATATTTTTTTAAAGCTTTAATATTTAAGTAAAACTTATATATAGTAAAATGATCAGATATTAAATGAACATTCATACAGGTTAGGCAAATGTGTATTTCTTTCATATATGCCTGCATCACAAACTCTTTCAAAATAACCCTACCCCAGAAAGTTCCCTCATGCCCTTCCCAGGCAATTTTTACTCATCTCCCTAGAAGCAATTTTTCTGATTGTTTTTCATCCTTTGGCTTGTTCTGGAACTTTGTACAGATGGAATCAGGCAGTATACACTCTTTTTTGTTACCCTACATTCTTACCAATATTTGGTATTGTTAGTCTTTAATTTGAGCACATTTGAGAAACGCATGGTGGAGTCTTATTCTAGTTTTGAATTGTATTTCTCTGAAGACAATTGACATTGAATGTTTCTGTGTGCTTATCAAAAATAATCATATATTTTCTTTTGTAAGATATCTGCTCAAATATTTTACCCATTTTTATTTAGTTATTTGTCTTTTAATTGTTGTCAAAGCTCTTTATGTTGTTATGCTCGAATTTGGGACCCCCACAAGACCACCAGAGACCAAGATCGATGCAAACAGCAAAGAGGTGTTTATTGCGAGCTAGCTCGGTCCTCCGCGCGCATACACAGCAACTGGTGATGCTGAGAGGCCCTGAGCCCAGGGTTTGCAGCAGTTTTATACATTCTTTGGAGAAGGCAGGGACTTCACATACATCATAGCATCTCTTAGCAAATCATCACACACCATGGGAAAATCAAATAACAACTCCAAAACATGATTAGCACATTCACTGGCGGGAACAAGTTGGGTAGGGATGATTGGTTACTAAAAGAGGGGGATTTATTTGAACTGATTGGTTTAAGCCAAGAGGGATGTACATGCTAAACTACATGGTTTCCCAACAAAGTTATCAACCACCATAAACTACTGGGAGAGTCATCTGGCATCCCAGGTATTTCCCTGTCTCATGCTGATTGGTGGCTGCTAGGGGGTTGCTATGGATCCCCACCTAGCCTGACTGAGTCAGGGACACCTGGCGCAGCAGATCTCTCCTGTTATTTGTAGATAAACCACTTAGCAGGGTGGGAATGTTCCTAGGAGCGCTCTGTGGGTCTTTCCAAGGACAAAGGTGATGTCCCTTCCTTGGACAGGCTTTGCTCTGAGGTAGAGGCTGGTTTTTCAATGTATGCTGAATGCCAAGTCCCTATGAGATATATGTTTTGCAAATATTTTCTCCCAGTCAATGGCTTGCCTTTTTATTTCCTTAACAGTCTTTTGGTAAGTATGTTTTTAATTTTGATGAAGTCTAATTTGTCAATTTTTAAATACAAATTGCTTTCTGAGATCTAAGAATATTTAAGAAATATCTAATATTTAAGTAAAAATGAGAGTTTTCTACTCTCATTCACAAAGATCATCTTCAGTGTTTTCTTATAAATAATTCTTGGTTTTAGTTTTAAGTTTAGGTCTAGTAGCTAACTTGAATTAATTTGGGAGTATGAAGAGAGATAAAAATTAAATTTCTTTCCTTTATTTATTTATTAATTTTTTACATCCTGCTTCATTTGTAGAAAAGATGTTTCTGTTTTTTTGTTTTGTTAGTTTTTTTTCAGGGATGAGGACTGAATCCAAGGCCTCTCAAATGCTAAGAAATGCTCTACCACTGAGCTATATCCCCAGGCAAGATGTTTCTTTCTATAGATTTGGATTATTTTAGTACTTTTGTTGAAAATTAAACGACCATTTAAGCTTTAATGTGTTTCTGGGCTCACTTTTTTTTTCCATCCCACTTGCTGATCTTTATTCCAACACCACTCTGTCATGATTATTGTATAACTATAGTGAGTTATCAGTTCTCTGACTTGATTATTCTTTTTCAGGATTTCTTTGGATATTTCCATATTAAAAAATTCTAAATCTAGCTATCAATTTCTTTTCTTGAAAATTCTTCCAAGATTAAGATTGGGATGGAGAGAAATCTATAGGTTAATTTGCAGGGATTAACATCTCAATGATATTGGATTTTCCAATTAATTAGCATGATATAATTTTTCATTTAGTTAGTCTTCTTGAATTTATCTGAACAAGTTTTTTAGTTTTCAGTATAACATTCTTGTATGTCTTTTGTTAAAATTTGTTCTAAATATTTGTCTTATATATGTTTTGATAAAATTTATTCTAAATATTTATAATAACTAATGTCATTGTTTTTTAAAATACCATTTTCAGTTGTTTGGCGATGGTACTTAAAAATACCTCACTCTGGTATATTAACCTTGAATCATATGAGCTTACTAAATTTACTTCTCAGTTCAATGGGTATTTTATAAATTCATTCCAACTTTCTTACTAAAAATCATGTCATTTGCAAACATTAAGCTTTACTTTTTTCTTTCCAATATTTATGCCTTTTATTTCTTTTTCATGCCTTAAATCAATGACTAGCATCTCTACTACAAAATTGAATAGAAGTGGTGAAGATAGGCATCCTTGCCTGATTCCTAGTCTTAGGAAAATATTCAAAATGTTACCATTAAGCATGATGCTAGCAATTTGTTTTTAATAGATTCAATTTATAAGCATAGGAAATGCTCTTCTATTTCTAATTTACTGAAAGTTGTTATTATGAATGGATGTTAACTATTGTCACATGCTTTGTATTTTGTCAGATGATCATATCAACTTTCTCCTTTATGATGAATTATATTATTTTTAAAATGTTAAATTAACCTTGCCTTCCTCAGAAAAACACCAGCTTGTATGATAATATTTTAATATAGTCTTGGGCTCAATTTGCCAATATTTCATTAAGGATATTTATATTTATGGAGGATATTTGTCTATAATATTTTGTGTAATATCTATGTACAGTTTTGATATTAGGGTTGTATTAGCCTTGTAAAATTAGTTTACAAGTATTACCTTCTCCCTACTTTATGAAACAGTTTGTGTAAGATTGGTGTTATTTCTTACATGTGTGATAGAATTTATTATTAAAACCAACTAAGCTTAGAATTGTATTGTCAGGAAACTTTTTATGATTAATTCAACTTCTTTAGTTATAGGACTAAGATTTTCTATTTCACCTTGTGTCTATTTTTGGTAACCTTAAATTCTTTGTCAAAGAACTTAAGGGAATTTATTTCATCTACTTTAGCAAATAGGTTGGCATGTAATTATTTATAATATTCTTTTGTTATGTTTGTCATGCCTGTAGGACCTATAGCAATATCCTTTCTTTCATTCTTGATATTGGTAATGTGTTCTCTTCTTTTTCTCTAAACCTGTCTAGTATTTGAAATTCAAATCCTCAACCAACAAACTTTTGGCACTATTCATTTATACCATTCTTTGTAGGTTTCTAATTCATTGAAATTTTAAAACATACTACCCAACACAATTCATAAAAAGCTGCCAATATTCACTCCAAACATGTATATAAGAGTGCAGAAGTCCGCCTTGTTCTTCTCAATCCAGATAACATTTAAATATTGGAGGGGTTAAGACTGATTCCTCATTGCTCTAATTTTTATTTTCCTAATTATTGTTGAGATTAAACATTATATTACAATTATATTACATTAAATATAATTACATAATTATAATCATATTAAACATTACTGGCCATTTGTCTTTCCTTTTCTATGAACTACTATTCATGTCCCCCTCCCAATTTTTTTTCCTTTTTGTTTGTGTGTAGCTTTGAGATAGGGTTTCTCTATGTTGTCCAGGCTTCTCTCAAACTTCTGGGCTCAGTGATCCTCTTGCCTCAACCTCCCAAGTAGTTGCGACTACAAGCATGCATCACCATACCTGGCTTTTCCCGATTTTAATCTGTGTTTATTTTTTATTGGACTGATAATTTTTATATATTCTCAATATCAATTCTTTGCTATATGTTGCAATTTATTTCAGGCTCATAGCATACAATTTATTTTTCTTCATAACATCTTTTTTATCATCCTATAGTTTTTTAATAAGCACGATTTTTCAATACTTCACATTTTGTGTTTTGCCTTACAATGCTAAATTTTCTCTCAAAGCTATAAATGCTCTCATTTATAGCTCCTTATTTATTTAATAATTGCTCCTTAATCCACCTGGAATAATTCATCTGTGATAAAAGATAAAATCTAAGTTTATTTCTCTCCAAATGGATACCAAATTATCTTAACCATGTTTTTATCTTCCTCTCCGAGTTGAGTGTAGTGTCTTTCTCTTAAAGTTCTAATGAGGTGCAGTTGTATCTGATATCCCTTTTCTGTTCTCTTAATTTGTTCATTCCCGAGTCCATACCAGGAATGGACTTAATTATTAAAACTTTTGCTATGATTTGGATGTGATCTGTCCTCCCTAAAACTCATGTTGCAATTTGGTCCTAAAAGTAACAGTGTTGAGAGGTCATGGGACCTTCAAGAAGTGTTTGGGACCTGGGAATGTAGCTCAGTGGTAGAGTGCTTGCTTTGCATGCATGAGGCCCTGGGTTCAATCCCTAATATCACAAAAAGAAAAAAAAAAAGTGTTTGGGTCATAAAGATGCTGCTCTCCTGAAAAGGTATTGCTGCTTTCCTGGGATTGGGCTAAGTATCATGGGGTGAATGGGCTTTTGCTCTCTAGGGACTGGATTGGTTACTGTGAGGCCAACTCTCATGTTTATCCCTTCCACATATTTCTATTTGCCCTTCTGTCTTTCTGCCATGTTATGATGCAGTCCAAGGCTCTCACCAGAAGCCAAGCAGATGTTGGCATCAAGCTCTTGAACTTTCCAGTCTCTAGAACCATAAGCCATAATAAGCTTCTTCCTCCATAAATTATCCAATTTCAGATATTTTGTTATAGCATAAGAAAAGAGACTTAGACAATTTAAAACTATACTTTGGATGCTTTTTTTTTCTTTATCAGGTAGGTCTTGACTATTATTAATTTTTCATTCCAGATTAATTTTATAATCCCATTGTCAACTTCTAAGAAAATACTGTTGGGCTTTGCCAAAGGTCATTTGATCTCCTCCTCATCTTCCCTTTGTCCCCGTTTCTTCTTGGGTGTTTTCTGTTTGTTTGTTTATTTGTTTGGGGAGGATTTTTGGTTTTGGTTTTTTTATTTGCATTTTTTTCTCCTTGAATTTCACTATTTTTCTGTTCCTTTTGTAAGTTTTGGATTGCTCATCTTACTCTCTCTCTCTTTACTGTCAATTTTCTCAAGTCATTTTGTTTTAGGAATTTTTCTTATACAAAGTGTTTATCTAGTATTGATTTTTTTAAAAGCCAATTAATCTATGAACTAATAAATATCAGGTGAATTTAAGCCATTCACAGTTATTTTGATTGTTGATGTGTTTGGATTTTTGCTCCCTTATTTTTGTTGTTTCTGTTTCCTTATATTGACTTGTTTGCATTTTCTTTATTCTGTCTTTTCTCCTCTAATAGTACCGAAGGGTGGGGGGGGGAAGCTCTGTTTTTCTAGTTAGTATTCTTAAATCAATGCACCTAAATTTGCTTTTGTCTAATAATTTTCAGAAAGAGTCACTATCTATATCCTCACCTAAGAAACAAAATCTTAGCCCAGTTTCACTTTCTGATACTCATTCTCCTCCCTGATTTATTGACACCACCCAGGAATCCAGTTCCAGATAATTGTTAATTTTGTGTGTGTGTGTGTGTGTGTGCAACCAATCATTATGTGGACCTAGTAATAAATTTTACAAGGATATTTTCTTCACCATTGCTTTTTTAGATCCTACTTCTTTCTCTTAGATTATCATTTTATTTTTGTTTGTTTATGTTTCATGCAAGGGTACTGCTTTCAGTACTTCTCTCACAGTCGAGGAGACCAATAAGCTGAATCTCTGCCTCTCAAAATGTCATCATTTCAATCATTCTCTTGAGAGTTTTGCAGTCTATGTTCAGAACCCCCCACACCACCAGCCAGCTAAAACTCAATGAGTTTAATTGATGTTATTCTTCATGGTGTGTTTCCTGAAAAGATCTCCTATTCTCAAATTAGCGTTGATCCCTTCAGAGGCTCTGGGTCTATTGTCTTCCTTCACTTAGGAAAACACTTCTCATTTTAGTGGGAAGTAGATTATGAACATTTGCAAAGAATGCTGACATCCTCCCACCCTCTCTACCTTTACTTCTACCTGCATGTCCCCAGGACTAAAAAGGAGGAGAGGGAGCCATTGTGTAGTCTAAATGGGCTCCCATTTATACAGTCACAAAACTCTCTGTGCTTAAATCTTAAGTTTTCACATCAAGTAAATTAGGGGTAATTTTTTTTTTCTTTATGAAAAGTATTCTTTGTTGTACAAAAGGATTCCATTCAGGTTTCCTTTTAATATCCGAGTCTTCTAGTACATTTCAAATATGATTCCATTCCTAACAATTCTGTTGACCGATTTTGTTTTAAAGGAACACATAGATTGCGTAAAACCTATACAACAGGTTTACCCATAAGTTCCTCTTTTAACAGGTTTTTATGTGTTTGAAGTCCGAGAATGTAATTCTGTAAATTCACACAAGACATCCAAGGAGTTTTTTATGGTTCCTGAACATGGAATCTTTCACCGAGTTGTTCAGATGAAAGAGAAGAAAATCAGAAGCCACCCTGAGACCCTATAATCTACACTCATTATATATTTTTTATACATTTTAACAGCTATTATCATTAAAGTTTAGTAAAACCACATCTATAACAAGTAATTCCACTTGAACATCTGGAGCTATCTTACCTCCTAAAGGTGTTCAAGTGAGTAACACTTTTGTTCCCACCCAACCACTAGGGAATCAAGGTATTAAAGAGTGATGAACTGACCAAGGTGACAGATTTATCTGATTACTGTAGAACACTTAGTACAGGACCTGGCACTTAGTTGGCACACAATCAATATTTGTTAAATGAAAAATGTGAATCTTTTTTCCAGCCAGTTTTGTAAACTTGTCACTTTGTTGTGCTGCCTCCCTCATGAGGGACTGTTCATTAACACTTTCTCCTTGTGAGGGACAGGTGGGAAGGCTGACTTCCTGTTTGTGTTATTTGTGCATAAAAATGCAACACACACACACATCATAATGTCTCAGCACACCTAGTCAATTGCAACTCTGTTCCAGGAGTGGTGCTCTGGGTGACTTTTTACAGGGTTGTCTTCAAGCTTGTGCAACCTGTGCACTTGTGCTCAGGAGCGCCTTGTACCTGGTTTAATGCTCTTCTTCTACTTTGACATTCTTATTAATTTTTAAACAAGGAGCCCTGTATTCTGCACCAAGCCCCATAAATTGCTGTGGAAAATTCTACAGACCAACACACCAATCATGAAGGGGAAATGCTTAAAACTTTTGGTATAAATACAAAAATACATGGGTAAAATGTTCAAATGTCACATAAAGAATATCTTTGTTGCCAAATATGAGTGCAGGTTGAGTAACCCTTATCAAGATGATTGGGAACAGAAGTGTTTTGGATTTCAGGTTGTTTTCTTTTCTTTTTTTTTTTTAAAGAGAGAGAGAGAGAATTTTTAATATTTATTTTTCAGTTTTCGGCGGACACAACATCTTTGTTTGTATGTGGTGCTGAGGATCGAACCCGGGCCGCATGCATGCCAGGCGAGCGCGCTACCGCTTGAGCCACATCCCCAGCCCTCAGGTTGTTTTCTGATTTTAGAATATTTGCCTACACATAATGAGATATCTTGGAGACAGGACACATGTTTAAAGACAAAATTAATTTTATGTTTCATATACTCCTTATACACAAAACCTGAAGGTAATTTCATAAACTATTTTTAGTAATGCACCTACTAAACTGTAGGTGATAATAACTTGTAAGATGAGGTCAGGTGTGGGGTTTTTCCACTGTGGAATCATGTCAGTGTTCAGGAAGTTACAACATCTATCTTTTTTTTTTTTTTGTCTTAGCACAGATATTTTTATCTAAAATAATAGACTGCAAAAATTGCATTTCATTTTCGTGATGGTACATCCATTATAAAGGGAAAAATAAAGGTACCAAAGGAATCAAAGAAACTTGAAGGAAAAATAAGAAGATAGACAATTTTCATTTAATCCACATACTTTTCTTTGAAGAGGAAAAAATCAATGAGGGACAAAGCAAGGTGATTATTCTCCAAGGTTAGTATTGTTTTCAGTGACCACATAATTTCTGCACCATATGGTAATTCTGTTTAATTCTGTCAGCTTTGTGTCACTGTGACCAAAATACCCAACAAGACCAACTAAGGAGAGGAAAAGTTTATTTGGGGATCATGGTTTCAGAGGTTCAGTTCATGGTCAGCTGGCTTCATTGCTTTGGGCTCAAGGGAGAACATCGTGATGGAAGAGCATGCAGAGGATATAAGTCACTGGGGGCTTGCCCTAGTCGATTGTATCCCACCCCCATCCCCACTTCCTGGCTGTTGTGAGGTGATCAGGTTTCTTCAAACATGCCCTTCTGCCATGATCCTCTGCCTCACTTTGGGTTTAGATCAATGAAACTGGTTGAATATGGACTGAACCTCTGGTACAGTGAGCCTCCCCAAATCTTTTCCTCCTCTTAGTTGTTCTTGTCAGATATTTTGGTCACAGCAAGAAAAATCTGACTAAGGAAATTGGTACTGAGAAGTGGAGTCATTGCTATGATTAACCTGACCATGTGGTTCAGAAACCTTTGGAATTGGCTTTCAGGAGGAATTTAGGAAAGATTAGAGATGGGGAAGATTTGTAGTGCTGTAAGCAGAGTTTAATGGGCAATTCTGGTGGTACCTGAATACTGACAGGAATGTGGACAGTAAAGACAGTGCTCATGAGGTTTCAGAGGAGAACAAGAACAAGAGGTCACACAAATAGCATTCTGGAAAAGAACTTGTCTACATTTTGCCTTGTCCTGACACTTTGTGCGAAGCTGATTTTATAAGTGATAACTAATTACTCTGGCGAAGAAAAATTTAAGGCAGCACAGCATTCAGGAAGTGGCATGGATTTTGCTGGCAGTTTTTAGTCAGGTTTACTGTAAGAATCAGGGGCAAAAAAACATAGCTGAAATATTTTAAAACTTTTAGTTTGGCCAGAAAAGTGCATGTAAAATTGGGACCAATTAATGTTGAAGAGATTTCCACTCTTAAATAAATTTAAGAACTTTGCACAAAGACAATAGGAAATAGATTCTTGAAGGAATCTCAGTAATTTGTAAGACTATACCTATTACAGGCCCAAGGGCTAAGGAGAGTCCCTGGGGGCACACTGCCCTCACGGGGGTGCCTACAAAGTTGCTTCCCCTACATTCCTTTCATGGTGCTCATTCACCCAAGCACTTAGAGATATTTTCCCTTTTGTGCCTTGTTTATTTCACTTAGGTTGAAACTCCCAGGTTCATCCATGTTGTCACAAGTGACAGAATTTTCTTATTGTAAAGGTTAAGTAATCTTAGATTGTGTATATATACCAAAATTTCATTATCCATTCACCTGTTGATGGACACTTAAGTTGATTATGTAACTGATATATTGTGAATAATACTGCAATGAACATGGAAGAGCAGTTGTCTCTTCTACACTTATTTCAAATTCTTGGTTATATAACCAGAAGTGTTATGGCTGGATCATAGAGTAATCTTTCTTAAATTGTTTGGGACCATCCATACCACTTACCATAATGGCTATCCTAATTTACATTCCTACCAGCAAGGGTTCCCTTTTCATTATATTCTTGTCTATAGCGTTCTGTTGTCCTTTTGATAATAACAATTCTGAGAAGAAAATGGTGATATCTCACGATTTTCATTTGCATTTCCTTAATGATTAGAGATGTTGAATATGTTTTATGTATCTTTTGGCCTTTTGTACATCTTCTTTGGAAATGTCTAGTCAGGTCATTTGTCCATCACTTAATTGGGTTGTTGTTTTTCTTGTTATTGAGTTGAGTTCCTTATATAATCTGGATATTAACCCCTTATCAGATGTATGGCTTACACATATTGTCTCCCAAACAGTAAATTATCTCTTTACTCTGGTAATTGTTTCCTTTGCTGTGCAGGAGTTTTTAAGTTTGATGTAATATCATTTGTCTATTTTTTTCTTTAAGTGCCTGAGCTTTGGGGGCTCAAATTAAAAAAAAAAATCATTGCTCAGACCATTGTAGTGTAAGAACTTTTCCCATAATTTTTCTTATAATAGTTTTAGAGTTTTGAGTCCTAAATTTAAGCCTTCAATCCATTTCAAGATGATTTTTGTATATATTATAAGATAGGGGTCCAATATCATTCTTATGCATGTGAATGTCCAGTTTCACCAATATGAATATAGAAGAGAGTGTCTTCTCCCCATTGTGTGTTCTTGGTACCTTTGTTGAAAATCAATTGACTTCAAAACATGGATTCATATCTGTATTCTGTGTCATTTGTTTTGTTTTTGTAGTTCCATGTGAATATTAGGATTTTTTTTATTTCTGTGAAAAGTGACACTGAAATTTTAATAGTAATTGCATTGAATCTGTAGACCACTTTGGGTAGTATGGATATTTTAACAATACTGATTATTCCCCTATTCATGGGCATAGAATATCTTTCCATTTATTTGCTTCTTCACCAATTACTTCATCAAAGTTTTATGGATTTCAGTGTACAGATCATTTATTCCCTGGTTTAAATTTAATTCAGAGGGTTTTTTTTTTCTTTTGTAGCTATTGTAAATGGGATTGTTGTCTTAATTTCCTTTTTAGATAATTCATTGTTAGTGTAAGGAAACACTACTGATTTTACTTTATTGATTTTTAATTCTGTTTCTTTACTTCATTTATTTACTATGCCTACCTATTTTTGTTAGAGTATTTAGGGTTTTTTATATATAAACTCAGGTCATCAATGAATAGACACAACTTCACCTTTTCTTTTCTGATTTGAATGTCTTTTATTTCTTTCTCTTGCCTAACTTCTTTGGCAAGAGAAAGTGGCTATGTTGAATAAAAATGGTTGAAGTGGATACCCTCATCTTATTCTTGATTTTAGAGGAAAAAGTTTCAGCTTTTCAACATTGAGTAAAATGTTAGGTTTGGCTTTTACTGTTTTGGGGTACATTCCTTCTATACTAATCTGTTGAGAGCCTTTATCATAGATGTTGAGTCTTATTAAATGCTTCTTCAGTATCTAATGAGAGGATCATAGGTTTTTAAATATGGTTTATTATATTTATTGATTTGTTCAATCTAATGATAAATCCCACATGATCATGGTGAATGATTATTTTTAGGTGCTGTTGAATTTCATTTTCTAGTATTTTGTTGCATCTATGTTCATCAGGGATATTTAATCATAGTTATATTTTCTTGCAATGTCCTTATATGACTTTGTTATCAGAGTGATATTGGCTTCATAAAATAAGTCCACAATTATTCCCTACTCTTTGAGTTTAAAAAGCATTTGTGAAGAACTGTTAAAAGTTTTCCTTTAAATATTCAATAGAACTCACCTGTGAAGCCATCAGGTCCTGGGGTTTTCTATGATGGAGATGTCTTACTATTGATTCAATTTCCTTACTTGTTAGTCTCTTCTGGTTTTCTATCATTCATGATTCAGTTTTGGTAGGTTTTATGTGTCTATAAATTTATGCATTTTTCTAGGTCATTCAATATTTTGGCATATGATTGTTCATGGTAATCTCTTATTATCTTCTGTTTTTCTGCAATACCAGTTGTAATGTCTTCTCTTTTGTTTCTGATTTTGTCTTTTCTCTTTTTATTTTCTTAGTCTAAGAATTTTTTCCTTATTTTTAAAGAAAACCTCTCAATTACATTATTTTTTTTCTAGTCTCTGTTTCATTTATTTCTATTCCAATCTTTGCTGCTTTTTCCTTCTGCAATTTTGGGCTAGTTTGTTCTTTGCTTAGCTCCTTGAAGTATAACATTAAGTTTTTCATTTGAGAGCTTTCTCCTTTTATGATGTAAGTGTTTATAGGCATAAATTTCCCTTTTAGAAGCAATTTTCTGCATTCCATAAGTTTTGATTTATTGTATTTATTTGTCTCAATATATTTCTTGATTTTTTTTTGTACCAGGGATTGAACCCAGGAGTGCTTTACCACTGAGCCACATCCCCAGCCCTTTATAATATTTTATTTAGAGACGGGGTCTTGCTAAATTGCTCAAGGCCTTCCTAAGTTGCTGAGGCTGGCTTTGATCCTCCTACGTTAGCCTCTTGAGCTACTAGGATTATAGGTGTGCACTAGCACACATAGCTTGATATCCCTTTTGGTTTTTTCTTTGATCCACTGACTATTCAGAGGCATTTTTTAATTTCCACATATTGTGAATTTTCATTATTTCTTCTGTTGTTAATTTCTAGATTCATATCATTGTGATCAGAAATGATACCTAATACAATTTCAACCCTCTTAAATTTGTTCAGACTTGTTTTGTGAACTAGTATACATTTTGTCCTGGAGAATGTTCCATGTGTGCTTGAGAAGAATGCATTTTTTGAATGGACTATTCTGCATATGTCTGTTAGGTGCATTTGGTCTGAAGTATATTTCAAGTTCAATGTTTCCGTAATTTTCTACCCAGATGGTCTGTTCACTGTTTCAAGTGGGGTAACCCCACTATCATTGTATTGAAATCTATCTCTCCCTTCAGATCCTTTACTATTTGCTTTATATATATCTAGGTACTCTGCTGCAGTCTGGCTGGGCACAAAATAACCGAGCCGCCAGGAGGCACTTGTAGGTTCAAACAGGAACTACTTTATTGCCCAAACTCTCACCAGCACTCCACGCGCCTCCCCAGGAACTCTCCCAGCCCTCAATGGGGCTCCGGGAGAACTCAACCGGAACTCTGTGAGACCTCAAAGTAGTGGGTGCTGAGGCAGCAGGAACCATCCTATTGCGGGACAGCAGGGGTCTATATACAACTGAATACACAGCCTGTTTCAATCCAGCATCATCCAGTCACAGCAATTATACATAGCTTAACTTAATTATCATCATCTTAATGGCTGGCTGGCGTCACCTCTCAACCACTCCTTCTGGCAAAATGCCAGGCACCATCCCGACTCGGCTGTGGCTCTCAACAGCACTCTAATGTTGGAAGTATATATATTTATAATCGTCATATCCTTTTGATGATTTGATTCCTTTTTCATTATATTCTTATAGGGGATTATTTCCATTTACATGGAATATATTTTTCTATGGAATATATTTTTTCCACCCCCTTTCTTTCAGTCTATATGTATCTTTTAAAAGCAAGGTGAGTCTCTTGCAGACAACATACAGTTGAGTCTTATTTGTTTATCCATTCAGGCATCCTAGGTCTTTTTTTTTTTTTTGGAGAATTTAATCTATTTACATTCCAAATAATTATTAATAATTAAGGACCTACTACTTCCATTTTATAACTTGTTTTCTGGTTGCTGTAAGATATTTCCTTTCTTGCTATCTTTCTTTGTGGTTTGATGGTCTTCTATAATTGGATGCTTTGAATCCTTTCCATTTATGTTTTGATCACCTACTATATATTTTTACTCTATGGTTTCTATGAGGCTTACAAAAACTATGTTACAATAGGCTATTTAAAGTGATGACAATTTGACATCAATTTCACACAACTCTTTTATCCCAACATATATACTTTATGTTTTTGATGTCAACATTTATATCATTTTGCAATTGGTTTTCTTTAATAATTTATTTCAGCCATGGTTGTTCTTAATAGCTTAATCTTTAAACCACATACTATAGATAAAATTGCTTTGCATGCCACAGTTATAGTACTAGAGTATTCTGAATATGACCCTGTATTGCCTATACCATCGAGTTTTGTGCTTTCATATGTTTTATGTTATTAGCAGTTTTTCCTTTTAGCTTAAAAATTTCTCTGTAGCAATTTGTATAACTCAGATCTACCAGTGATGAAACCCATGGCTTTTGTTTCTCTGGTAAAATTCTTATTTCTCCATTATCTCTGAAAGACAGTTTGGAAGGTACAGTAGTCTTCACTGACGTTTTTCCCCCCAGGACATTGAATATTTTATCCCTTTCTCTCCTGGTCTTCAAATTTCTGCTAAGAAATCTGCTGATAACTGTATTAACACTCCCTTGTATGTAATATTTCTTACCACTTGCTGTTCTCAGAATTTTTTGTCTTTGATTTTTTTTTATAGTTGATTGTTATATGTCTTGGTGAACTTATTTTGGGCTGAATTTGATTAGGGACCACTATGATTCCTATAACTGGATGTTGGCATCTTTTCCCAGATTTAGGAAGTTTTCATCCATTATTTCTTTAAATATGCTTTCTAGGTCTTTTTCTCTGTCCTCTTCTTTTAATTCATAGTAAACAAATTTGTTCCCTTAATGGTGTCCCATAATTCCTATAGGCTTTCTTTGTTACTTTTTATTATTTTTCTCCCCACTCCCTGATTGTTTAATTTCAAATGTTCTGCCTTTAAGCTCCCTGATTATTTATTCTGCTTCGTCAAGTGTGCTGTTGAAGCTTTGTATTAAAATTTTCAGTTTGGTCATTGTATTCTTCATCACTAGAATTTCTATTTGATTGTTAAATATTGTTTCTATTTATTGGTCAAACTTCACATCTTGTTTATGCATTGTTTTCCAAATTTCATTAATTTTTTAAATCTTTATATTCTTATACTTCACTGAACTTCTTTAATAAGATTATTGTGAGTTCTTTTTTCTTTCACTCATTTCATAGATCTCCATTTTTTTAGAGTGTATTTTTGGAATTTTTATTAGTTTTTTATTTTTTTGCTTATTTGATCATTTGGTAGTATCATGGTTCCCTGATTCTTTGTCATCCTTGTGTCCTTATGTTGGTTTCTGTGCATTCAAGGAAACAGAAATTTTCTCTGGCCATTTTAGGTATTCTTTACCAGGGATAGACTTTCACTGTTGAGCCTAGCTTGTGATTCTGAGTAGACCAACTGATAATGACCTGAGAAGGCAGAGTTTTCTGATGGATTCTCCAGTTCGCTAGGCTGCTTTCTTTTCTCTGAGATCAGGTGGGGATTAGATGGGGCTGCTGGCTCAACTTCACTCTCCAGCAAAGTCATGGCCTGGCTTGGCTCTGCAATCAAGCAGAGCCCCTAACTGGGCACTGTGATCCCCTACCACTGGGTAGGATTTGGATTATAGTACATTCCCTGGCTGGGTTATAACATTACTGGAGTTCTGTGGTTGAGCAAGCCTGAAGATCAAACTCTTAGGTTAGGGGGAATTTCTGCTTCAAATGGAGGGTATAGAGGCTATGCTCTGCAGAAATGCACAGTGCTTGTGTAGTGCCTTGAGATGGGCCCTGAGGCTGGACAAAGCCATCATTTGTATTAAGTCAGACAGGTCTAGTACTTTTTCTCTTCAAAAATGCAATGTCATGGGCATCTCTCTGCCTGGGGTAGGCATTGGGATATGTGACTATTTTTAAATTTGGATTATTCGTATTTTTGTTGTTGAATTGTAGAGGTTGTTACAAATCTGGCTATATCTCTTATTACATATATAATTTGCAAATATATTTTCTATTCTGTGGGTTGTCTTTTCATTTTCTTAATAGTGTGTTATCTAAGTTTTTAATTTTGATGAAGTTCAGTTTATCTATTTTTTTCTTTTGTTACCTGTACTTTTGGCTTTATACCCAAGAAATTATTGCCAAATCCAATGTCACACGATCATAAGCTTTTTATTGAACAAAATGAATTTTGGAATTTCATCAATTTCTAGAGAAAAAAAGAGAAAAATTTTTAGAAATTTATGAATTTTCAAACTCTACAATATGGTCAGTTGAAATGAAAGGGATGAAAAAGACCTGCCATTAATTTCTTTTTTCCAGTACTGAGGATTGAATCCAAGGTCTGTGCATGCTACATAAATATTCTACTACTGAGCTGTATCCTCACACCTATTCAAATGTTAATTTTTTAAAAAGTAGTAATAACAATATTGGCACCAGATAAAGTAGTCTTTAGAGCAAAGAAAATTATTAGATGCAAAAAGAACATCGCATAATGGCATCAAGAATAAATCTACCAAAACAAACCTGAAGCAACATAAGGAAGGAAAAATAACGATAAGAGAAAAAAAATAATGACATTGAAAATAAGAACACAATCCAGGAAAACAGATAAAAATAAAAAGCTGATTCTTTAATGAAATAAAAAAAAATTGATAAATCCCTAGAAAAACTAACAAATATTAAGAGAGAAGACACAAATCACCAATATCAGGAATGAAACTGGGATGTTACTACAGATATTTCACTCATTAAAAGGAAAATAAGAGAATACTACAGAGAACTCCATGTTCAACTTATTGGAAATACAGAACTTAGAAAAGTAAACCAATTTCCTGAAAATCATAAATGACCAAAACTCTACTAACATGAAATAGATCATTTGAATAGTCCTATAACCATTAAATAAATTAAATTTATCATTTAAAAAAAAAAACTTATTTTCAAAAAATTCTAGGGCTAAATAGTTTTACAAGAGAATTCTACCAAACATTTAAAGAAGAATTTTGTACAATATATTCCTTAAAATATAAGAGAAGGGAATATTCCCCAATTTACTTGAAAAGAATTCAGTACCAAAACCAAACATTAAAAAAAATAAAGCTCATGTCAATATCATTCATGAACTTAGATGCAAACATCCTCAACGAAATTGAACCCAAACATATATCTAAGAAGACAAATATGCCATGACCAAGTAGAATTTATTACAGGTCAGAAATTTAGTTCAACATTTGAAAATCAACAAATAGTATCAATTTGCCATATCATAAGATCATATCAATTGATGTAGAAAAGGCACTCTAGCCAATTATTTACTGTCAAAAAATCTAAGCAAGAAGAGACTGCTGCAACCAGGATGCCTAGAATCTTGGGTACTGCTGGAGATGGCAACAGACCTGGGCATCAACCTGGTACTGGCTCTATAGGAATGCAGGATGCTGGAGTTAGGGGTACATGGAGGCTCCCACCAAGATTTCACAGGAAGGCCTGGGAGACAAAGTGCAGCAGTGACAGAGTCCCTGCAAACAGCCCCCAAGAAGCTAAAGTATGGAGATATGAGGAAGAAGCCAAAGCTGCAGTGGAGACCCTCTAGATTAAGAAATGCCAGTAACGTGGGGCATCATCCTAGGAAAGCTGCAGGAATTGAGCAGAGACAAGCCAACAGAAAGGCCACTTGTGTTTGCACCCAACAAGACCACAGGGGAGGACATCATGCCATGTGCTCCCGATGCCAGGCACAGAACCACAAGACCTATTTGCCCAGATGGATTTCAGTCTTGTTTTGCAAGAACCAAAAATAAGTAAGTAAATATTATAAGAATAAAATAAATAAGAAATAAAACTGACCCCTCTTTTCTATGCCCCTATTTTTGCAAATGGAAATGTTTACTCAGTACATTTATATATTGGATACCTGTAAATTGCTTTTAATTTCATAGGAGCTCACAATGCGAGATTGCCTTGAGCCTCAGAGAAGACTTCGGACTTGAGCTTTGAGCAGTCTTGGAACTGTTAAAACTATAAGGACTCTTGGGAATGGACTAAATGTATTTTGCATTGTCAGATGGGTATGAGCTTTTGGGGGCCAGGGGCAGAATGTTATGGTTTAGATATGAGGTTCCACCAAAACCAAATGTGTGAGACAATGTATCAAAGTTCAGAGAAAAAATGATGAGGTTATGAGAATATTAAACCAATCAGTGTATTGATCCCATGATGGGATTAACTTGAATGGTAACTGGAAGAGATGAGGCATTAGGGGTGTGGCTATGGGGTATATATTTGTATCTGGCAAGTGGAGACCTCTCTCTCCCTGCTTTCTGATCATCATGTAAACTGCTTCCCTCTGCCACACTCTTCCACCATGATGTTCTATCTCACCTTGAGCCCTGAGGAATGGAGTTCCTTCTGTGGACTAAGACCTCTGAAACTGTGAGCATTCAAATAATTTTTTCCTCCTCCTCCTCAAAAAAAAAAAAAAAAAAAATCTAAGCAAGTTAGGAATAGAGGAAAAATTATCTCAACTTGAGAAAAAGCATCTTCAAAAATCCAACATCTAAAACAAAGTAAAAGATTGACATTTTTCCCCTAAGGTCAAGAATAATGCAAAGTTATCTGTTTCACCATTCCTATTCAATATAGTACTGGAATTCCTAGCCATTGAAATAAGACAAGAAAAACAAAAAACACCACAACAATAGATAGCACACAGATTGAAAAGGAAGAAATAAAACTGACCCCATTTTCAGAAAACTTGATTATCTACACAGAATACTCCTAGAAGAGACAAGTAAATTCTGTATGGTCACAGAATACAAGATCAACACATGTAAATTTCAATTTTATTTCTATACATCAACAGTAATCATGTGGAAACCAAAATTTAAAATACAACAACATTTATAAGTGCTACAAAAAAATGAAATCCTAAGGTATAAGTCCAACAAAACAATGAATAAGATCTTTGTGCTGAAAAGTCTAAAATGCTGATGAAATAAATCATTGAAGGCCTAAATAAATGAAAAGATATACCATTTTCATCATTTTCATAAAAACTTGACATAGAAAAGATGTCCACTTTTCCCCAAATTGATCTATAAATGATGTGATTTCTAGCAAAATCCCAGATTCCCCCCCCTCCTCCTCTTCTTCTTCTTCTTCTTCATAGAAACACCTTTTCTAAAATGTATGTGGGATGGCACAAGATCTAGAATAGTTTTTTAAAAAGAAGAAAAATTAATTCTACCTGATGTTAAGGCTTACCATATAGCTACAATAATGAAAATGGTGTGGTGTTGGTGAAGGGATAGACACATAGATTGATGGAGCAGAATATAGAATAAAGAAATAGACTCACAAAAGTATGTCAATTGAGTTAAAAAAGATAATCCTGCAAAAGCAATTCAATGGAGGAGAAACAATATCCTTGCAACAAATGACAAAATTAGAAGAAAACAAAAGAAAAACAGATTAGTGGTTGTCAGGGGTTGCCTCTTCTGCCAGGTAGGTGTAGTTATACATGGCATCAAGAGGGATCCTGTGGTGAGTTGGGTTCTGTTGTCTTGACTGTGATGGTGAAGACATAAAATTTCACAAATGCAACAAATGTTGGGACAACTGGGTATCCACAGGCAAAAAAAAAAAAAAAATACACCTCAATCTAAACACACATTGTAGAAAAATTATCTCAAGATGAATCAGAGACTTCAATGTAAAATATAAAACTATAGAACTTACTTTTACAATTGGAGAAAATCTTCAGGTCTTATGGACAGTCAAAAGTTCCTAGACTTGATACCAAAAACTGGATATATAAAATGATAGATTGCTAAAATGAAGCCCATCAAAACTGGAAACTTTTACTCTGCAAAAGCCCATGTGAAGAGGATGGGCAGACAAACTAGAGACTGGGATAAAGTGTTTGCATATCATGAATCTCACAAAGGACTTGTTCTAGCATATATGAAGAACTCTTCAAAACACAACAGTAAAAAAAATCAAAAACAAACAAAAAAACAACAAAAAGCCCCAACCCTAATTAAAATATGGGCAAAAGACTTGAACAGACATTTCATAAAAGGAAAAGGGTATACAGATGGCAAATCAGCACATAAAAAAAGATGTTCAACATCATTAACCATCAGGGAAATGCAAATTTCCTTGAGATATTACTAAGTCTCTCAGAATGGGTAAAATAAAAAATAGTGACACCATTAAATGCTTCCAATGATGAGATTGTAAAATGGTACAGGCATTCTGGAAGAGTATGGCAGTCTCTTATAAAACTAAAGTTGTGCTTAACATATAACCCGGCAATTGCCTTCATGGGCATTTATCCCAGAGAAATCTACGTTCCCATAAAAACCTGTATGCTAATGCTGGAAGCAGCTTTATTTGGAAGAGCCAAAATCTAGAGGCAACTCTTGGAGGAGTCCTTCACAACGTGAATGATTGAACAAACTATCTTTGTGGTTCTTCCATATCATGACTATTTTCCAGCACAAAAAAGAATGAACTATTGATTGCATACAATAACTTGGGTGAATTTCTAGGGAATAATGCTGAGTCAAAAATATAATTCCCAAAAGACTACATTACTATATAATCCCACTTATCCAACATTCTTTTTTTAAAAGTTTTTTTAAGTTGTTGATAAAACCTTTATTTATTTATATGTGGTGCTGATAATCGAACCCAGTGCCTTACACATGCCAGGCAAGTGGGCTACCACTGAGCCCCAGCCCCAGCCCTTATTCAACATTCTTGAAATGACAAAATTAGAAGGGGGTGGGGTGGGGAGGAAAACAGATTAGTGGTTGTCAGGGGTTGCCTCTTCTGCCAGGTAGGTGTATTATATATGGCACCAAGAGGGATCCTGTGGTGGGTTGGGTTCTGTTGTCTTGACTGTGATGGTGGAGACATAAAATTTCATGCATGAAAATTATACAGAACTAATTATATATACACACAAAGAGAGGGGGGTACAATAACAGTGGAGAAATCTAACTAACAAGGATTGTATTAATGCTAATATCCTGGTTGTGATATTGTACCACAGTTTGGATAACTGTTACCATTAAGGGAAACTGAGTAAAAAGGTGCATAGGATCTTTGTGTATTATTTCTTCTACAATTGTGTGGTTATCTTAAATACTTTACTATTTTTCAAATGTGTGGATGCTTTTTTTTAAACACAGTAATCCTGTTAAGCACACAAAAGCGAGGGGCAGAAGGTTATTTCTTAAATTTTGGGAAATCACCTAGCTCATAAGTGCCACCCCCTCAACTTGCTGACAGCGACATGATGTGCGCTGCTTAGTGCTGAAATTAGGTGTTCGAGAGGGAGATTACTGGCCCTGGCGCTCAGGTGAACGTATAGGTGGGCGTTGGTGCGAGAGCGTGAGAGAGAAAGCAGAAGAAAGAGGGAGCAAGAGCTATGCATCCCCTACTGTCAGGGAGGGTGGCCGGCTGAAGAAGGTGCTGTGCAGAAAGCCAGAGAAGGATATGAGGAGGGTGCTGGCGCCTAGGGAACACCCTCCTGCTGCACCCTCCAGGAGACTGTGGGCGGCGGGTGAATAGCCCTGGCGCAGTGACTGAACCCCTCCATTCACAGGGAAAGGTGAGTGCCGGACCGATCGGGAAGTGAGGCCTCCCGGCAGCGGCCCGCCGGCGTGTTGGGCAGTCCCGCTTGCAGAGCGCCGGGTCTTGGATGCTGCGGTGCAGACGCCAAGGAGGCTGCGAATGCAGGGAACAAGGCGTAGCGACCAGGGAGGGTGGAGCCGCCTAGAAATCCCGGCGGCGCCAGCCCGGTAGCATCTGCAGGCCTGGGGTGCACACGAGGGGCACGTGGGTGTTCAGGAGCCGGTGCTGCCCTGCCTCCTTTTTGCAGCGCCGCTGTGTCCTGTGCCGGCGCTGGAACAGCGGGTGCGGTGACTGCCCTACTCAGGCAGTGCTCGCAGCTACAGCCCAGAACCTAGCAGGCAGGGCCAGGGACCGGGACCACACAGCGGCCCGGCGCCTGGAGGCGCTCTCCACGCGCGTTTTTTCCCCCGATGCCAGGGCCTCCTTCGCGTTCGGGTGGAGGAAACTGGGAAGAGGACGGCTTTGTCCGGGGATGGTTGTGGGTACAGGCTTGGAACGAAAGGGGTTTCCCAGCTGGCTAAACCCCTGGCTTGGGAAAAAGTGTGGGATGGACACTGACCAACAGGGGCTCCTTGGGGCTTTGAGGTTACTACACCCGCAGCCTAGACCCAGAGAGTGGTGCTGGGGACCTTCCGGAGCCGGCGGGTTCCTAGTGGGTGGACCCCGAGCTGGGACAAGTGTAGGGTTGCGAATCGCCGTCGTGTGCGCTCCCAATGCCTGCACAGGGAGCTTAGCTTCCACAGACCCTGGAGGGGCTGGAGCAGGGAGCTCGCTGGGGACAAATGAGGGGGGCGGGGAGAGGTGAGTAGCTGAGGTGTGGCCAAGGGGGAGGGGACGGAAAGTACTGGAATGCTGTGGCCCCACTGTAGCAGCCTCTAGTCCTCAGTTGGTTTGGTGCAAGGAGGAGGTAGTCCAAGGAGGAGCTGGCGGGGGCAGCGAGGTACCCATCAACCGCACTGCGGTCCCTACTGGTTTTAGCCTGGTCTAGAGAGGAAAAGGGTCCAGGTAAAGGATCAAGGGCCCAGACTTTTGCTGGTTCTAGCCAGTGCTGAGGGATTTGACCGTGGGGACTTGGAGGTTGGAGGGCAACTAACTGCAGGGTGTCATAATGCAAGATGACCTCTGGGGCAGCGGAGCTTCCCCTGGGGTAGAATTCCAGAGAATGCGACCCGACATGGGTAAATTGAGCATACCCTGGGTTGTCCTAAAGCTACTATTCCCCCTCCCCCATAGCTCCAAGGTCCTAGCAGAGAACCTTTTTTTTTTTTTTTTTTTTGCGCTTAGGACTACTCACTTCATTTTAGGTTAAAAAAAACAGGATAAATTCCGCATTTTGTTACCCTCCCCGCCCCCAAGTCACCATGCGGCAGTTTTCACAACCCGAAGGCGTGGTCACTCCAAACCCACAGTGAGTTGCTCCTGTTCTCAGTTTCTGCTCCTCAAACCCTGGACCATGCCACCGGAGGACGCTAAACGCAAAGATTCAGCAGCGGCTCAAGTGACAGCCTCCGCTGCGGAGGAGCCGAGAGCCAAGGGCCTCGAGACCCCCTCTACCACGCGCGGCTTGGCCCTGAACGGACACTTGGTCAGTGTCACTCGCTTCCTCTCGGGTATCGTGCATTTTCTCAACAGAGCGTGACCCTGTAGATAGATGAACTCGGAATCCGGAGAACTCGCCTGACCTTCTCCAGTCTTGCTGTCCCAAGACACCTACCCTTCACTGCATCCACTGCTCTGGGTCCCTCCGGACGCCAGGGAGCCTCCGTTAGCAGCTCGGCACTCCCAAAGCAGCCGGAGGAGGGCCTTTCAGAGCAACCTGCCGCACATCAGCAGCCACACTGAGGCTGTCCCCTTCCCACTGCTTCCCAAGGGCAGAGCCCGTAAAAGTCCGAGGTGCCCCGTACCTCCCTCCGCTTTGGACTTCATGTGGGTGTGTATGTAAGTGAGACTGGGAGAGAGGGAGAAAAGGAGAGAGAGGAGGAGACAGATGCATTCATCCCTGCAGAATAACTCCCAGACGTGCAAGACAAAGCATTTCAAGAATAAAATGGTCCAGAGTTCAAGTTTAAAAACACACCTCTTTGAGGTACTGAGACCATGTTAGCCTTCTATCTGGGCTTCTGGGGTGTCGCATCCTAGAGAATGGATTTTAAATCCAGATTCGCGTCAGATTTCCTCAGAAATTACCTCTTCTGGAAGTGCCGCAGCAAGCGGCCCAGCCAACTCACCAGCGCACCCAGAGTGCCCATAACCCCCCCACCCCCACCCCATCACCACCACCACCTGTCCCCAGCTCATGCGGAAGTAGCTGTCAGGGAGGGCAGGGAGGAAGTTTATTTTTTTAATTGTGAAAATTCTCTGCATCCTGTTCTCTGGGATTCTCTTGTTATAACAAACCTTCCATTTTAACGTGGTGGTTATATAAAAATGAACACCTGGAAATGCAAAACTTACCTGCCTTCCTGATTAAAAAGTTCTTTTTAATAGAGCACCCCCGGGCTTATAGTTCTTCAACCTTTGTGGTTTGAAGAAATGGATCGAGGGGAGGGGAGGACTCAAGGGTAGCGAGGTGTCACCTGAAAAATAAGATGCTCCTTATTCATTTAATAGGTCCATTTCTTTTTATATTAGCTCTCCCCCTACCACTGTCCCCAACTTAACAATGGATAGATTTTCAGCGTCCTCAAAGGTTCTCTTACCTAGAGTTTGTGCCTGAAGTCTTACAGGTAAACTCCCTTCTCAAGTAAACCTGCTTCACACTTGTTTTATGCTCGGTGAAGCCCAGGAACAAATGGGTCCAAGTTCCCCCCTTCAGTAATGTCTGAGTAACATTTCGGTTGGAAAGTCTTCTAGGGACCAGGAACGCGTTGTTCAACTGGTCGAAGTAGGGAGCGAAGGCAGAACACCCAAAGACCAAGTGCCCGTTGTCTTCTCCCTTGCTCTCCCCATCCGTGCCTAGGGCTCAGGAAAGTGCCAGCCGGGCTTGGCTGGAAAGCGCGTCCCCGCCCAAATCAAGAACAAAACTCCCTTGGACACACGTTCGAGAGAAACCAGTGTAGTGACAGACTTCTCCCTCCAATTTGGTTATAATAAATAATAACATAAGTATTCCCATATAACCATCTAAGCGGAGAGCGGACTCCCGATTCACGGTCCCCACATGTTGCTGGGGGTTGGCGCAGGCGTCCGCGGGTTTACCGGCGGACGTGACACCGCATTTTCTCCGAATTCCTGCCTTCTAGGTTGGTGCAGCCAGGAGAGGGGGGTCACGGGGAGGTGGAACGCAAGACTGCGGAATCCACTCTCTCTGCGGGAGAACCAGAGCTTAGAACAGCACGCAACTCCGGGGAATGGGGGGCTGTCGCACGACCCCATTCTCCCACAGAAGAAAAGCGATGCTCGTTATGGATAATTAACAGCCGGGCTTCCCACGACCATGTGGCGCGTCCCTGCCGCGCCACCAGCTTATGTGTTTTAATTTGACCTTTACTAGCAACATGCTCCCATAGGCTGTGAACTGAAATCGCACCCAGATGACGGTTCTCTCCCCTTGCATCCGGCCTGCTTCTTGGAGCGGACAGAGACACTGCCGACACTACAGTGCTTCTTTCTTCCAAGGGAGCAGGCCCGAGTCCCTTAGCATTAAGATCTGGGAGCCGCCCTCAGGCATCCCGGGGCGTGGTCGGGGTGAGGGGTCCTCCCAAATCTTGGGACTGGGCGGTGTCTGCCAAGCATGGCCTTGAGTTTCTCTTAGGTACAATATGCTGGTGTAGAGAGGAGACGGTGGGAGGAAAAGGGGACGAAAAGAGAACACTCTTAAGTGGCACTGGCATCCATGGAGTGGCACTGGTCTACACTGAGTGTCCGTGCCTGGAGGTGTGGGGGCGGGTACTGCAGCCGAAGGGAGGGTGCAGCGGCCAAGGGCAGGGCGGGAGGACAGTGAAGGCAGGCTGGCTTCACTGTGGGAGCCCTTCCTCCCCGGGTTCGGCGACCGGGATCACCAGCATTGCAGCTAAAGGGGCTGGTAGGCTCGCCTGCACCCGCGTGCTCCCCCGCCTTCTCTGTGTCCCCCGGCTTTTCCAAGAGGAAGATGGGGTGCCCAACGCGGGTGGGGCGCGCGGGGCTGCCCGGCCGGGTGGTCACGTGTCCCCTCCCCCGCCACTGCGGCGGAGTTCCAATCAGAGCGCGCCAGGGGGCTCCTCCCGGGCAGGAACCACCCGGCTCGCGGCGGAGGGTGGGCCGCTGTCACCTGACCGCCCGCCCCCGCCCCCCGCGAGTAAGGGGCGGTGGTAGCGTCTGCTCGGTTACAAATGGCCCCTCCCGCCCCGCTCGCCCGCTCGCTTGGGCTCGGCGCGGACCCGCCCGGGCGCGCTCCTACTGCCGGCTCCCTGCATCCCACCGCCCTGCTCAGCGCTGGCCGGTGATCCCTGCCGCCCGGGAGCATCCAGTGTAGAAGCTCGCCCACCGAGGTCGCGATGGAAGTCTGGACCGCCAAGCTGTGTGACTCGTTTACTGGCAGGTGAGTGCACACAGCAGGCGTGGGATGCTGCGGGGACAGTGCGGGAGACATCAGGGTCCTCGAATGCAGACGTGGATTTGTGTGATGTCTAGGTCAAGCTTGCAGAGCGATTCCGAGGTCTCTCGCCCCCTCGGCCTTCTTTGGATGCTCCTACTGGTCCCGGGCTTGGGCGAGAGCTTTGATTTGGGGTGGGGGGTAGGGCTTTGGGAAATTCTTGTCTTGAGATACTTGACAAAGGTTGCAAAGACATCAGGTGGGAATGTGTGGCTGCAGCTGTCAGGGGCTAGACAGGTGTGCTTGCGTGTGTGGGGCTGCGTGTGTGGCGAAGCCTCCGTGGCCGGTCATTCCGTTCCCGAGTACCACTTATGTGCTAGAGAGAGAAACTGAGCGACTCTGAGGTGGTCACTAGACGTTGCGGCAGCAAACCAGTGGCCCTCGGTATTTCTGATATGCTCCTGTAGTAACAGAAGTGCAGATGGCTCAGTAAAAGAGTGTGTGAGGTTTTAAGGCACCCAGAAAATATTCTTTTATCTTTTAACTTTGGGGCAGAAATGAGAATTCAAAGTGCTGAATCATGCAAAAAGATGTGAAAAAATAATTTACTTTGTGTTTTGGTAAAGTTTTCCCAAGACAATAATATCTGCTTATTTGACAAATTCCTTAAGGCACAGGTATTTGAATTGTATTTTGAGACTGCCTTTGACTTTATGGCTATCCATTGCTTTCCTTGATTTATGATGAGTTGTATTTACTCATTATTTCTTACCAAGCTTCCTCCCCACTCCAAACAAACAAAAATATTAAGGGGGGAAAAGGGGTCTTTTTCTGGTGTGCCTATGATTGTAAGAGTGAAGGAAGCAGTCCTGGGAAACAGAAAACATCCTCCTTTGAGGAGTGCAATGATGGCCAATTTGATTTGTCATATGCCACTGAAGGGAATGTCAAGCTGATAACATGCAGACTGGAGAGAAAATGAAGCAGGAGTTGCCCATTTAGGAATAAATAAGCTCTAATTCAATTGCACTCAGTAAAAGAGCTGAAGGGTAGTAGGTCCACACCCCAGCCTAATTTTTCTTGGTAGAGCTGGGAGGGTGCAGTTTTTGATGCAAGTTCTGAGGTCAGACACCAAAGATGATTAAAAAAAAAAAAAAATCAGTCAGGATTAGTAAAATGGGTGTGTCCAAAGACAGCTCTTGCCCATTTACTCTTTCTGCTCCGACTGAACTGCTTAGTGGCCTGCTGACTCATAAGGGAACTAGCATGGCTTAGCATGGTGGGATTTTACTTGTAGACTTGAACTGTACTTGTAAAAAAAAATTAATAAATTAATATAAGCATCACCAGAGACATTCATAGAGAAGCTAGTCTCCCCCTCACTTTCTTCTCCAGGGAGGTATTTCCCAGTCCCTTGACTTGTCACCTTCATTTCGATACCTGTCATCCATGCTTGTGCACAGCACATTTGGTTTGACACAAAGGTTTAAAGCTAAATCCTAATATTAAAAATAAAAGTGGCACTCTTAACAACATGATTGTTTCAAAGGTATTTGTGAAGGATACTGGAAAACTAGAATATGAAGGATTAATTGAGTTTTCTTTACAGCACAGATTCCCTTCCCCTTGCTTTGCAAGACCAGGGCCCCACCCTGTTTCTGAGCATCTGCATGAAAGACCAGGAAAGGAATTCAACAATTGCAGTGGTGAAGGGAGGGGCAGTGTCTAGGCTTGGGTGTTACCTTTATTTAAATAATTACTAACATTTCGGAGGGTAAGCTTTAATCCATAAGTAGTTCTTGAAAGCAAAGTGTTATTCCATTTCACCAGTCATCTTGTTAAAATGTACATTTAACTTTGAGAGGTTGATTTTGATGGAAAAAAAAGATATGAAGCAAGAGCCGCTTCCAAATTTTAAGATCCTGGGGCTAAAAGACCTGATTGGAAGAACAAATATCGAAGCATATCATGAAACCCAAAATAATAATTTTTGCTTTATTATTCTTAATAAAATGTTTTTTTTTTTAAATAAAAGTAACTTCTTTTAGGAAGAGGGGGTTCATTTTCAGGCAGTGCATGGAATAAACCAGCTTGTGGGATAGACTAGCACCTGGCGTCTCAGTGAGAACAGAGATGCATAACTGGAGAAAGAAATAGATGAATGAATCTATCTTTTACTGTTTGGTCCTTCAAACAGAACCCAGTCATGTCACATCAGATTAGAGGAAGGCCATTTCTGCAACAAGGCAAGGAGATTTCAAATCTGTGAGAAAGAAAATGTTTCGAGCTGCTCTGGAAAAAAAAAAAAAAGACATTATGAATTCACAATTCATTCTGATTATAGCGGTGCTTACCCGCATCGTCTACTGCAGACAGCAGGGCTGACCAAGAGGAAAAGAGATATAAAGACTTTTTTCTTTAAAAGAAAGAAAGAATATAAAAAATAAATTTCAGAAAGATGCCCACTTGGTTTATTTCCCTTTTTTTTTTAAAGTTAAATAAATCATTTAAAGAGAGGAACATAATACTTTTCACCTGATGGCTAGAATGAATGAATGCATTTTCAAATCTGAATGTAGTGATCATTTGACAGCATCTCAGCGGTTATTTGAGTCTACTTCCCATGAAAATTGTGTGTTCTGTTCTGTTCTGTACAATAATGTACGTTCAAAGCTGCTGAAACTACCTTCTTTTTTTTTCTTATGCTATTTCCCACTCATTTAAATTCCCAAATGACACCTGCAAATCCTAACACGTAGAAGGCTTTGAGAGTCACCAAGAACACATGTGTAATCAGGTAAATTGCCTATGAATGCGGGTCATTCCAAAAATCAAAATAGATTTCATCAGAGGCTTCATGAATCAAACTGGGAAAAAAAAAAAATCAATTGAATCTGGTCCTTTGCTCAGATGCCAGCACCCTACCAGCCTGGTTTCAAAGAGGGTCTTTTCCTAAGATACATGGTGATTATCTTGGGGAAGTTGGCTCTGCCTACTTGCACAGTTAATTGCAGTGTGAGAAGGTTCCAGAACAGTACCTCCTTGAGTTCCGACAGTAAATATGCACACAGCATTGTATGAGGAACATTCCAGAACACCCACCTCCCGGTGAAGTGAAGTGAATGTGCGGGGTGAATAAATACCTGGGCTGCCTGGGCTGCCAGAGCCCACAAATGGATTTCATTCCTTACCATTAGAGATGGTGTTCATGTATACTGAGCTTTTTTAGGACACTGGAGAACCTTCTAGGGTGGGGAGAGACATCTGTTTGGCTTCTTTTAGGGTCGTCCTCCAAGAATCTACCCTTTTTTTTTTATGTGAGGACGTCACATTATGTGTGTTTTATAAGGAATCTGAAGAAAATGTGGTTTGCTAATCCACTTAATTTAGGGGGTTGTCAGATTGGTAGTATCACTGGTTTTAAGTATTTAAAAATAAATACATTTTTAAAAATTAAAAGATTTTAAAGTTTTGGGTGCCATGTGTTAGATTGAGGCAGTAGGGAATAAGTAGCCTTTGGAAAAAACAACTTGAAAATTGCTGCTCCTTTAAATTTATGTGACATTAAATACTTGCACATACATATCTCTGCAAAATTCAAGAATGTGCTTTGGTGAGCACATTTTGCCACATACATGTGCATCCTACACAAACTGGAATAGCTAGTTAGGATTATTCAATTCTTCATTTTGACAAGACTTGGAGTAGTGGGGAGGGATTTTATTTATCTATTTCCTAGTGGATGTTGGCCTCTTGATTCTGTTGTACTTGAGTGTCTTAGTATTTAGGACCATCCAGGAGAAGAAATGAATGAATATGGTTATTCTTCTAAGGAAGCGTATTCTTTTCCTATGTCATATTTCAGGTTGCTAGTTTAAAAGCAATCTAGCTCTCAGTTTTAGGACTCAAAATATCATGAGAAATAACTTTTGTTCGGGCATAGCTTAGGATGCATCTCAAATCACTGCCAATCATCTTCGCTACTCTTGGAATTTTGCAAACTGCCCAGACTACTAATGATCTAAATATTTTGGTCTTACAGGTATTCCTCTGATACAGTGGGTAATGACTCTGCTCTTCAGCCTGAGAGTGGTTCAAAATGTAAGTTCAGCAAGCTAAATAATTAAATATCGATAACTCTGGAGATCTATGCAGAACAGTTCTTCCCATTTTGTGTCCTTCTGCCCAAGACTCTAGCTTCATAAGAGCCTAGAAGGAGGTGATATCTTCTCCTGGGGCAATGAGGAACCTAGACGAACATTTCTTCAGTATACGGCGTTGTGACTATATGTGTGTCACCACAGCCAATGATGGGTGTCCTCCTTCTCTGCCTCTCCCTACCACATTATTATTTTTTTTAATTTTATGGACTCTTGGAATCTTTTATTTTATTTTTAATATTTATTTTTTAGTTTTCGGCGGACACAACATCTTTATTTGTATGTGGTGCTGAGGATCGAACCCAGGCTGCACGCATGCCAGGCGAGTGCGCTACAGCTTGAGCCACATCCCCAGCCCACATTATTTTTCAGAGTAAAACAATATGAACCTTTGGTGTCTGGGTAATGCTGAATTGATGCTTCCTTCCCCCAAGTGTCACATCTTTCTGGGTGGCCCTGCCTGTTCTAATATTCTCCTGGCTCAAGCTGATAGTTTCAAATATGCAGACACATCTAGGCTCAGGGGCAGTTTTTTGGGGTCAGATGAAATCCTCTGGTTACTGTCCTACCACATAATAACCTAGGTGCCATGGCCCAGTGTTGGGATCTGGCTCACGTAAGGTATAAAGTGGAAAGTGTTAAAATCTGCAGGAGGCCCTTGCTGTGTCACAGAAACACGGTGGATAGTGGATTTTCTGGGGCTGGATCCACCTTCTCCATTTTACAGATATTGAGTACTTCCAAATCTGACTCTTTAAACAAGGAACTGCTTGTTCTCTGAAAGGGACTAGTGCTGAGTTAGACCCCTCCCTTCTTCGCAAATCTCAATGTGTAATTTAAGATATTTTTGAAAAATTCTCAGGCATTTTATGCATTTCATCACTGGCCAGGCTCTAGAAAGCTGAATTTTATATAGAAAAGCATCTCTCCTACCTTCTCTGGTCCCTTGATTTCCTGCCTCCTGTCTTTAGCCACTTGCCCAAAACATGGATTTCTATGTAATTCAGTTCACTAAATATCACTTCCATTTTTGTTTCTTTGCAGAGCTTATTGCTAGAGCTACTAATAGACTTTCAGCACAAATAGTATATTGATCACTTGAAATCTCCTTTGAGCTTGACTGAATATACATAATGGGGTGTCAATCGGGGAAAAATCTCATAATAAATGGCAGGCGACTTATATTCATGAGAAAAAATGTCTTGGGCAGCTCACGGAATATCATGTTTACTGTAGCATGACAGGCTGATTTCGCTGGTCTCCATCACATTCGTCGGGCGGATGTTTAATAGCAAAGGCAAGGTTAGAATACCAAGATCCTGGAACCTTCTTTTCTTTGTTTATGTGGGAAGCATTCTTGTACACTCTTATAGAGTATAAACATCTTCTAGAACCACAGCCAGCAAGAGAGATCTTTTCTACCTGAAGAATTCAGAAATTGCAAACAAATCTGTTTAAGTTGGTGTATATTTAAAATCAGCTACTGATTTATGCAGTCCATATTTTTTAAGTTTTTACCATGTGTGTATCAGCGCATACACTCGCTGTATGCAAATATCATTTTCAATGTGTATATGGGAAAGCATGGTATATTTAGAGAAAAGCCTGCTTTACATAAATTATGTTTAAGAACGACGGAGCAGAGGAGTAGCCATGCGTTCGGAAAGCCAAGTCTTCTTCTTCTTCTTTTTTTTTTTCCTTTGGAAGTTTCCCCTTAAATGATAAGTGAAGAAATTGCACTTTAAACTTTCATATGCAATTCCCTAAAATCAGTTGTCATGACAAAGCAGTGATTATGGTGATGGGGCTTCTGGTCACTTTTTGGAGCTGACTTGAGAGCTGACTCCATTGCTGCTGGTTAAGTGTGGAATTGGGCCATAGAGGGAACACAGGGGGGTCTATTGCATTTGCTGGACCCTTGTTTCACCCCATGACCGTGTGGGATGTATTATGTTTGTCCTAGTCTACTGGGTAGGGTGCAACCCAGATTTTATCAAGAATTCTTCATCTCCTGTAAATGAATGAAGCCAAACGACTCTTTGCTCATCAAATTTAATTTGCTTTTTTTTTTTTATGGCCAAAAAAAAAAGTATACACACACACACACACACACACACACACAATACTGGACAAATGTCTCTTCCAGTTCCTTTGCAGTATTCAAGATGTTTTAAAATGCGATTGGCCAAGGTTTTTGCTTTTTTAGCCTCAAGTGTCATGCAATAGCCAGAAGAATCTACTTATCACAACGAGTATACAAAACAGGACAAGTGGGGCTATGAAGATATAAAAGATGACATGGTGCCCGGATGCTGCTGCTCTTTTTCCATAGCAAGAATTTCTTTGTGCCTGTATTCATCTGCTTCCCTGAAATGCTTCTGGTGTGTTTTTTCAGGTTTCTGATTAGCAGTAAGGAGGAATCCAAAGTTTGCAGACAGAATGGACTATCTGAGAACTCATCGGTTGCAGAGGTTCAACTCTGTGTAGTTATAAAATATATTACTGAAATGTGCAGATTTCCTCTAAGTAAAACCTTATATTTATATATTCCCATATATACACACAATTTTATACCAGTTAGAAGCTATTTGTTGTATGTGGCTTTTTACAAAGGTAGTCGATTAAATAGCTTAGGCTTGGGAAATTCCACTGTTGAGACTTAAGCAAAAGCTAGGTTATACAGAGACTTTAAACTCCGCTATTTGAATAAGCTTCAATAATTTTAACCTACCGAGAAATGTATGTCTTGCAAGTGTTACAACAGGGACTTATTGGATGTCACCAATAAAAGGGAAATCGAAAAGAAAATCGGAAAGGAAAAACCATCCCAAAGAATTTCAGTCTGAAATCTACCTTTATAGGCCCTGCCTGTTGTCTTAAATTTTATATAGTTTTACTAATTTATCTTAATAAAGTTTTATGAACTAAGCAGAGGTTAATGAAATATTTTCATTTGTAGTGCTGGGTATCAAATCCTAGCCCTTTTGCATGTGGGGTACACACTTTGCCATTAACCTATGCCCACCATGATTATATGAATTACTTTCAGAGTAAAAAGTATTAAAGATTATCTTTGGTCACATAACACCCTATTTGGTAATATAAATACTCAGTTTTAATGAATTTCTTTTTTACCAAATATTTAAGGACAAATAGAACTTTAGTACCTAGCTTTTCTAGACTTATCAATAGAATTAAAAACAAAAACAATATGAGTATCCTCACCATGTTCTTGGTAAAACTTTTAAATCATTTTAAAAGATATTCAAAAAACAGTGGAATTTATAGCTGTTTCACAGACAGACATGGATATTACAATTCCCAGGGTTTAAATTTTTTTTTTGGGGGGGGGGCGCCTAGAGCTGGGAATGGAACCAGGGTTTCCCATACTGCAGGCAAACACTCTACCACTAAGCCACATCCGCAGCCCCTAGGGTTTGATTTTTATGTGTGCCAAAGTGAGGTTGGGAAATAACTGGACCCTTATCGTTTCATTTCCTTGCAACTGCTGTACTTTCAGAAGCCCGAGTTGGAGTTCTCTTCCTTTAGTTGCAGCATATTTAGAATTATGTTCATTTAATTGAAGAACAGAAGTGGGACTAGTTTTTCTTCCACAGTGATTTAAATAAGAACTAGGTTGATGCAGTGGATTAAAGATAATATGCTTTTTAAAAATTGGTGGGTTTTATTTTCACTTTAATAAAAAACACATTTGGGTAAAGTAAAGAAAAATTGCAGTGTGCGTACTAATTCAATTATCAGCCAAGTAGTAGTTTGGGATAAATGACTTTAATAAATTTAGCTTTACATTTAATAAAAAGTTTTTCAGGTTTAATTGCTTGCTAGGAGGAGATCAACAAGACAATTTGTTTAGGTCATGTAACTGCTAAGCTTTATGTAAGTTAGCTTCACTAGGGGAAATAATGGAACAGAAAAAACCTTCAGCGCTTCTCCACGTGTCTTTTAAGATTCTGTGTCACCTGTGTAAGGGGGAAAAATTTGTGATTACAGTCAGTTGGTGACATTATTATTATGTTTATTGATGTTTTAATATGTATATATTCTGTAAGTATATAACATATTTAAGGATATTTTCATACTTCTTCTAATTAATAGTTAAATGTATGTATGTATTTGAAATGAGACTAAACCATTTCTTTTCAACTAGAAACCTAATACTTAGACATGATCAAATATTCTATAGCATTCGAGAAAACAGACTTGACTATTTCCCCCTTTTTAGTTTTTGTTCGAGATACATGCTGTGGTCTATTTATTTTACCGATAACCAGATCTACTATGGTTATGTAGGAATTTGGTGTGGATTTTGTTGTTGGTGGTTGGTTGGTTTGGATGTATGGGGAGTGGTTAAGGAGTGAAATTCTCATTTTGCAAAATAAAAAAAATCCAGGGAAAAAGAGCCCACTTTCAGATTCAGTTTCTTCCTCCATCTTGCTGTGCCTTGGCCTTAGGTCACGGTGATGTGACAGTGGGACATGCAAACCCAGTCTTTGAGGGACTTGGTTTGTCTCCTCTAAGCAGAAGGACTACCCAGCCTGTGACTCCTGTCTCCAAGGATTTGAAAGTCCCGTGTCATAGCCAAGTGATATTCTCCATCAAGGTAGCCACACCTTCTGCATAATATTTGTTTTGTTGGTGTGTCCTTTTATACCTCTGCTGAAACCTGTGCATTTCCAAAAGTCCTTCAAAAGTGTTTTTCTCTCTTGTAAAAATATTACAGAGTTGAGGATAAGACTTAAAATATGAAACCTGCTACAGACCCCGATTGTCAGGCTTTTCCATTCTGACATCGACCCTGGAATTAATTGTGGAGACCAGATTTTTTTTCAGCTCAGATGAGGCTCTAGCTACATCACCAAGACTGCACCCTTTGAATTCTCTCAGAATTCCCTCAACCCAGTATTTACAGAGCTGGGATGTTTTAGTACAGCAGACAGACAAATTTCCTCCCAAGCCGTGATCAAAATCAACAGTAAAATAAAAAAACAAAACAGTTCAAGGTGGACATTTATAGAGATGACATCTGCCACTTTTTTTTTTTTAATGAGATGTCAATATATACAGGGAAATCAGCCAAATTACAGGGTGGTGGTCTTTGTTCTTTTGTACTACCCCACTATTAGTGTATATCCCAGGAATACACTAATAGTGACCACAGTGACTAAACATTCTTGGTTTTTCTAGATTTAGACATGAGGCTGACTGGGTTCTGTATAGAGCCAGCGTCTTGAAGAGCATCATCTGTGGAATGTTCTGTGGTGACCGTCATGTCTGCTCGCGCAGCATCCCTAACCACCCTTAGCAGCTGAGCACTTGAAAGGTGGCCATTGCGACTGAGAAACTGAATTTTATATCTTTTTTTATTTTGATTAAAACTTCAAAAGACACATGCAACTACTGCATATTGGTCAGCATAGCCGTAGAAAATGAGGGACGTGAGTCAGCTCTGCCATGAAGTCCTCTTTGTGAACTACGTGAGCAAAGGGCAGCCCGTACTCACAGGAGCTAGAGACGGGTCCACCCTGAATGCTCTGCACCCTCAGCATGAGGGGGGCTGTACTCCTGCCTTCCAAGTCGAGCTTGCTCTTGTTGGTTTTGCTTTCACATTTTTAAATCCTTCTAGTCAGAATGTGACGCAGTATATTGTTGCTGCTCCTGAGACTCCATCCCCTATTGGACCGTCTAATTATTCTAGAACCGCTCCAGGTCTTGGCTGGTTTGTTTGGCTTTGAATGCATATCCGAGGTGCTCACCGAAGAGTTCTGGCTTCAGGAGAAGGGATTTAAAGACCCCTTCCAAGGGTCCTTCTGCTGCTCTGGTTTCCTTTTGCACCTCACACCATTTTTGTTCATGGCGAGTCTTATCATCTGACTTGCATGAAGACCCCTGGGTCTAAAAGAATATTACCCCATGCTTGTGCTTTAAAAAAGGCTTGGTTAGGACAAGACCAACGAAGAAGAGGTTCAACCATTAACTCACCTGCAGACACCGACCTCTTACTGAAACTGCTGAATCTTTCCCTATCAACATAGAATCTCCTGACTTTGAATTGACCCTGAAGCTTCTAGAGCCTTCAGGGACATCAGCATCTTCAGGCGAGTGAGTGAACTTATTCCTGGTGGAGCTTGGTTTCTTCTGCCCACCCTCCCCCATCCTAAGATTTTAAAAATAGATGTGAAAGGAGGGAAAGGGGGGAAACGTGCCCTGTAGCTGTGACCACACCTTTGTCCTGCCCGTGCTGCCCAGCACACATAGGGGCCTTAGGTCTGTGCAAGGAGAGGCAGACACTGAGCATAGAAGACAGTCAGGCCACTGTCCTCGGGAAGTTCACAGCCTACACCTCACCATTTCCCCTGAGAACCACGGCCCTCCAAACTGACCTGCCTCAAAATCACCCCAGAGAGCCTTTAGAATAAATGAGTCAGAAACTAATTCCTCCTCGCCTGCCCCCCACCCCGCCCTCCACCTCTCATTTGTAGAATTTGAACATTTCTCTCAGTTCTCTCAACTCTGCCTTCTTAGAGACAGCCATTTGCAGGCTTTCTAAGCATGCTGATACCAGGGTCCCACTCCAGCCTGGAATCAGAATTTCCGGGAAGGGCCTGGGCATGGACAGATATTAAGGGTTCCCTAGGGAACTCTGCACAGACTGTGCATGGCTATGCCAACTGAAAAGTTTTAGGGTGCACAGTAAGCATTCTGGCTGAGATGAGCACCCACACCTGCCCCTGTAGCTTGTCTGCATTTGCTGGGCACCAAGGATACATCGGCTCTCCTGGGCATGGTGCTGTGTTTCAGTGTCCTTGGCCCTACTCTTCTTTTCTGCTTCCTTTGCTGTCTCATCATGTCTACTCAGCCCATTGGGACAGTGACCCCTATGCCTGGGTCTCCCTGGGCATTTCTTTCAGTGCGGGCACACCTGAGTCCAGTGCCCTGCCCCATGCCATGCTTCTTCCTGGAAGCTGGGTTCAAGACTCAGGTGCTCTTCCTCCCACAGTCCAATTTGGTCCCTTTGTCCCACTCCCTCCACCCCAGGGTCCCCCGTTTCCCTAGTCACTGTGCTGCTGATGTCATTTGGGCCAACATGTGCCTGGGCTGTTTTAAAATGGTCAGAGGTGGGCTCTGCCTCTTCTGTCACTACTCTCTCTCGCCATCCTTCCCCAGCTGCCGAAGCGTACCACTGAAAGCTCAGAAGGCTGTCTGCTGAGGTCAGGGTGGTGCATCTCTCTTGTCATCTGCCCAGACCTGCTTCTCATCTTGTCATGTCTTCCCACAGGCTCAGACTGCCCACAGGGGCCCACTGTGCCCTGCAGCCCAGGCCCGGGTAACTGGCCCAGTTGAACCTGCCTTCTTTCTGTACATCTGCTGATCTTGCTAGTCACCCCACAAAAGCTTCTCTGATGGCTTTGTCCCTATCCCCATTCCCAAGACCCACACCCTCTTCTGTACCCCTCTCCCTTGGCTCTCATTCCTCAATTCTCCTGGCTCACACGCAGGCACTGCCACACAGTGCCTCATTCTTAGTCTCCAGTTCCACCCTGCAGGCAGGAGTCATGGTTGGTCACTCCTTCCCCCTCGGCTCTTAGGACAGGGCCTTTGCAGAGGCTTTCTGGACATCACTCTCCCACCGAGGCCGTCTGTGGCATTTGTTTTTGACTGAATGCTCTTAGTAGTGACAGAGGCCTTTGGTTTTCTCCTGAGTGTGGATGTGCTAGGCCTCCCCATTGGGCCCCAACCTGTTGCTGCTGTTCCCCTCGCTACCCCTGTCCAGTGCATACACACACACACAGGTGCACACATGCATGCACGAGCACAGTCCCGCACAGTCCCTGTGGTGAAGCTTGCCCTTCCTGCAGTCATCTCTTACCATTGCCGTTCAAGCTGCTCCCTTGTACCTGGTGCCTGCATTCACAAAGTGACCTCGCCTTGCTTTGGTGGTACTTTTGGAAAAATGTTTTCCTCTTCCCCTTGTACGAAGAAATGAGGACTTGGAGACACAGCTGCTGCACTAATACTGTACCCTCTTGCCATTGCCCTCTCCCCTTCTAGTCTCAGCATGGCAGGTTAGCTGTTGACAAATCATGAAGAACAGTGCAGCTGGCCCAGTACCTCTATTCTGAGCCATCCTGGCTGTCCTCAGGGGTCCTCTGTCTTTGGCTACTGCTGCTTTGAGGGGGGCCTCAGACTGCAGGGGCGGGGGCAGAGCCTCAAAGCCTCCCCAGGGAATGTGGCGAGAACCCAGCTCTTGCTCTGGACAAGTGCTTGGAGATGAAGGCCACTGGCTCAGCTCTCCTGTTTCCCCTGGAGGGAAAGGGTAGAAGCTAGTTGGTAGAGGGGGTTGATCCAGGGTGCTGAGGGCCTCATCCTGCCAGCCAGGTTGGAGCAGCTTGCAGAGCTCAGTGGAGGAAGAAGAAGAAGAAGAAGAGGAGGAGGAGGAGGAGGAGGAGGAGGCGGCGGCAGCAGCAGCCTTGGAAGCTGTGTATGCAGAGGGAGGGATGGGGAGAGGGCAGTGCTTATGCAGGAACCACAAGTATGTCAAGTATTTTAGTGTGGGGTGGAGATGGAGGTGGGGCAGGCAAGGACCTTAGTGCCTCTTCTTGGGCCTGCTCTGCCCTGTGCAGATCCTTAGATTCCATCCCCAGCACTGCAGTCGCCAGGTGGGGCACCTATGGCTGCCTCCCTCATTCTGCCTCTTTCTGGAAGCCTTCTCTAGGCTGGCAGGGTCTGGGCATGGCTCCTGGGACAGTGTCATCTGAGAGCCCTGCTACAGTGCCTGTGGTCTGGTGAGGGGACACAGGGCTGGGGCTCGGAGTCAGCATGCTGACAGGTTTTGCCATCTCCAGTGGGAAAGGAGCACTGATTCCAGAGGGGAGACATCTGTAGAGCCCCAGTGTGCTATGGCTATGAAAGGGACAGGGACTGTACATTCCAGACTCTTTCCTCAGCCAAGACTCCCTTTGGCAACTTTGAGGGCCATGGTCAGTCTTCCTCCCTGGCTCAGATGTCCTTGCTGCCATAGCTCCTCCCAGAACCAGGAGCACAGGGACCTTTGTATACCACCTTCCCGGGCCCTGACCCTCAGCAGCCTCAGACCCCGCGAGGAAGTGGACAACACTGGGTGGCCCCCATGTGACCGCCTCCTCACAAACACGGCCAGCACCTTCCGGTAGAAGAATGGCTCTTCCCTGCTTTGCTCTCAGTCTTGGGTCTGACAATTAAGCCACTGAAAAAGAACAATTCACAACAGGCTCACACAGAGGAGGCCTTTCATGCACAAGAATGGCCGAATCGTCCACATTAGCACCATTTGTATCTTATTTATAGAAGGTACTGTACTTGAGGATGATCGAGAAGCAATGCTCTAAGAAGGGTGTTTGGTCATTGGATTTAAAGCACACTGAGGATTCATTGTCCCCAGGCAGCACTGTGGCCTGAGATTTGCTGAGTGGGCAGTGGAGTGCACGCTGACATGGGTGGGTGGCAGGGTCACTCTGGCTGGCAGTGCCTCTGTCATTGAATCAGTGGGTTGGGGGGAGGTGGGGAACCACTTCATGATGGCAGGCCAGTGACAGGCCCAAGCTAGCCCCAGAACCTCCACAGAAGGTCAGTGTGGCCAGTGGGAAGCCATTCTCACCGAGTCCTGTGAGTCTGAGGGATGCCTGGGTTCATTAATGATTTAAAGTTACCATATTGGAACAGAGAGCCCCACACTCCATCAGCTCGGGAGGAGCAGTCGTGAACTTTTCATACAGACACCTTGGCCTAATGGAGTTGTGGGCACAGACCCAGTATGGTTTTTAGAGATAGTCTAACCTCCAGGGGGTTGTAAAGCTGCCAGGAAGCCATCCCTGTGCCTATCCTCTGCTCTACCAAGCCAGGTCACGTCTTCTGGCCTCCCATGTCTGCCCTGAGGAACCAGTGGGCAGGTAGGGGTGGGTAGGTAGGGGTGATCAGGGTCAGAGTCTCTAGGCAGGTCAGGGTCATGACCTACAGCTGGCTCAAGCTTAGGGCCATTTTGAATTGGAAATGTCCAGGAGTGTGCTCTGTATATTAAGACTGGTCCCAAATTGACCGCCTAGTCCTCAAGCATCATGATCCAGGACGAAGGGAATTGTTGGCTTCTCCCACCACCACCGTTCATTCTCTCTGCTGCTCTTAACCGTCGTCACTTTGTAGCATTTCCCCAGCTCAGCCCTTAAGGTGGATGTTTTTATTTTATCTTCAAAACCCCCCATGCAGTGAGTACCATTATCACCACTTTTGCAAACGAAACTGTTTCCGAGAGGGCAACCTGATGGCTCGGGTCACACAGCCAGAAAGAGGTAGAGCCAGGTCTTTTACTCTCCTGTCCTCAGAGACCTAGGCTTCATTCAAGCTGCCTCAGTCCGGACTTCTGGCCCCTCTCACCCCACCTCTCCGGGTGTTTCTGAGTCATGAGCTGTGGAAGAAGAAAAAGAAGGATCCCATCTGAGGCTTGGTGTGCTCTGGGTCTCATTTCCTACTGCCTCCTCCCAGCGGAGCCTCCAGGCCTCCACCGTCTGTCCACGTGGTTCCTGAGGCCCACTGCCTTATCAGTGAGTCACTTCCTCCACGTTTTTTTCCCCTTAAGGTTTTATTCCCATTAAAAGAAAAAACCCAACCTCCTTCACAATGGCATATGTCTGCCTCTGCAGATCATTTTTTTAAAAAAGTGTGTTGGAGACTTTCAGAATTATTTTTGTTTGAATATTCGGTACACCTCTATAAAATAGGAAGCCATAGGCCTTCACCTCTAGAGATGGGCCTCATGGAGTCTGCATCATGAGTTTTTTGGTTTTTGACCCCAGACAATAATCAAGCTTTACATCCCAGGATAACCCATACCTTTGCTGGAGAAGGGCCCAGGGAGTGGGGAAGCAGGCTCACACTTAGGGGGACACAATACTGTCATCCTCGAATCCCTGACACCTCGTATCCATGTTAGCAAGATGAGAAATCAGGGCAGACAGACACAGGTTTGGAAAGGGAGAGGAGGGTGTTATGAGTAGGTGAAAACTTCTATAGAGGGCTGAGTTCCTGAGCCTGTTCAAGAGCACAGTGGAGCATACACTTGAATCTAGATGTCCTGGGTTCAAATCCTGGCTCTGGGACTTGCTTGCTGCTGTAGGCCTTTGTGCTTCCGTTTCTGAGTCTGTAAAATAATGATACTGCCACATAGGGTCATTGTGGGGACCAAATGAACCATGTGCTTATGGAGCATCCTGAGAAATGTGCTTGGCACACAGTAGGTACTCAGTATTGTCAGCGCCAAATAACAGGCTGGTTTCTGGAAAGGGCTATTCAGAACAAATGGCTGGGAGTATTTTCTATCCAACAAATAGACAGAGATGGAGTAGACAGAGATGGCTGACAGTTGTAGTGAGGTGCCCATCTAGAATCAGAAGAAGTCCCTGCCAGCCACATCTCAGGATTCAGGGAGATGATGTGATTGATTGTTTATTTAATTTATTTATGCCATGCTGAGCTCCACGCAGGGTCTGAGCTGTCTTCCGTTTGCTTTTTCTCAATGTGCTGTTGCTTCCTGATGAATGAGATTAGGACAGGAATCAGCCCCAGTTCTGGCAGCTGGACTGGTCCTCTCCGAGCAGTTCCATTCTTGTGTGCCTGCTCTTTCTGCATTGCTTTTGCCTTTGATTGCACGCCTGGCAGGTGTGGGGGAGGGCTTTCTCCACCTGGCATTGTGTACACCCCTGTCCTTTTGAACAGCACCTGCCGACAGGACTCTCGTCCCTTTGAAGAAAGCTCGTCTGGAGCTCACACACTGGCCTGGGCCTCTGTGGCCAGCTGGGTAGTGGAGTTTCCCCCCAGCGCTCGCTGAGCTGTATCCAGATTCCACAAAGCAGAGGTAGCCCCAGGGCTCACAACAGGGGGAGTGGTTTAGGGACCCACCCAATCCTGCAGTCTCCAGCAGCTCCCCTGTGGGGGATATTCTTAACCTCGTGGTGGCCAGGATGTATCTGTTTCAGGGGACTGGAATTCTTACCTGTATGCCAGGAACCAGGAATCCCAGGCAGATGATTGTGTAAGCCCCAACCCTGATGTCAACCCGGGCACCTTTGTCTCCTCTGTATCCTAGCACTTAGCATCCATTATAGCCATGGCTCAGGGGTGGGGAGAGAAACCTGAAAGGATGTCAAGACAGAGAGAGGGCTGAGAACCCATTTGTGGAGTATCTCTTGGTGGTTACTGGGCAGGTACAGGGGGTTAAGGAAAGAAGTGTCCCCAGACCCACCCACCTGCCATTTCTGCCTCTGAGGACCAGCCAGGAGCTCCCCCAGGCTTCTGGTGAGCACAGAGGTCACCAGGAAAAGGACAGTAACTTTGGATAAGCTCCTGGCCAGTGACATGCTGGGTGAGGAACGGAGGAATAACAGTGAATCGCTGAGGACCTTTGGAGCCAGGAGATTTCTAACGTATTATCTCAGTTCATCTCTGTCACGGTTTTGTGGGGAACAGCTAACTGATGAGGAAATGGAGACTCGGGGAAGTTGGCCATTGTCCTGTCCTCTGCAGGGCGGCTCCATTAGCCAAGCCCATGCTGACAAACCACCTAGGAAGTGCAAGTGCCCAAGCCCTGTGTCCCTTAATATGACATTCCTTACCTCCAGATCACAGGCAAGATGGGGTCCCACAGACAGGAGGGTTCAGAAAAGATGATGGTCTTATGTGCTAGGTGGACAGCTTTTACCCAGAGTCTGGATCTGTCTAGAAGGAGGTTGCTCAGAAAAGGGCTCACAGGGTCTGAGCCCCAGGCTGGGTGTTGTTCACACTCAGATATCTGCAAAACAATGGTGCAGGTGGAAGGGACCACAGCCTGAAGTCTTCCAAACAGCCCCACAGGGATGGCCCCTGACAGTGTCAGCATCAGTATCTAGGGGCTTTGAGATGTAAGTTGTACAGCTGAGGCCAAGGAGGTGGAATGGAGATTGTGTTGGGGACAGCTGTGAGAAGCAGGCTGGACAGAAAGATTATAAATGGTGGTGGAAAGTGAGATGCAGTCCATGGAGAAAGGCCAAAGAAATCAGAAAACAACTGTTAGAATTCTCATGACTATTGGCCATGAGGCTAGGTGGCTTGGTGTCAGGATTCTAGCTGTACTACTCAGTGGCCCTGTGGCCTGGGTCAGTTCCCTAGCCTCTCTGAGCTTCAGCTTCTCATCCATTGAGTGACTGTCAGGTCATCTGCTTCCCGAGGTTGACCAGAAGGATGCCATAAAATGTGCTGCGCCCACATAGGTGAGCGCATCATGGGTGGCGGCCGCACTGGCCAATGTTCACCCCCAGGCAGCAGCACCTGGTGCAGTTTTGGCTGGAGCTGAGCTGGCCACTCTTCTGGCCACAGTGCCTGGGAGCCTTTCAGGTAGCAGAAATGCTCAGGCGCTGATCCTACCACTGATAGGTGCTTGGCGAGTGCCATGGTCACAGTCACAGTGAGCTTCCTGTTCCCCAGCCCCAGTTCACCACTCCCTCCCCTCAGCTCTCCTTCCCCCCTGCTGTCTTCCAGCTTGCCTTCCCAAGGCTGGCAAGTGCGTGCGTTGATGCTCCTCCCTCCCCAGTGGAGCCCAGCCATCTGAGCCTAGTCCAGCTCCCTGAGCACACCTCCAGGGGCAGGCCAAGAAGAGAAAAAAAAAAACCCAGTACCACAAAAGCATCCCAGGTCTGTCCCAGGCATGCAACCACATAAGCCCTTGCATTCTCCTGAGCTGTAGCTTTTCATTGCAGCCTCGCCTCCAAGCCAAGTCAAACCCTTGACCTTGTAGCTCTAACAGGAGCTACAGGAGAAATTTTGAGTCTTTGGAAAAAAAGGAAGGTGGGTATGGGGCAGACCTGCAGTCCCAGCTACTCTGGAGGCTGAGGGGATGATCACTTGAACCCAGGAGTTCAAGGCCAGTTTGGGCAGCATTGTGAGACCCCCCCTTTCAATAAAGGAAAAATAGGAAATTAAAAAGGGACAAAAATTGCACCTTTCAGCCTTTCCCCAGCCCCAGGAGCCACGGGTAAGAAGGTGGTTCCTAGGCCTCTCCCTCCTCTTGAGACCGGTCATAACCCTAGAGTCTTGATTCTGGCTGCTGAGGAGGTCCAGTTCTAGATGCTAATATGGGTCATGCTGATTTGGGTTCTGTTCTCTCCACACAGATGGCATTCCACGGGAGGGACACTACACAGGGGTCACCTTAACCAACTCTTGGGGGGAGGGGAGAGTAATGCAGTACTCCTCAAGCAGACAGTTCTAGCCCAAGCAAGGGACAGTGGTGACTTTTAGGGTAGATTAGGGTTGAAGGATGGTAGAGTGTGGCAAGGGGCCCCATGGAAGTCCATCTTTGTTTCTGGAAGAAGCCACAGAATAATCTCATTTTGAACTTCAAATGCTCAAGGAATACCCTGAAATCAGATCTAATCCTGGACAGGGACAGTAGCTTGTTGGGTCACCTCCTTCTTGTCACTTTGCCTCTTCTGCAAAATAGAACTGTCACCTACCATCACTTGCTACAGCGCCACAGATGTCAACCATGTTTGGTCTGTTGTGTTTTGTTATTTTTCCCAAATGCCAATACTTCAAGGGCTTAAACCATGCTGATCCTATAAACCTATACAGTAGTGTTGGTTTTATAATAATTTCGTTGTGTGACTCCTCGTGAGAGACTCATGGAGCACTCCTGGTTCAACTGGACTGCCTCCAGGGGAACAGGGATTGCGCCCGGCCAATAAGCATCAATGTCATGATAAGAAAAATGAGCATCCAAGGGCATCTGCGGGGGGGTGGTAGGGAGCACAGGGCATGGACTGGCAGACAGGTTGTCCCAAGCATCCCACTGTACCCCAGAATTCCCCGAGATGACATTCATAGCACCGTCCCCCCATAGTCAACTGCCCTAACTCATCATTCCTAATTTCCTAGCCAAGTTGATCATAAAGTGGATTCAGGAACTCTTTCATGCCAGGTGATTCTGCCTGTATTGGTATATATAGACCAATGCTCCAATAATTTTGTATTGTGGCCTGTTTTATGAAAAAAGAAAGAGAAGAGCCCTAGCTTGGGGATGATTAAGCCCAGAAAGGATCATGCAGAGCCTGTCCTGCATTCAGGTGGACACAACAGAGGTTTTGGTCTGAATAAAGGCAGGCGCAGCAGAGACTGAAATCTCAAAATGTTTACACAGCTGCAAATCCTAGGAGCAGTGAAACGTCCCCAACATCCTAAGAGTTTTTTTTTTTTGTTTTAACCATAATCACTACAACAAACATTTTCCCACAGAGGATGAAAAAATTCTAAATTTGAAAACTGTTGCCCGCCTTGTGTGTAATGGCTATGAGAATGGTAAGATCTTCACCTCCCTATAGAAATGGGAAGTTCCTCTACATTCTATTTAACTTTCAAAAATATAAAACAGGAAATTATAATATTTGTTCTCCCAATGAGTTTTAATTTAATATGAATTCTACTTTTTTTTTCCTGTAAAGCAGTTTGCTAATATGAGATGTGGTGAGTTTTTTTTTTTCTCCCCTCCTATTAAAATGAATTTCTCCATATTTTAAATGGCATCACAAGACAGATGGGCAGCAGTGGTTTTTATACTGGAAATGTGGTGACCCCCATAGCCTCACCAGATAAAATTTATACTCCCTTCAAAATTCTATTTAATCTGTTGATACTTTGGTGGAATTCTGGAAATGCTCCTGTCGTGTCTAGTAAGAAGCTTGATAGAGACTTGGCAAATCCATAGTCGTTCCTAAATAATGAATTTATTGAGCCTTTCCCTTGAATATAGATGCCATAATATAGATGCCAACATTTCATGAGAGAAATTTGATTAATATGTTACCAATGCCCATCACACTTGAAGGAAATACTTTGTTTAGATGTGGAATGCAGGAATAAAATTCCGCAGCCTTTCACTCTCAAAGTTGGATTGTCAGTTGCCCCCCAAAAGAGGAATTTTTAAAAAAGAGAAATTTGTTTTTAAAAATCAGCAAACTAATCAACCAGGATAGATTTAGAATTCCAGTCCTGACTGGGATGCAGGAAAGAGAATTCTCAGATGTACTATTAAGAGGTGGCTGCATATGTAGAGAATACAAATTGATTTTAATGTTAGAATAAGCACAGCATCATCGAAAATGCCATCTAAAAATACACACATCGTCTCTGCATACCTATGGGTGAACCTTGTCATTTCTTGGTGGCAGTATGCATACCCCACCAACACATTCGCGACAGATCCCCCGCCGGCTGCCATGTCGCCATGTTCATTTGTCTCTGAGTAGTGAGAAATAAAGGAATCTGAAGGTGATTTGTCCCATTCTGAGCCTGATAAATTAAAAATTTGCATTTGTGTGACAATTCTTTTGCAGTCCTAGGAAAGCAATAAGAAAGTGAAAAGCATTTAAATGAAGCATTGCCTCTAGAAAAGCTCTTGAAAAAAAACCGGACAAATCTAAATAATATTGATTGATTGAAATTGATTTTTCTGAATGTTTTCTTCTGTGGGGTTCCAGGGAGTGACTTCAAGCTTTGGGAGAGCTTGTGAGCTGACACTGCTGGTGGCTTTCTGTTTTTGTAGGAGCTCCGTTAAATTTGAATGTCAATGTTTCCTGAACATTCTTGGTTTTCAGGAGACCCACAGGAGAAAACAGCACCCATAAGTGAGGACAATGAAGCAATCTGCTTTGTTTGCGTATAGGGACTGTAAACGGATGCTCCAGCTATAAAACACCCACCATCTCAGCACGTTTCCTTTCCTCATTTGACAAAATTAATTTTAAGAACAGTGACTTCTAGGGGGCTCAATCTGTGTGTGTTCTCAGAAGCTCAGGTATTCTCTTCTTGCCTCATTTTCTTAAACTGGTGGATGCTTGCCTGGGAATGAATGAGGAAAATGGTGTGGTCCTGGGTATTTATTTCAGACACTGCCCACGAGGGCTCACCGGCCTGCAGGCTAGATGCCAGCCACCAGCCCATCATTTCTCAGTGAAAAGAACCTTTCAGCTCGGTTACCTCCTGGAGAGAGCTGATTTTCCAGCAGTCAGGCTGATCTGGGTAAATAATTAGAGAGCTGGAGAGCAGAGACATCACCCTAGTGCTGTCTGTGATTCTGCTAATGTAGCCAGACCCTGTGATTCCATCGCTGCTACAGTCTCACCGCTGCCTTTCTCTAAAGCTGCGGAGGGAGGGAGGGAGGGAAGGAGGGAGGGAGAAACAGCAACAAAGCCAGTTGCTTGCATTTGTCTTGAAAGAACTAATGACATTTTTCATTCTTTTGGTAAATGCAAGAAAACAGCTGCAGCTCTTTAGCTGCTTAGAGGAAGGTGAATCACGATCTGCTTTGCTCTCCCCACCACCCTGACCTTCCAGCACTTTCCTGCCCCAGTGCAATTTCCTAAGCATATTGATTTATTTTTAAAACTGTTTTACCCCTAGTTTACTGGAATTTGCAGGGTTCTGGGGTGTGCAGGCAGATCACATTTCTCATAAAGCAGACCTTGAAGTGGTTAATAGCTTGTTGTTGAACTTTTATAGCTGCTCATTAAAAACCAATTTTTAAAAAAAAAAAAGAGAAAGCACATTAGCTATTGTAAAGCTACAAATATCCTTTATCTCTCTACAAATATCCTTTATCTTGAAACTTCATCACATTTTATCCTGTCCTTCTGCGTGGTGCTCATGAAAGGGGAAGAGCAAAAGTGTGAAGAATTGGGCACATGAAATTCTAAGGTTCTAGTGAAATTCCCAGTTTTTCTCTTGTATTTTCAATAGCGGCTTCTATGGTTATCGAACCATTGATTCTTACTGATTGGGAATCAGGCCAAGAAAGCCAATCTGACTTATTGAAAAATAGTAATTGTATTAATGGTGTTTTATTACTTCCTATACATTGTTAGGAATGAATAGTAAAAAATAGAAAAAGGTCATTTAAACCATAAACATTCACAACAGGCAGATTGAACGGGGACATGTTAACTACAAAGGCCCTTAACACACAATCCTTGGACCCACAGCTGGAAGACATATTGAAGAAACAAAGGCAGTTAGCTCAGGAGTAGGGGGCTCTCTCTGACAAGGGTGGAAAAACCCCAGTGGCAAGAAAGTTGGAAGTCAGCTCTTCACCTACCCAGGCAGAGCTCAGATTCATTCANTTTTTTTTTTTTTTTTTTTTTTTTTTTGGAGACTCCTGGGGCATACTCGTCCCATGGTGGCTGGGACAGTGTCAGGATTAAACTATCATAGGTCTCATCAAAGAAATCTCTAAAGGAAACAGTGCACGGGAACCCTTTCTCTTCATGCCACTCGCAGGTTACCGCTTTTCAAAGCAAAGCCAGACTCGGCCCTGCCCGGGGTAGGAAGTCTTTGTCTGCCTGCGCGCCCGAGCGCTCCCGGCTTCGGATTGATTTTGGCCCCCGCTGCCGCAAGTTGGGGGCTGGTGAGAAGCGAGCGGTGGTTAGGGGCGGTGCGGACTGGCATCTCGGTACCAGGGAGCCCACTGCTGCTTCGGGATTGTTTTTTTAACTTGGAATTTCCACATGGCAAAAAAAGAAAGAGGTTTCTCCTCGATCTAACGGAGCCATTAACATCTATTAATAACGCGCGCGGACAGGGTAAGTAGAGGAGTGTAGTCGCGCTCCCCGGGGTGCCTCGGCTGGCCTGTGACAGCGGCAGCTCAGCCCGGTGCGCACCAGGCCAGGGGACTGAGCCTGCTGCCCGCTGCCTGCTCCTCCCCTTGCCCAAGGTGAGGGGTCGCGCTCGCACCAGAGCTCCTGCGCCCTCCCCTGACTACTTTGCAAGGCATTTTCTCCAGTGGGCAAATGACTTGTCATTTCTCTCCGGGCATTGGCGGCTCCTTGCTGGAACTGTCCTTTCGGATTTTGTGATACAGCCCAGGCAGAGGCTGGGTGAGGAGGTGGTGCCCATGCATATTCATTTTGTCTAGTAGCCGGCTGCCCTTCTTGCCATTACTGGCTGATTTATTGATTTATATATAAAGTGTGTTTTATTTTAGTAATTAAGCAGTCCTGAATTCATGGGAGCCGTCTGCCCTTGCCAGGCACGTTCTTTGCTAGGGATGAAAGACAAAGGTTGTTTGTGCCACCCCTCACCCCTTCATTTTCTAGCCTAGTGACCACTGACTTTTGTTTTATGGAGAGCTCATTAGGAATGGCATATCTTTCTTCCAGAGAAATCACTGAACTAAAAAAAAAAAAGCATAGTGTTTTTTTTTTGTTTGTTTGTTTTGTTGTTGTTTTTTTTTTTTTTTTTTTTTTTGGAAAATTAAACCAAACTTATTTTGACATGCAGCTAGTTTAGGGATGTGGTGTAAAGATTGTGTGGCGTTTTCAGTTTTAGGGATGATTCTAGGATGGTATGTGTCT
>NW_026000241.1:10731077-10876214 GCF_001458135.2 Marmota marmota marmota | reverse complement strand
TTTTTTTTTTTTTTTTTTTTTTTTTTTTTTTTTTTTTTTTTTTTTTTTTTTTTTTAAATAAACCAACATTTGACAGCAGCTAGTGGGATGTGGTGTAAAGATTGTGTGGCGTTTCAGTTTAGGGATGATTCTAGGATGGATGTGTCTGTGGAACAGTCACTGACTTATTTCCATCAAGGTACATAAAAATAAATGTTGCTTTTTTTTTTTTTTCCATTACAAAGGATGCTACCTGAGGTGACCGGGAAACATAACTTCAATTGTATTTTCTCTCCACTTATTTTATTCTTCAACTTGACTTTTCATTTCCTATGCCCCCACCCTTCTACTCATCCATCCAGAACCCCATCATTTCAAGAAAAATTATCTCACAGTCTCTTATATTTTCAAGAACTCTATTATGCCTATAAACTTGACCTGGATTATGTTACTTAATTTGGTAGAGATATTCTGTCGTGCAGGAAATCACAGCCTGTGGGGTCAATACGTGCTTATGAACCCCTCAGCCAAATTATTTAAGTTGTTTTTTAAAGATATTTTTAAGCCAGTGAACACTTAGCAGAAATATCTTTACAGATCCTAATAAACCTATTTTTAGTCTTGATATTTTAAAAGCCTGGCTCAACCCCACCGGTTCTAATTGATGTAAAATGTGCTTCTAACAAAAGATGTTTTTATTGTCAACAAATTAAATCATTATGAATTTCCTTTATGGAAATAGATGCTCTCACAAAAGTAGAAGTTTTACTACACAGAATACCACTCTGATTTTAAACTCCTTCAAAAGTATATATTTAATATGTTAACAGGAAGGACTATAGAAGAATGAATTAAACCCGGATGGCATTTGCTGGGCTTATGTTTTCTGTAAGCTTATTGTATATCCTATTTTATATGTTTCCATCGCTTTTTAAAAATGATCCCACTACATTTTTAGTATATTCTCCATTTACATGGTATATGGAATAGATGAACATATTATGCATATGTACACGTGTGATTTGCTCTGTGGGTAGAAATGACAGCCATTAGGGTGGGAATAATGAAGCGTCTGCTTCTATGAGAAGGAGTGAGAGAGAAAACACCCCGGATCGATAACTTATAAGTAACCAGCAAGAAAAAGGGCGAAAAAAGCTTTTCTTTTGCTTCAGTTCTCAAACAAGCATTTCCCTGTGGCCTCACATTCACTTTGTCGTGATTGAGTGAAAACAAGAAGGCAGAACATTGACTAGGCAACGTGTGGTGTTTTTTTTTATTGGTGTATTTACTACAAACATTTTTGAAATGCCTTTATGGTCAGCTGAAAAGTCATCACAGAATTGATTCCATGCATATAGTGTAAGGACAGATTTTTTAAAAAAGCAAAAAAAAAAGAGTCGGTATGAGGGGCAGCATGATTGTTAAGCTTGTGGGGAGAAGCTGGGCACAGAGCCGTGGAGTGTTTTGTGTCTTTGTGCCTGTGGGGTGGAAGGCACGTTACCTTTGTCTGGGAACATCACACGTGGGCAGACCAGGTGACGACTTCATGCAGTGGTGATACCTTGAATGTGGTAAGCAGGACTACCTAGATCTTTGGGAGGTCTCAAGGATAGCAGGAACTCCACACAGACCCCAAGAAATAGGGCTGGGGCGGGGGGAGAGAAATGAGAGTGAGACTGGGTTCACGCCCCCTCTGCAGAGATTCTGTGCATGTACAGTGAGCAGCTAGTAGAACCCCACCCTCCCCACCCTTGGTACTATCTCTATGTGGCCTTTTGTTTATTGTAGGTGGTGTTGATGCGAAGTCCCTGGGGAGGATTATGGTGTGTATGAGCTTTTCCTGATGGTCTGAATTCTATTGTGTTCCTACAAAATACATACACACAAACACACATTCATTAAACAGCAACCCCCAAGAGTATGCATTCCTGCCGTGCTCTTGAAATTCACTTAAGAGGATTTTTTTTTTTTTAAATCACCACTCCAAACCCTTACCCTTCAGATCACTACTTGTGATTTTTTTTCCCCCCATCTAGGAAGTGACCTTTTCTCTCTTGATCATTAAAAAGGGGGCTTTGGGGTTTGTTTGTTAGTTTGATTGATAGTTTAGGCTTGAATAAAGTGGAATATTCCTCAGTATCAGAAATATTTGAGGCAAACATTCTATTCCTATTTGATGTTCAACTATTCACACACAAAAAAAATTCCTCATTTTGATGAATAATTAAAAGGGAACTATTTAATATAAATGCCTATACATTGTATTGTGGGCTGTCACGGTTGAGTCAAGAAGCAGGGAGAAAGTCATTTCCACTTTGCTTATCCTATGATCTTCTCTTGTTTATCAGGGATGATATAGAGAATGGAAATACTACCAGGGAGTATTAGAAATTACTTGTGTAGGTCTCTACTGGCACAAGAACCCATTCATTATATATTTTTTTAATGTGGCCAAAACTAAGATGGAATTCTTCAAGTGGCTACTGGTGTTGACCTCCTGTGCCCTGAGGTCTAGGACCCTCTGCTGCCAGGAGGATGTCTCACATTCCCCTTGGAAAGCAGGTAGAGTAAAAAGACCTGCCCACATTTTGATTAAAGCTGCCTCTAGGTTTACTTTAACATGATTATTTGGGGGTTGGGATAATTTTTCCCTTAAAAAAAAAAAAAAAACCCACATCTTCGATGTACTTGAATAGGACTTGATTTTTGGTTTAGTTTTGCAGAACTCAGCTCTGGGGAGACAGTGAAATGTCTTAGGGGTTTCTTTTTTTAATGGAATTTACGTATTTTAAGCACTTTATTTCAGGTCAGTGGCCTATTTTACTACGCAAGATGATTGACCAATGTTAACACAGCCAACATATCTTGGAAAGAATAAATTAAGAACGGCTCCGAGAAGCCCCAAGGGCCCTCAGTAACTAGTTTCTAATAGATCCAAAGACAAAAGCTTTTACCTTTCCTTCAAAAAAATTTTTATCCCAAATACAGTGCTCTACTGGCTAATAATCAATAATGACTCATGTAGGATCTGATTTGCAATGAAGCCTCGGGTCTCTCCTCAATAGGATTTCTCCATAAAAGTCCCCATGTGGCTAAGGAGTAGAACAGGTGCTGTCCCCACTTTGTACTTCAAGGATAATAGCCCCAAATGAAAATTGTACAATAGCATCAAGGTTTTTGAAATTAAGAGTGGGGTCCTCTCTTGAAATGTCTAAAAAATGCATAAGGAACACTGGACACTAGATACAGTTACACAGCCCAAAGATAAACTTGTGACATATTCTTACACTTATTTTAAAGCATAACCTTCACACCATTGCAGAACTGTCACCGGCACCTAAGTAAAATGTGGCTGGGGTAGGAATAGGAATGTGTGCAAATCTGGTCTAAGGGCTAAATTTAAGCTTGGGGATTGACCAGTCTGCGTTTCCCTTAAATCCTAAGACTGTCACAGTGCAGATGGAGCCTTGTCTCTACATGGAACAGATACACTCATTGCATCCCATGGTCATCCTCTCACGCAGACCTCTCTCTTTACCCTGAGGAGTCTCCGTTCTTGCAGGCAAGCTAGAATGCAGGAGGAAGGAGCACTGCTCAGGTCCATTCTCCACCATGTCATGTCATCTGTAAAGCAGACGGTCCCCCTCAGGCAGGGTTGTGCATAGAGGGTTTGCTCTGTGTCAACAGAGTGTGAGTCATGCAACAACTAGGAAGGTGGCAGAAGGGGAACCGTGTCTGAGGAGTCATTTCTGACACGCTGGTGGGTCACAGGGGCAGAGTGAGACTCCTGCCATGCCTCTGCCAGCAGCCACCTGGAAAGTCTGATCCTTTGCCTTGGTTCAGTGACCGTGTCCATGGATCTCTCTTGGAAGACCCCCTGGTGGTTAGAGTCACCCCAGCCTTAAGGCAGTGCCCTCATTCTCAATGACAGCCCAGCAGGACTGGAATCAGGCAGAGCTGCATGAAATTGCCAATGGTCTGCCATTCCTGACCTATAAAAACAGTAGTTCCTGCTTCTTCCTATTTCAAATCTTGCTCACACAGCAACCACATCATGTAATTCCCATACCTGAAAATGTCCTACTGGCTTCTCAATATACTCAGAATAAAACCTAGGCTCTTGACCGTGGCTTCCTCTGCAGTCCTCTAGGACCCAGCCCTCTGCCTGCACCTGCTTCCTGTCTCCGTGCTTTCCGGTACCTCCCTCTTTTCCTCTCAAGCTGGCTTCCCAGCTGTTCCTAGAACTCACCAACCATTTTGTGCCTCAGGATCTTTGCACGTGCCCCTTGCATTCCATGGCCGACGACTTCTTGTAATTCAAACCTCAACAGCAATTTCACCTTCTGGGAAAGGCCATTCTTGTCCTTACATCTAAAGGAAGTCTTCCAGTCCCTTCCATTTTCTTCCAAGTACATTATCCATATCTAAAATGTCCCTTTTTATTTGCTCACCTCTTGTCATTTCCTTCATGATAATGGAGGAAGTAGCAAGCACCTTGCCTGTCTTGCTCTCTATTGTGTCTCCACAGGTGCTTATCAGGTATTTATGGAGTAAACCTATTGGACGGCTTATGTGCCACTGCAAATCTTCTTAGCCGACAGCCTCCATAGAGCCTAGCAATGAGCAAGCTTCCTGAAGTTTCAGCTAGGAGAGCCTTGCCTTTTACCCCACCCTGATGCTAGCCATCCCCCTGAGGTAGGACCCCTTAGTGGCGAATGATAGGGGCTGGCAGAGATCTGTTCTTCCCGCTCATCCTCTACTGACAGTTCTGAAGCCCAGTTGTTTAGGTTCCCTCCACTGTCCTTGTAAGATTCGGCTCCAGTCACAGTGACACTCAGTTACTGGATGCATCTTCTACTTCCTTGGTCTCTCCCAACCCCTTGTCCTATCCCTACTCCTATAAACTGTCTTCCCAGGAGTCCGTGTCTTAGAGCTCTTGGGGGAACCCAGCTGAATGAGCTCGATGAACCTTGTAGAGGCCAGAAGATGAAATGGTTTGCATAAATTTTAGATCCTCAGTCCTCATTCAATCAGTTGTTATGGTACCTGTCAATCTGGTACCAGCTGACAGTTCATAAGGACCTCTAGTTTTAAGTCAGAACATTTGATCTCACAGCAACCCTGATGGTATCATCCTGTTATGATCTGGATCCGAAATGTTCCCCGCAAGACTCATGTGTTGAAGGTCTGGTCCACAACGCAGCAGTGTTCTGAGGTGGGGCTCTTAGGGAGTGATTAGATCTTGAGGGCTATTAACCCCTATCAGTGGGATTAACCCATTAATGAGTCCATAATTGGATGGCATTATTAGGAGGTGGTGGAAACTATAGGCGGTATGACTTATTTGAAGGAAGTAGGTCCCTGTGGCTTGCCCTCCAAGTACATGTCTTGTCCTCCACCCCTTTCTCCCTTCTCTTTTTCTTTCTGCTTCCTGCCTGCCGTGAGCTGGGGCAAATTTTCTCCACCATGCCCTTCCGCCATGATATTCTACCTTATCTCAAACCCAAAGCAATGAAGCCAGCCGACCATGGACTGAAACCTTGGGAACCATGAACCAAAAATAAATCTTTCTTCCTCTAAATTTTTTTTCCTAGGTATTTTGTCCCAGAGACAAAAAGCTGGCTAACACATCCCCATTGAATAGACAAGGAAACTGGAACACAGTGACCTTGAGTCACTGACTCAAGGTCGCCCAGCAGTTAGCAACAGAGCTAAGTGCAGGTGGCCCACATCCAGGACTGGTTCTCTTAATCTCCCCATATGACCACACTGTCCTATCTCTTGACTTGGCCTTTCCTGGTAACCCAATCTTTCCTTCTAAAGTCCCACTGACCCTGTTTTTCCTCTTTGCCGGAATCCTAAGGTCTCCCAAAGTGGTAGGAGAACCCAAAGGTACACTTTACCCCTCTGATCCCAGGTGTGAATTTCTGAAGGGATCGTGCAGGAGCCCACTCTGTGCTGCCCTGGCATTAATCATTAACTTGCATTCAGACCAGCCGCATGGACTGTGTCATCCTAAGGATTCTACTTCTGCCTTCTGTGTGGGCAAAGGGCTTGGTGAGTGGAATTTCTGTGCTGCCTAGTCCAGCCCTGGGACAAGCATTGCTGCCCCTTTCACGCCATTTCCTCCTCTTTAGTCCTCAGAGAGCCTCTTGCAGGTTGTGCTAAGGATTAAAAAAGACGATGTTTTAAAGAGCCGATGACACCTGGCTCTTGGAGCACTCAGCAGAGTGGGGCTGTGATTGTTCAGTTATGCTGCGACACTGGACTTGTGCTGGCTGGATCCAGGAAGCGGGGCTGTCCCCCGAGTTGTATCTTTGAGAACACCATTTTGTTTCTTCCCTGTCTCTGAGTCAGAGAAGATGGCAGTACCAGAAGGAAGGAGACCAGCCATTTTCTTTCCTCTTCTTCCCACCTGTAAACTCCCTACTGCTGTGCTGAAGCCTGCCCTGGCTTTGCTTTCATTGTTGACATCTCACACTCGAGGCATGAGCCTCTCTTCTTGCAGTGCATGGCATACCTGCAGGACAGTTGGGCTCGCAGGGGAGGCACATGCGCTGTGTGAGCAGACCTTGACCTGTGCTGAGATGTGGTCCCTGTGAGCACACTTCTCTGAAGCAGGTGAGTCATCCGTGTCCTCGGATACAGAGTCTCGGAAAGCACATCCACAGGTAGTCCCTTCCAACTGTGGGCATTGCCTTCCCCCATCTGCGAAGGGGTGAAAATCAGCGCAAATGGGTGACACACGCACTTAAAGGTTTCTTTCCCAGTCTGTGCACACGCAGGTGGATGTGCTGTCCACCCACTTGCTGATCAGAGTGATGTGGTATTGGAATTTTTAGTTGAGGTTTAGTGGGAGTTTGTAGTTGCCAAGGGTGTTGCCCTGCCAGGGACAGAGTACTTTCTGGAGGGTGTGTATTAGCTTCAAGAGGCACAGAAATAGCTTGGAGCCAATGGTTAGGGCAGGTTGGCACACCTCAGGCTTCCCCCTGAACTTGACAGTTCATGCTTTAGGCCGTATTGCATCAGAGAAATAAACAGCATTTGGGATACAGCTATAAATTCTATGCCGATCATGGTATTTACAAAGCCCAGGAATAACAAATCAGACAAATTGATTAATATGAAAAATAAGGGGTCTTTCCTTGCTAGTCTCTTCCTTTGGAGAAAAAGAAAAATAGAACCTTTGAATAAGCCATAGATAAATTGTCTTGATATCTGTTATTACTTTGGATTTCTAATGTAAAACAAAGTCATGCTTTGAGAAACTCATTTTCCAACTTTTATATTCAATTTGAATGGAAGATACTGGAGTTTTTATTGAACATAAGTGGAGGAGAACAGGCCTTCTTCTTCTAGGTCTTCTACCATCATGCTCAGAAAAGAGTATTCCAAAAGAGTATACTGTTTTTCTACTTGAGCCCCTTTAAATCCCATAGATTCAAATAGTCGCTTTCCTAGTAGAGGAATTTGTTGACTATTTTCTGAGTGTTTTTTTTTCTTTAATATTATCTTTAAATCTTGCTCTTGACTGTGATTCTCATTAGCACATCAAGTCAGGGTTTTTAAAAGCAAGGCTTTTTTTCTCTTTCTTTCTCTTCCTTCTACCGGGGCGTGTTCATCAATTGTACAGTGCTGTGTGTGTTTCTGCTCACAGCTAGTGAGCAAAGCCATCAACGTCTTCTGAGCAAAAATCTGCATGTAGTCTCAAGTTTATGTAGATCAGGCCAATCCCTGATCTTTTCTGGGCTTTATAATTCCAATTTATTCCATCCTCTGTCTTATTTGAGGAAATGTCTCTGTGCTTTCAAGCCACACAGGAGAACTAGGTCAAGTGTTTTAGATCTTTTCCTTTTCTTTTCTTTCTTTCTTTCTTTTTTTTTTTTTTGTTTAACCAGATTTTCATGTTTCTAAAAACCTCAAAATGAAAAAGAGAAGCAGGATTGTGAAAGGTGAAATCATTAACTGGTCATCAGATTAGAAGCACAAAATTACCAATAACTTAACACGCCAGTGTAAATAGGGGAAGTACAACTGCCATACATGATTTATTCAAATGCTTTCTTCATTATTCCCTGTTCACTTTCAACAGGAGGTGAATTGGTCCCGAGCACAGTGAAGAGGCACTTTGCATATGAAATGCTTGACTTTCTCACCCCCACTTTCCACCAGATTCTTTGTTCCTGCACAGGACCATTCTGAAATGTATCGGTTCCTCTTGGTTATTGTTTTAAAATCATATTGATATCAATGTGATGTGAGTGAGATGCCTTGCAGATTTGGGTTGCGTTGGGAAGAAGTAAAGCAGGGTAGCTTAGGTCACCCTATACCCACACCAGGAGCACACCTATTGTTGGCTTGGTTCCTGAAATGGTGGTTTAAATCTGGGTCGGGTGGACTTGCCAGATGAAAGAAGTTCATGGTCAGTCAAGAGACTGTGGGAGTCAGTGGGAGAGGAATGGATAAATGGGAAGACAGAGGAGTTAAGGATCAGGGGTGACTCCCAACACTGGCACAGCCTCCTACCCAGGGACCCAGTGTTCCTGTGAGATCACTTGTGGGGAGATTCATGTCAATTCAGATCCACCTCTCCCCAAATCTGAGGTTCTCTCTCGGTAGACCCTCAGGTAGGCTTGGGATTCTGCCTTTTAAGCGCTCTAGTGACTGTGACTAGCAGCCTGGTTTCTTAGCTTCAGTTTTCACATCCCTAAAAAAGAGGGTAATCACATCTATTTCACAGAGTTGTTGGCAGGAACTGAAAGAATGTGTGGGAAAGGGCCGTGGGAACCGTGAAGCGAGACAGTCTAGGACTTGCTGGATTAGTGGGTTTGAGTCTCAGCCTCCTCCTGAAGGAGTTTCTGCTCTCTGCCCAGATGGAGGTGGACCCTGGCATGGGTCCCGAACGCTGAAAAACATTTTGTCTTCGGAGGCAGCCCATTCTCAATCTTCATCTTTCCTCATCAGAATGCCCAGAAAGACCTTCTAGCCCCTACCTCGTGTCTTGCTTCCTTCCTTCTTCTCCCCACTCCCTCCCTCCTGCCTTCCTTTCCTCAAATATATATTGAGTACCCATTGTTCTGGGGAAAGAGATGGTTCTCCCATCATTTTTCAACCCAGGCGAGGTCCATGGAAAGAACAATTTCAGTCAAGATTTCGACCACTTTTCCAATAACCTCTAAGATAGTATTGGCCATAAATATCTAAAATGAGAGTCCTGAAGACTTCCTAAGAGACAGCTGGTGGCTCAGAGGCCATCAAACCCACAAGGATAGGCTTTCCCAAGTGTCATTGTATAACACCTGCCTGTTGCTGGCTCCCATAGGACCCCAAGAGAGACTCCTGCCATGGACCACCCACAACTGTGTTCTTCGTTAGAGACACCATCATGCTCTGTCACCTAGAGTCCCAGGACACTTTAACATCAATCCCTTGAAAAGATATCCCAAGTTATTTTAACTTACTACATCGCAAAAACTACAAACTAGAGATGTGAGTTAATGGAATCGCTTCGCAACCATTGTGGGATGGTGGTCCTTTCTCCAAATACTATTTGATACTAACAATATGGTGGTATATGCTCATCTGTGGAAGAAAACATATGCCGTGCTGCTTACATGAATTATCTCCTAGGGATTATTGGAAGAAGTATTGGATACAGGTATTGAGGGGGGCTAGACGTGGAGGTTTGATAGCCTGTCTAAGGTTATCCAGCTGGGTGAACTAGCATTTTAACATAAGTGCCCCTAAACCCGGGGGCTACTCTGCCTCCCCCCGGCATGGATCTTAAACAGATTCAGCCTTTAGGCCCTTGAATGAGGGATTTAGTCACTAAAATAACAGAAGGAGCTTGCTGAAATAGTCTGACTCAGCCTGCCTCAGTCATTTCCGCGAAGCGTTCAACCCTTAGACATTTGTCACACAATGAGCCAGCTGCTCTCAGTGCATTGGGATGGTCCCAGGTATGAGCCATCTTAAGAAGATTGAGGGAAGAGTCTCTTCAAAGCTTTCCAGTACCTTTAAAAGGAAGACCTAGATCCTCTGCACTGCTCTCAGGGCTTTGCCCTGCCTACCAGTCTTTCACAAGCCTCATCGGCCTCCTTTCATTTCCTTGGGTGAACCATGCTTCCCCCCAAGGCAAGGTTCTTGCCTTGAAATCCAGCCCCCATTCTCTATCCCTGCTCTTCACATCTCAGCTCAAAAGGCCGTTCTTCAAGAGAGTCTTCTTTGTGTCACAATTTAAATAGTCCAGTGGGAAATAAAGTCCCATGGGGCTGTCTGCTGACTCTTGTACCTTCAAAACCCTGACAGTGCCTGGCACACAGTAACATGTGCTGTGTGCTTAATATAGGAAGGGAGGCAGGGAGCAATCAGGAGCCCTAAATAGGACTTGGATTTTGTGACTTGTCAATCATCCCAAAATAAGGGGCTGAGGAGGTCCAGCCATGCATTTCCCTCTGTATTTCCTACCAAATCTTTAACATTCTTGTCCCTGACTGACGGACGGCCTTCTCCCTGGGCCCACTCTTTGCTGCCTCATCTCTGCTAACAGCACAGCCAGCCACCAGGCTGTCCAAGCCACGGGGCTTGGCATCACCCTTGACTTCTCCCTCTCCCCCCAACTGCCCAAGGCCCTCCGATTGATTCTGCTTCTGTCACTTCTCCAGCATCTCCCTCTCAGACTGTCCCCACAGCCCCATCTGTGTTGGTCACCTTATTCCTGGCCTCCGCTTCCTACCTGTTCTCCCTGCCTGTACCCATGGATCTGATGACCTTTTGAATCCTAATTCAGTCCTCATAGGTCAAGGAGTGGAAACTTGGCCTTGAGAATTGTAGGTGACTTGTAGGAGGGGACTATTCCTGGCCCCATTTCTTTCTTGAAAACTGCAAATGCTTTCATTATTCATCTTATATGAATAATGGTGGGGGTGGGGAAGCTGGGTAGTTCAAAGTAGAATTTTTAATATTATCATTTTATTTTTGGAAATGGGAGAAAAGCATGAGGGGAGCTGAATCAAAGCTTGGCTGGTGGCCTCATGTGGTCTATTCCAAAGGACACCACTCCATCTCCCTTGGTATGAGTGAAAGAGGGCATTTCAGAATCAAGGGGAAGAATGGGAAGGTTTTTGTTATTAAAGGAGGCAAGGATTAAAAGTGACCAAGTAATACTGCATTCATGGCCTTGAGTTGCCCCAAAGGTTTGTCCTTTCTAGGGGATGGAGAGGGTACACTGCACAGCCCCCCAACCTGAAGCCCAGAACACATTTGCCGCACCCTAGGATCAAGCTGCTCCTGTTGGGCATGCATCCCTGATTCAGGCCCAGTCTCCAGCAGGCAGCGAGAAAAAACCTGTACCCCGCCTCCCCGTGCTTCCTGGCATGGTAGCCTGGTTCTATACATGGTGCTCCTGGCCTCATCCAGTTGTGTCCCCCACCCCATCGCCTTTGTTACTGAACCTCCCTCTGCTCAGTGGGATTTGCCCGGAGTGGGAGGGAGGCAACCAAATGTGAAGTCTGAAGCTTTTCACAGTCCTTGCCTGTGGCCAAGGTTCTCAGATCCCATCAGTACTGTGGATTCCTCCTCTCCAACATCAGCAAGCCTGTAATTTTGTATTATAGGATATTACGGGTCTCACATTACAGGTAATTTCTGTTTTACGCCCCTGTCTTCCTCACTGAAGTCAGATCTTCTTAAGACCAGGAACTGATACATCCTGCTTTGTTTCTTTAGCATCCAGCACAGTGAGTGGTACCCTAAAGACTGGATAGATGGATGGATGGATGGATGGATGGATGGAAGGATGAATGGAAGGAAGGGTGGATGGATAGAGGGAAGTATTCCTGGCTACAAGATGAATAATAAAAGCATTTGCAGTTTTCCTGAAAGACAGAGCCCAGGAATATCCCGCCCCAAAACTCCTATGAATGTGGATATCACCATCACAGTCCTGATTATTCATTGTGAAAGGATCAAAAACCTTCGGCTAAAACTCTGATTTTGTTACCTGCACAGTTACTCTGTGTGGGAGATCATCTTACTCAATTGGCCTTCTTTGCTGGTGCCCCTTTCCTGCCCTGTCCTCAGAATTCCAAGGTACCCCTCCTGCCTGGTTGTTTTTTACTTACCCAGCCTCTTCTTGATATCACTGCTCTTTTCCTGGAGGTGAAGTCCACACCCTGAGCCCATGGTGGCTCCTAGGTCTGTCTGTGCCTCAGTTTGCCCTGACATCCAAGCAAGGGCAGAACCAGCAGAGCCCTTGGCAGAGTTCTCTGAGGACAGCAGACCAGCACAGGGCAGGTGCGGGCTGCAGGGTGAGCCCAGGGATGAGTTTTTGGAGGCTGTGGGGTATGAGAGCCCCCCCCCCTTCCCTGACAGTGTGGCTTCAACCACTCTTCCTTAATAATTAAATAGTCCCTCCTCCCCCAGCTTCTTATGATGAAGTTTCTGGGATAAGAGAGAATTCACTTTTCGGCTTTCTTTAATGTGGTCTCTTCAGGAACATTAGACATTTTGATATAAAGACCGAAAATCAAAGATGACATCCTATTTCAGATCTTTTTTTTTTGAAAGAAGGAGGTTATAAGTATAAAATCCCACGCAGTAAAAGCACTCATAGCTATAGGGAATTAATCTTATTTTTATTTGGAGATAAAACTCCAATTTCCCATCATTTAAATTCAGACATTGAAGGACCTCCTCCTACATTTTGAACAACGTACTGTTTTATAAGATAATACTAATGATGATGATAATAAACGATAAGGTGATCCCTGATTGATTTTTGTGCCATGTAAAAATAAATGTTTAGAAACAAGGTCTTCCTCACTGAGAAATTACTGCTGTGAAACTCTAAAATAATTCTTCTCTCTCTCTCTCCTCTCCTGTTCTTCATATCCCAATCAGATGGCTAGAACGATTCCTTTTGGCTTCGAGTCAGTGATTTTTATATTCTTAAAACCCAGTTTCCAGCTTTCCTGTCTTGGGAGTGGAGCTGAAGGCTGCATTTTCTCTGGTGATAAGCTGCCAGCAGGTTTTCTGTCCCACAGCCACCCCCACGCCCTTTTGGGAGTACAGTACCTTTGCTTGTGCCTCATTTCCATAATATCACCACGTTTCCCAAGTGCTATGTAGCACACATTTATTTTTTACTATGTGTTTTTCCTATGAATCTAAAAGTAAGATATGTTCATTTGAGACAATTTGGAAAATACAGAAAAGCAAAAGGGAAAAATAAGTGCCACCTACAGCGGTACCCCCAGGGGATGGCAGGCGCTACCACCTGCATCTGATTCCTCTCGTTTTGGTCTCTGCAGATAGGAGCTGTAAGGTGGAGTTCCACTCCACAGCCATTTCGTTTCCTGTCTTCCTCCCACTTTCCATTTTCTGTTGAGCATGTTCTCCTGATATTAAATGTTCTCTGAAGACAGAATTTTTCAATACATTAGCAATAGCCTACCATGTGGAAGTACCTGAATTTATCTAATTGTTCACCTCCTGCAGGATGTTTTGGTTGTTTCTGATTTTTCTCTAGAATGAATAGTGGCTGTTCATTGTTAATAAACCTTCATGCATGTCCCCGACCAGGTGCCTCTCCTCCTGTCACTTTTGAAAACCGAGGCCTATTGCCCACACAGAAAAACACAGACCTTTCACGTCTATTTTTACATACAAATGCACCGTTTGTTATGTCACGTTTAAGGCTCCTTTTATGCTTCCCTAGAAATTAATTTTGTGCTTGGTTGTCTGTTTGCCAGTATTCAAACACAAGCTAACAATCACCAGGGACCTTTCATATGTGGTCTCATTTAATGTGTGCAGGCACCCGGCGATGGGGATGCTGCTGTTCCAGTTTTGTAATTGAGAAAATTGAGAGTCCAAGCCCCTGAGTTAGTTTCCCAAGGTCAGCAAGCCAGTAAGGTGAGTTAGAACGGGATCCCAATATCGCCCGCATCCAGAGCTCGCTTGAGCTCAATATGATGTTTTCTCTGAGACAATTAGAAGTGAAAGCTGTCGCCATCCTTCGACCAGGAAGCCATTGGGTTTCATTTCATTTGTTTTTTCCTTGGAAACTAAAGTTGGGGATCAGTAATTGACTGCACCCACTCTTCTGGCTGTGGCTAATAGTTGAAATCAGTAGAGAACTGGCTCCGCGGCTTTCTGGGTTGGGTGGTGTTTGGCTCGTATATTTTTGCTCAGGGCTGCAAAGCAATGTCGCTGTCAGCGAGTTGCAAGCCCTAGGCACCCCTCCCACACTCAGGCTTTCCCCAGTTCTGTTACCAAGAAGATGAGCGCTTCTGAGCCCAGAACCTGATGACAACCAGTTCACAAGTTGTCTCAGGCACGGTTGCCAAGGCACAGAGAGAGGCGGCCTTAGTTAAGGTACACAGTTTAGAATGGGGACATGAGAGAAACTTCCAGTCTATTTTATCCAGCCTGCCCAGTTTTTACATACATGACACTGAGCTTGGAGTTGACTGCCTGGGAAGACAATCTTTGAAAGAGAGCCCTGGGACTTGAACCCAGGACGTATTCCTCACAGGACAGGTGCATTCTGGGGTGGACGGCCTGGACTCTTGAGAGGTCACTGCTGCCGCTTTGAGGACACGGCCGGATGAAGGGCAGTCAGATACCACAGTGTCCCAAGTGCATTTGCTCTGTTGGGAAATTTAACATGATGGAAAAAATTGTCTTTCCCGAATACCTCAGTGTCAATGGCTAGGATTCTAGGATAAGCCATTTGGGGTACGATGGGATGGAGTTAGGGGGAGCCCTCACCCCAAGGAGTAGGCCAGGTTAACAATAGCTCGTTGAGTAAGTACGGTTCAAGGTGTGAAGTCAGTTGATTCCAGGGTTCTGGTTTGCTTTGTTGGGCCAGAGCTGCGTAGCAGTGGGGCTGTGTATACCCAGAGGCTCATATGCGCAGGGAGGTTGAGCCTCGGTTGTGAGTCTACACAAGTCACCCTCCTTGCACATCAGCCCACAGCCCCTTGTGTGCCTGGGAGGATGTCACTGTCTTAGGGTTCTTTCTTCCTCTCTGGGAAAGGAGGCTGGTCACTCAGCTAGCCAGTGGGGATAATAATAAAGCCACCTGAGGGTGGGGCACGAGATTTAAATGAGCCCCTAGATACAGAGCAGGTACAGTGGTGCCAGACTCCATTGTTGGCTTTTATTATTTTCCTCTTCCCGTTACTGACCCTTAATTCTTCTACATTCCACTTTTTTCTTCTTTCTGCAATTCTTCCACGCTACTAGACTCCTATGTCCATGTTCTTGACAAAAAGCGTAAGCCATGCCGCTGTGCAATATTCGTATTGCTTTATTTAGAGATTAGCCGCCTCCTTCTTGTGTGTGTGTGTCTTCCCTTGTTAGAAGACTTGAACGACATGTTTGAAACGATGGAGGCTGTCCCTCTACTGGGCCCTTAGAAAACAGGAACTGCGGGGACACCTCAGCATGTGGCCAGGATGTGGCCCAGAGTAAGTGTTAGCAATAGTCAGTGATTTTCCTTACAAGGAACTTGTAGAATGACAAGGTCATTGGGGCTCATGGACGTCCTCAGGTAATCTACAGAGACACACTGGCAGCAGCACGTTCTCCTCCCTGATGGCTGCCCTGCCTTCTTCCCTGGATAGCATTAGTTTTCAGGCCCTTTTCTTCCAATAAGTGATCTTCCTCTGCTGCAGATAAAAAAATAATAATAATAATGTGTTTTTACCTTGTCCTTCTTCCAATAATGTGTTTTACCTTGTCCTCCATTCCTTTGTGGGAAAAGCAAGGAGAGAGCCGGATACTATGGCACATGCCTGTAATCCCGGTGACTCAAGAGGCAGAGGCTGGAGGATGGCAAGTTCAAGGCCATCCTGGGTAATTTACCAAGACCCTGTCTTACAAAATTAAAAAATAAAAATAAGAAGAAGTCTGGGGATGTAGTCAGTGGTGGCGTGCCCCAGGGTTCAAAACTTAGTACTACCAAAAAAAAAAAACAGGAAAAGGAGAAGATGCTAGGAGCCAGAAGTAAACAGTCCACTAAGAACATCTGTCTTCTCTTTCCTGCCTGGGGATTGGAGATGGTGAGAACTAGCTCTAGGGTTTTTTGTTTGTTTTGCTTGTTTTCTTTTTTTCCTTTTGGTTTGTGGCATCTCTGAAGCAAATACAATGTCAGCATTTCTTATTTGCCGAACTGATTGCTAGGATAAAGGATCTGAGTGCTAAGAGGTCAGCGTGGAACTTGCCCACCTAAGCACCTTCAAGCTCATACCAGCTTATCTTCCCTCCCCATTCAGGTACAAACAATCCATCTGGGAAATTCTGATAGCATACCTCGGGCTAAATATGGCTCCAGAGTTCAGGGATGGTAGGTTCTAAGGTGCGGATGAAATTTTCTGACAAAATCAAATACATGCATCCGGCTACAGTGCCTTTTGTAAAACTGTACTATGAAAATAATTTTCTAACTTTTTCCTCATTATATAATTAAAACTTAAAATTTTCTGGCTCTATAGGAAAGTGTAAGAAAATGTTACATAATGAGCTGAGTGTGTAGCCCAGTGGTAGATCACTTGCCCAGCACGTGTGAGACCCTCAGGTTTGATCCCCAGCCATGTGTGTACACACACACACACACACACACACACACACGGAGAATAAAATATTACATAAAGGGGATCATATTCTACATGTGCTGTTATTTTTTATTGTGTACCTGTTCTATTTAAAAATAATCCCTGCATCTCTGCTTCTCCCACTATGGCCACCAGTGTTAATAGCTGCTGGTCTCTTTCCATACTCTTCTACACGGACATAAAGTCATACGTCTATGTAACGTAGGTAAAGTATGATATGGTCAATGCTTTATGCAAATGAAGTCGGTTGCTTTATACAAATGATGTCAGATATGCCTCTCTACGTTTTACTTTTGTCACTTAATAAATTGGGCCGATCCCTCCAAGTGTACACAGCCAGCCCAAACCCTCTCCTTTTGTGTGGCTGCAGAATCTGTAATGTAGATGGACAATGCTGGTCAGCATGCTTCGTGGGCTGCATTCCTTGCATTTCCCACTTACTGCCCAAGCAGACTGCTGTTTTGGGCACACGTGTGCATACTGTAATGCCCACTCACTTTTCTTTCAGCAATTTATGCTGGCTGGAATCCTCTCTGCTGGAAGTAAGAAAGATCTGACTCAAGCCTGCCTAAAAAGTAAGGGCTTAATAATCACAATAAAAGAGGGACACAAATCCTAAGTAACAAGTAAATAAAATGAATCCAGCAACTTAAGGACTCTATCGTGACTAGGAATTGCAGAGGTGGCTTTCCATTGGAAATTGATCAGTGGAATTGACCATCAACCCAGATTCAAAAGGAGAAAAGGTATTCAGTCATCTCAGTAAGTGCATAAAAAGTTGTTGTCAAAAAAATTTTTACCTTTATTTCCGATTTTTAAAAAATTGTTAACTAACATGAATAGAGGACCTGCTAGAGGACATTTACCCAAAAGTTACAATAAACATCCTGAATGGTAAAGTGTAATATGCAGGAAATATAGCAAAGATGCTTAGTTTGGCCACCTCTCTTTGACTTGTGTTCTGGTGATCCTAGTCATGAAATACAACAGCAGAAAGAAATACCATTGAAAAGGGAAGAGATTTCACTTTTTGAAACCCATATGGTAGTCTACTTAGAAAATCCAAGATGATTTGTGGAATTAGAAGTATTCAGTGAATTGGTGCCAGGTGCAGTCGAGCAGGCTTGTAATCCCAGTAACTCCAGAGGCTGAGGCAGGAAGACTGCAAGTTCAAGACCAGCCTTAGCCTCAGCAATTTAGCAAGACCCTGAAATAAAAGTATTCAGTGAATTCGGAAATTTTGATGAATACCAGTTCAATGACACTCCTAAGCACTTCTAAAAAGAAAATGAAATTTAAAACATTTCATTAACTATAAAAACTAAGAAACTCAGAAATAAAATTACAACCAAAGTGTGCGATATGCACGGAGATGGTATTAAAACCTCATTGAAAGACAAAGAATATCTAGGTAGAGACAAACTAATACTGCAGAAAGTGACATGTTTCCCTAAATTAACAGATTAATTTGATGCAATTTCAGTAAAAGCTTTGATAAAAGTTTTCCACGGAATTTAATAAGCTGACCCAGAAATTCACGTGGAAGACCAAAGAGCCGACAAAACCCAAGGAAAAAGATACAGAAGCCAGCCTTGCACAGCGAGGTTGTCTTCAGGAAGATACAGTTCTTACAAGAAGGTGGTTTGCAGAGATCGACGTGTTATATTTGGGTTCCATCCCTTCAGCATGGGGCACGTCTGAGTTATTTTTCAGGGGTGGCATTATCAATCAGTGGGAGAGGGGCGCCAACTCAGAACACTGTGCTAGGATGACTGGTTTTTTCATACAGGGAAATATAAACTTAGAGAGCTTTCTCACATCTCACACAAAAATAAATTCCAGATGGATCTGAGACCTAAATGTAAAACAAAGTTTTAAAATGTTTAGAAGAAAAACAGGCAAATATCTTTACGACCTCAGGGAGGGAAGCATTTCTTCTCCACACGACCAAAAAATACCACCAAGCCTAAAAAGATTGATAGATTTCATGATATTAAAGTTCAAACTTATAATGACCCTAGGAACCATATTTAAAAGGTGGGGAAATAGGCCCCTCGTTGGGAGAAGTTATCTGTCTGCAGCTTGTGACCATCAACTAATTCACATTACATCCAGGAACTCCAGGATTCAACGAGAAAACCACTAAGCAGCAGGAGGAGCAGTGGCCAAAGGAGTTGGAAAACTGATTAGTCTTCAAACAGATGAAAAGAGTCTCAATTAGTAAGTGGGGAAAATGTATGTTAAAACCTCCAAAGCCACCATGAGCTAAATGATTAGCTAAAATGTCAAAATCTGATAAAACTGAACCCTGGAGAACAGGCGGGAAGGGGACCCTCTCATCTCTGGAATGCAGCAGTATCAGTTCAGCAGTGTGGGCCCCACCGCTGAATCTCAACAGCCAGCTTCATCATGTGGAGTTCTGCTGTAGAGGAACCCCTCCGGGGGTGCAAGGAGGTGCTCCCAGATGTCAGTCACCATAATAGAAATACAAAAACAACCCAAATGTCCATCTATGGGAGATGAAAACATATCTAGATGGAATGTCCACTCATTGGAATTCTGAGTAGCAATTAAAAGGACAGGGATCAACGTGGCTAAACCTCAGAAGTACAAGAGCGATTGGACTTGCTGAATTATGTGTATGTGATCATGCCATTTATTTATTATTTTTTGGTATCGGGAATTGAACTCAGGGGCACTTGACCACTGAGCCACATCCCCAGTCCTATTTTGTATTTTATTTAGAGACAGGGTCTCACCGAGGTGCTTAGCACCTTGCTTTTGCCAATACTGGCTTTGAACTCGTGATCCTCCTGCCTCAGCCTGCCGAGCTGGTGGGATTACAGGAAGGGCTCTTGTGATTTATTTTTAAAAACACTTATGAGTCAAACTATATAAAATAGGCATATGTAGGTTAAAAAACAGTCAATATTGGCTAATACAATATAGTTCAACTTAATACATGTATGATATAAATATTAAAAAGTGAGGGGAAGTTTACTTCCCAACTTCAGAGTAGTAGTGGTTGTGTTTGGAAAGGGAGAGAGAGGAGCATTTTTAGGAGAATCCACCGGAGAGCTTCTAAGGTGACTGCCAAGTTAGATCTAACACATGGAACTGAAGCCTATGGCACAATGTGAACATATGTGAACTCTTGAGTTGTGGACACTTGCATATTTTATATCTTATTCTCTGTACATTTCTCTGTGTTGAAAATGAATCATAAATTACACAGAAAACCAATAAAAGGAATTCATTGTCAAGAAAGATCAGTGGTGGGGGTGTATACAGATGTTCTTCATATTTGTGTTTCATTCTCAGACTGAAGGCAAGATGGATACAGTCATTTATGGCCTGGTGACTGAAAGCAACAACAGTCTAAGGAAGAGAGAGGCTTCCAGTGTGAACAAATCTCCCAGAAGCCCCGAGAAAGCTTCTGCTTCAGTCTCATAGATCTGGAGTAGGTTACATGTCCAATCCTGGGCCAAGCTATTGGGCTAGGATAATGCCAAGAGCTGGTTGGGCGAGACCTGTGTTCCCGAGCCAATCACAGGCAAGGGAGAGAGGCTCCCTCTTAGACCTTAGAAGGAGCAACAGGAGGTCAGATGGATTATATAGGGGCAGGTGGATTTATGAAGAAGTCCAGCATTCTGTTAAAAAAGAGAAAGGGAAGTGGGAGCAGAGTAGGTAACCACCCCAGCTGCGTCTTCAAAAAAAAAGATGGCCGAGAGTGAGATGAAATGTAATGTGACTTATAAGTTGAAATCTGTGTTATTGATTGCTTCTTTAAAAATTGAATTAATTTGCATTTCCACCAGTGATATTAAGATAAACCTTAATATCTTTACCCACCAACAGGGGGATTTCTCACCTATCAGATTGGTAAAAGGAGTGATAAGTGATGGTGCGTTGTTTTGTGTATTTTCTACGATCCCCAGGGTTGGGCATCTTTCCTTGTGTTTATTGGCCATTTGAATGTGCTCTTCTATGAACTGTCCATTCATATCTCTTGCCAGAATAAGAGTCCTTGTCATCAAGCTGTTAAACTATGTAAGGTTTGGGTATGTATTCAAGACCTTCTCAGAGTTGCAAGGTGAGAAGAATTGATCGTCCATACCTGGAAGCAGCTCAGTGGGTTGATAATAAGAACCACTCAACAAGCAGGACACCCTGGGATGATTGTCCCTGCTACTCTGTCCCAATCACTTGTTTGTGGTATCACATTAGGGAACTGAGAGTAGGAATGTGGCTTGCCTGTGTTTAAAATGAAAGGGCTGCACAGCGGTTTGTAAGGGACTTTCCAGTTGTGCTTTGTACCACTGCTTTGCACAGGATTGGAGAAGCTTTGGGTGCCCTTGGCTCACCAGAAGTTCAAGTTTGCCTTCTTCCTTGTAGTGACCCCCTCTCACTGGACAGGGCTATCTCTTGACCAGAGCCTGTCTTCTGGGCATCTTGGAATCCTGGGTTCAGTCTGAGTTGGGTCTTTGTCTCATCTTGGATGCTTCAGTCAGGAGGCAGAGCCTTTGCCAATATCAACCTTTCCCGATTGCTCCTTGTAGGGTACAGGTGGGAAATTCTGTTTCTGGAAGTAGGCTAGATCTTTATTATCTTCAAAGCAGCCCTGTAACAGCAAAGCCTGACATCAAGGCCAGGGTTTGACATCTAGACTGTAAGGCAACAAACATACTCTCATTAGGTTAGCTGCAGATTTTAGAAGACATCTGTTGGTGTATGAGGATTCTTAAGAATCCACTTGACACCCTCCTCATTAACATCTGGACAGACAAGATGCAAACTATGGAAGTCAGCTGGCTGGCAGGTGCAGGGGGCGCTGTTAAGAGGAGCTGACACAGGCTGGGAAGCCAGCTCCAATGCTGAGCCCCCTGCCCCCTTCCCTCTGTGGCCATGTGCCCACAGTATGGTAAATAATGGGGTAACCCCTGCCAAGAACGACTCCTACTTCTTGCCTCCCCACAAGCCCTAGATGCTCACCACCTCTCGGTATAGTGACTTCATAAAGCTAAGCCCTTTCTTAGCTTGGAGAACACCTTCTTCAGAGTTCTACCTGTTGCTACCTACAGACCAGAGCAGCTAGAGAATTCCAGTAGTGCCCAAACTGCAAACCCCACCTGTCCTGCAGCCAACACAGGAGCTTCCCTTGTTAGTCTCCAAAGCATTTGTGCAAAATGGTAGATGGCCATTCATTCCAGCATTTCTGTGCCTGCCCCTCCTCTGAGGAACTTGCTACCTTTTCCTTGGTGACTATGAAGGACAAAGAGAACCAGAGAAATCATCTTTGTGGCATTTCAGTGTGGATGGTGACTTTTGTTTCTTTCCTGGATTTTAACATAATAAGACCTGTCTCATTGTTTTAGGAACCTAAGTCATTATTTGCATACAGTTGTTTCATTGAAATACCATCCAGTCAGCACCCAGAGTGGGGTTTAGTTACAACACCTATAAAATGCAGGGCCCCTTGGGGCTGTGGTTGTGGTTCAGTGGTAGAACGCTCACCTAGCTCGTGTGAGGCACTGGGTTCAATCCTCAGCAGCACTTAAAAATAAATAAATAAAATAAAGGTATTGTGTCCATCTATATCTAAAAAAATATTTTAAAAAACAGGGCCCCTTTAACCTGGTTCTCTTTAGAACCTTAAACTCATATGTCAATATAACAGATGTCTATGGAGGGTACCCCACATCCAGCTGGGTAATTGATTCTGATCAATCAAAAGGGGACTCTGCCATGCCATTATTAATGATTTGGAATTGAGGTTCTTCTATAGAAAAAAACTATCTTAGCAGATAAATTATGTTTGGATATTTCCTATTATCACATTGTTATCTATATTTCACATTTGAGTTATTTTTCCCCCCCTCAATCCAGTCAGGTTTTCAAAGGGTAAGGAAGGAGAAGTCTGTGTCTTACTCAAAGTCAACTTCTGTTAACTCGTTGCCTGCAGGATACAATGAAAATGCCTTTGCCTATAAAGTGCCTCCCAGGCAGCCAGCCTGATCTAGGCTCAAGCATTCTGAATTTGTCACTGTACCCAGGCACACTGTACCTGTGCATACCTCACTGGGCATGTGTGTCCTCTCCAACCTGCCCAGGCTGACCAACTCCCCCTGCCCAGCACATCCCGACCCAAGGTAGCTCCTGCCAAAGCCTTTCTGCTCATTCATGTTAAGGGCTCCTCTGCACCTTTCTGTGTCTTGTTCAACCCTTATGAGAGCACCCTAAATGCACATTCTCTGCTCATCTTCTTTCTTACTCACTGGTCTGTGAGCTCTTTGGAAGTCAGGAGTCTTTACTTTGATTTGTATTTCTAGCATCAAGTTAAAATATATATCTCGAGTGAGAGAGAGACAGAGACAGACAGACACTGGAAGGCCACAGGTATCTATAAAACAGATCACTAGAACAAGCCCATGCATCAGTTATGGGATCAGGATATCAACTCCTTCATGTTGCTTCTTACTCCTAACATTTGGGTGAGATCAGGTTCCGGGAATCTCAGTCACGGTTGGAGCCTCCACCTGGCAAAGGTGAACTGGGAACTGATGAACTTTTTATGAGGCTTTGTTTGGGGTTCACATTAGTTTGGGTTTGGATTTTTTTTTTAATTTTATTTATTTATTTTTCACATTTGATCTCCATCATCTCTCAGATATGAACGTTTCCCCATGTCACTCAACATTTCTAATTGACTGTTTCCAGTCTGGATGCAGCTTTATGCCAAGGTATTTTGACTTCCCTTGATGTCCTAATTGACATCAGATTTAGGTAGAAACATTCAGAAACCTATGCGATCACTACTCTGACAGCTATCTATTTACACTTATAGATTTCTGAACAGAAAAAGAGTCGCTAAAACTTTCCTATTTAAACATCTTCTAGTAAAGCCAGCTTGGGAAAAAATAAAAATGGAAGCACTTCATTCTTGGAGGTTCCTTGGACTCTACGCATCAGGGTTGAGGTCCCCAGTCCCAGCTGCCCTGAGGTCCTATGGGAAGGGACTCATGGCCCAAGGTAGGATGAGTTCCTCCTGGTAACCTGTGAGGTGCAAGTGCCCAAGTCCATGCCACATATCCAGTTGGAGGTTTCTGAGATGCTGGCTGGTGGAGCCTTTATTGTCCATCAGGGGGATGAGTGTCTCGGGAGCCCTTCCTTTGGAAGCCTTCCAGGTGGCAAATCAACATCAGTCATACTGTATTGGACACTTTGCTCTCTTAGCTGTTTAAATTCCTGTACTATGATGGTGCAGGAAAGATACAGATCATCAAACAAGAATGTTTCTATTCTCATGTATAATGAATCCAATGTGTTAGTGTAGTAGTACGTGTACCTACTTTATAAGTAAATATGCAGGTATTGGCGGTGTGGTCAGAATTTTTCTTTTACCGTTAGGGTTGTGTGCTCAAAAAAGTTTGGAGACAATTACATTAGCCAATTGCCATTAATCTAGACAAGCAAGGATCAGTTTTCAGTTAAATGGATACAAATGTTAAGAGGCTTCAAACTAGGCCTCAATTATGTAAGTCAAGTATGGTAATTTTCCTCACAGCCTCGTGTAGTATGTTGGTGTGGACTTAGTAGCACTTGGGTTGCTTCCTGCTGAATCCAAGAGTGTGAGATGTCATATTTGACATGTATCATTAGCCTCTGTGTGTGCACAATAGTGAAGAATCTTCTGGGGGGGGGTGTAGTACAGCCAATGCTATCATTCTATACAAAAGAAAAACGAGAGGTAGGTGATAGAGAAGACCACAATTCGTATTTTGCTGCCTGGTTCAATAATTTTATTTACATGCAAACATTTTGGGTTTATTAAGTTGGAATTTGGTGGTGTTTTATAATCCCAGTTTTCACCAATATGTAGCTTTCTTTGTCAAAAGGGTGAGAACAAGGGCTGGGATTGTGGCTCAGTGGTAGAGTGCTTGCCTAGCACGAGTGAGGCACTGGGTTCAATTCGCAGCACTGCATACAAATAAACAATAAAATCCATTGACAACTAAAAAAATATTTTAAAAGTGGGAGTGAGAGCAAGATAATGGAGGGGCTGGGGTTGTGGCTCAGTGGTAGCTTGCTTGCCTAGCACATGGGAGACACTGGGTTCGGTCCTCAGGACCACATAAAAAATAAATAAAATAAAGGTATTGTGCCTATTAAAAAAAAGATAATGGAGACAGATTAATGATTCCAGAGGTCATTTTTGGTGATTTGGTTTCTTGATTCTGAGGATGAGACCCTGGAAAGTTGGTCCTTATTTTTTACACTTCCTTTGTAGAATCCAATGAGAACCAACTCCACATACACCATGGTTCAGGTAGACCAGGGAGAATCTTCTCACACTTTGGAAAACCTTATCACCATAGGAAGCCTATGGAAGATGTAGACTTGATCTGAACCTGGAAGTCCTCCCAGCCAGGTGGGACCTCAGCTTCCCCTGGCTGAGCCCGTAACCAGCTGTGACCTACTTCTTATAGTTTCAAGTTCTCCATCAAAAGACTTCTGACTGCTTCAGAGAAAATCCTGCTCCTCCGCCCCCACCCCAGACATAGGCATTAGGTAATATTGACACGTGGAATATACTTCCTCGGGTAGCCTTAGATTCCAACAAAACCAACAACAAAAACATCCTCAGCCCAGGGAGTAAAGCATAAAGGCACTTAGTAATTGCCACCACTATTAACAGGACAAGATTAATGGGCACTCCCTGAGGACCATGGCATAGACAAAGCAAACTGCCAGCTACAAGCAGCTCCCTGGCAGTCACCGAATGTCACCCCCTCTCTCCCGCTCCAGCGGGCTCATCAGAATGCAAGGGATATGATTATGTGGAGAGACCTGACAAAGCCATTTTTAAAAGAAAATCATATTCTTAAATTTTTAACACTTTGTTAACTCTGATTAGATTCAAGTTGCTGTGTGATCCAGCACTGTGCCTCAAAGACGGTAGCTATGGATAATTGCCTTCCGATTATTAGTCTCACTGCTGATCAGGCGAGGGCAGAGGAACTGGAAGGACCTTGCTGGACTCTTATAGTCCAGCCAGCGTCCAAGAATGTCATCAGCATCCATGTTTCTTACACACTTTTCAGTTAATAGGGCAGGTGTGTTTGTGGAAAGCCATGGATTTCTGACCCTCTGTCAAACATCAAGTGCAGGATCGAGTGGGGAGGAGGTCTTGAGACAGTCTCTGAGTGGTCCCTGGGTTCCATCTTCAGTAACTGACGAGATTTGGGATGGAGGTTTCAGAGGTGAGCCAGCCAATACGTAAGCAATTACAGGCCCTGTTGACTTTCTTCTTTATCTTTGGAATGCAGTTTAGCAGGAAGGTTCTGGCTTCCAAATAATTCAAGTTTTATCAGTCCTCTCTAGTGGCTGGGCCTTCCATGGCTAATTAGCTCAGAGCAACCCAAGAGGTCTTTGGTGAATGGTCATTTCAGCTCCTTGTAAATACTTCTGAATTGGGACATTTCTCTATGAACAGCCCAGATAAACAAAGGACCCAGTGTATCAGGTTTTGTTGGTATTTTGACCAAGTTTGTTGAGCCAGCTTTCTTCATACCAACCCATTCTTGCAATTCGAAACATGACTGATGGTAGACTCTGGCGGCTATCTTCAGGCACGTGCTTTTATAATCCATGGCCTTTAGCAGTGACCCTAGTCTTGTGGTCAGTCCCAAAAGCTATTTTTTGTGTTTAGATGAGGGAGATTTTCCTTGTCATCCTAGGCACCTTTTACCGAGGTGTGCAGAAGTGATCTGCTGCCTGAGGTCCGCGTTGGGAGATCAGGTTGCATCTGATTGATTAGTAATGTCTTCCACAGACACAGATTGGGACTGATCTGCTGTCAGTCTATCACCCCAGAGCCAACCTTCTAACATAAGATCCCCCACCACCCATCACCAGCCATTGGGGGTTTCACAACATCTTAGTGAGGGGTCCTGTTAGTGAGGACTCACCTGAGGTCACCAAGAGGCAGCCCCTGAACTCAGAGCAATCAGTGTCTGCTCTCCCAAGTGAAAGGTGACTTTTCTACCCTGGAGTGTGTCCAGCCTGTGTTTTCAAGGTCTTTTCAGCAGCACAGAGACTGTGTGGTTCTGGGAAGTATTTTCCCCATGCAAGCATCTGAGCTGATTGCTGTTCCGTAGGCAGAACTGTCAAGTGTGATCAGGGCTTCTCCCACAAATCTCTTTCCATCAGAGATAACAACTTTTAAAAACAGATTAAATCCCACAGCAGCAAACTACGGGAGACTCTCTAGGTTCATCGCATATATAGGACATGATGATGTCAGAATATTGACTGGGGCTCAGAGATACTAATGGAGATCTTCTGGTAATCGTTTTTTTTATAAGAGGATTTGGTTTGGGGATAGAATTTTGCTTACGATTTTGGCCCACTTGTGCCTTTGCATAACATCCTTAAAAACTAGAGTAAATACGTGGATATATTTTTATTCTTCTTCTTTGCCATGGGTATATTTATACTTCATTATATAAAGGCCCTTTTAGCTCACATCAGAAAGATCTCTCCTACTTTCAAAGGAACTTTATTGACAAATTCATTAGATAGTTTTCAGTCTTCACATTTTAAGGAGAGCTTAACTCTCGGGTTGGAATACTTAATCCAATTTTAGAACTTCAACTTTCGTTCCACTCAGAAATCAGCATGTTGTTAAACTACTGAGATTCACGCGTGGAAGGTACAAGGACTGATGTGGACGGGTGTCCGTCCCATGGCGTGCTCCGTGGACCGTGCTAAGTGGAGAGTACTGGTGTGTAGAGAAAGGAGCATTTGGTAGGGACGCTGGTACCCTCTGGGCATCTTTGCATTTATTTCTGTGACATCCACATTGCTACCTGTCGGGGGCAGTCAGTCACTGCAAGATGCTGCAGAATGCGCCGTCCTGAGCTAGGTTCAGCAGTTTGTCCATTGTTCCTGGGTGCCTGTCAAAGGGCACAGCTCTCTGGGCTCTTGAGTAAGTGGTTGACTTGTGGGATCAGTGGTATGCAAGGAGCCCCACTGTTCAGTCCGTGCAGCGGATGCCAGGGGCTCCACTGACTTGGGCACTGTTAAGCTACAGCCCTGACATGACTGCCCTCTGTCTTCAAGTTGAGTGTCCTGCCCTGCACCTGGTGGGACCTCAATACGTTTTTTGTTTAATTGAAATGAGTCCTTCATCCCTGGTCCTTATCACTGTCCCAGCGGATGAGACCATCACAAAGGGCTTTCCATTGAGCCATTGGTGGCTATGAATCAGTCTTTGGGACATCCCCAGACATCTCCAGTATTGATGTGGCTGCTCAGCCACCCTCCCAGTTAGCACATCTGCCCTGTCACTGGCACAAAGGACAGAGCCAAGGAGGCTCTGGACGGAGTCTGGTATAATGTTCTCCAACAAGCCCCTCACTGTCCACGCCGCTGCTGGGGCAGAATGCCCCATGCACCTGCAGTCCTGGAGATGTGTTTAGTCTTGAGCTTTAGGTCCCTTTTTTTTATATTTTTTTTATTAATAAATCTCTGCAGCATGTAAACATAAAATCAGCTTTACAACTGTAAGCAATCCTATAGACTTGCCTGCCTGATTCCTACCCTCACTTTACAGAGAAGCCACTAAAAGCATGATCTGATATGAAATTCCATTTTTTGAAAGGGCATTTCTGAGTTTCAAAGACGCTAAGTTAATACACACTGGACACTGTTGATAACACCTTTAAAAATCATTTGTTGGTCTCTTCGTTGCCTTTGGGAATAAGAGGAGGGGAAGCCTCCTGTGTGGGGGATGCCAGGTCAGGGATCAGAGAGGTGGAGAGTCTCAGGTCTCAGCCCAGGTCCAGGAGGAGGTCTCATGGGATGAAGAGAAGGAGGACAGGAGCTGGAGAAGGACCATGCAGGAATATAGCCTGGCTCCCGGGCCCTGAGCCTTCCCACTGAGCTTCGCTGCTGGGACTCCCTGGGGATTCCTAATCCCCCCTCATAGAGCAAAGGAAATGGTGACCTGGGAATACCCACTGGGGGAGAAACTGAAGATCTTGACTTATCTAAGTGAGTTTAGCTGCGGTGGAGTGCTTTCAAGACAAGACTTTTGCCTTTGCAGTCAGAGTGGGGACAGGGAGTGCTCCCCTTTTAGAGTGGCTCACCCTCCCTCACCTGCCCCTTGGCCCTGCATTCCCACACCCAGGCCAGAACCCACCTTCAAGGAGAGGACGCACAGTGCCCAAGCGCTCTGCAGACAGACGTTGACTGCACTGAGTATCTGCTGGTGTCCCTGCCAACTTGGGGAAAGCTATGGCCACACTTCCTTGGGTACCATCTACCCCTGCTCACATGCATAGCCCCCCAGCAGCAAAGCTCTGTGCCCACACCAGGGGATGTTTAGATGTTTTGCAGGCCCATCCTGTCTGGGTCCCATGCCAGCTCTTTGCCCTGACCCCTGCCTGCCCCAGGGTCCCTGTTAGTCCCCCAGCTCAACCCCTTGCAGAGCCAGGACCACAGTCTCCCTGACCCTGATACTGCCATCAGTGTGCAGCCTGGGCCCTTTACCCAGACCTCATGCCCTACCATAGAGGAGGCCAACCCGCTACAACGGGACCAGGCCAACAGTGCTGCTGTTTAAGAGAAGCATCTGCTAACAGAAATGGAAAGGTCACACCTGATACAGGACCCAACCCTGCAGAGACCACCCATTGTGCACCTCTGCCCAGCTCCTGCCCTTCCACGAGGCAGAGGATGTCTGTCTTCCTTCCTCCCCCATCTGGAGAGATGACCAGCCTCTGGAGCCAGCAGTTGAAGGACCCACCCTTCAAGTCCTCAATCTGAGCAGCCAACTGTGGCAGTGTGAAGGCACGTGTCCCTCAAGAAATACCCTGCCGGCCTCATCCTCTTGCCCTCACCAGTGACAGTGTCACCAGCACAGTCATATTGCTGCATGAAGAACTTTTGGACACAGACTCTCCCATCAACTTCTCTGGTCTCCCCTTTGAAGAATGACAGCTCTCGGTACTCAGTGTCTTCCTTGAGTCTAGATCATTAGGTCAGGAGAGCAGTGTGTGTGTGTGTGTGTGTGTGTGTGCCTGTGACACTCAGAGCCCAGGCCTCCTATAAGGAACTTCAGCCACATGGGGCTTGGTTTGCCCTCCTTCCCAGGACCCTGAGGGTGTCCATTGTCACCCCTGTAGGCAGCTGCCTGAACAAGGAAACATCCCCGTCCACATGGAGCTGCACCCCTGACCAGAGCCAACAGCGTTGTTATACAGTGTAGCCCCAGCCAGCTCTGTGTCCATAAGGGAAACAGAAATGCAGCTTCCCTTACAGCACAGAGAAGATCTAAGTTGATTTTTTTAAAAGGCACCTTTGTTATATATTATTATTTTAATCACATTGATAAAAATATTCCTAATTCCAGCAGCCTTTTGTTTAGGAGTATTGACCTTATTCTAGAACAAGGCTCCTGTGGGTCCCGGCCACGCTGGAGATGAGTGATCTTCCTGAGAAGTGCGCTCAGAGAAGCCAGGCCTCTCACTGCCCATGAATAGGAGGCAAAGTCAGGATAGAACCCAAGCTAATTTCATATGCTAGACCCTTCCACAGCTGGACTGATGTTTTTCAAAATAAGGAAAATTGCTGCCCCAAAGATCCTTCCACTCATATCCAACCTCGGAGCCATTTAGAACCAGAGAGGAACAGTAACACTTCTATGCAGGGATCGTGGCAATAGGAGGTAGTGCATACAAGCTCGGGTAGTGATGGGCACCTAGTGGGACTCACCATGGTGGCCACTTCCCCCCATGCCCATTTTTTAATGCCAGGACTTGGACTTATTTTAAAACATGTTTTAATTTAACTTAAAGCATGAAAGAAGCCCTTGCCTAGATAATGTGGGCCAAGGGTGGGTCTGTGAACACCAGGACTCCCCTTCCCATGGAAGCTTTTCTGCTCCACCTCTCCACCTCAGGATTTGGCCCTCGCATTCCCACCCCCACCTGCGCTAGAGCCCAGGAATCTGGTGGTTTGTTGTTCACCTGCTTTGAACAAGCCCACGTTCACTCCATGATGATCCACTGCAAGAAATTCATTCTTGTTTCTCTAAATTAAACACATGGTATCTGCTTCTTATTAAATGATATAACAAAGAGGGCCTCTAAGGAGAGGGCACATAAAAAAGCTCTGATTGGGCCAATTAAAAACAATATTCTGACTTCATGCCTGTTACGGTTGAGATATGAGGTGTTCCCCCAGAAACTCATGTGAGACAATGCAAGAATATTCAGAGGTGAAATGAGCAGGTTATTCGAGTTGTAACCTAATAAGTGGATTAATCCATTAACTGGATGGTAACTGTAGGCAGGTAGGGTGTGTGTGGGGGTCCCTTTGGGGTTTACATTTTGTCCTGAGCTGCCTTCCCATACCACACCCTTCTGCCATGATGTTCTGCCTCACCTTGCACCCAGAGCTACGGAGTCAGCTACCTGGGGACTGAGCCCTCTGAGACTGTAAGCCAAATAAACTTTTCCTCCTCTAATTGTTCTTGTCAGGTCTTTTGGTGCCAGCGACAACAAAGCTCATTAAAACATGCCCCTATTGACATGTCATTACAAGGGGAGGGTCTCCCCCTTCCCTAGTTATACAAGGGTTAGGAGGCAAACTGGAACCTCTAAGAAGGGTTGACATAATCCCTACTGATGTGTGTCTTAGGGTGACGATCCAGAGATGCTTGCCTTCTCCCTATATGCCTGATTAAGCCCTGGACCTTCCTGGGAGCTCGGTGGCCATGGCCCATAGCAATTAACCTCCAGCTTCCCAGGGCTTCTCTGGTACCAGGAAGCAGAGCCCAGGTCCCTGCCAGCTACAGATGCCTCCTGTCTGGCTCTTGCCTGCTCAAGCCATGGAGGTGCCCATTACCCTCCCCTATCTAGCTTTTCCCCTTTGGGTTTTGAACACTTAACCATCAAAACCTCTGCTCTCACTCCAGTTGCCAAAAAGCCTCAAGCTTTCTGCTTCCTAGATTGTCCCCAGGGGAAGGGGACTAGGAAACCATCATCTTCCAGCTGGCAAGACAAGGCGGCTGAGTCAGTGTTCCAGGCCACTCATCCTGCTGCATGGATTTGCTTTATCTGCCCCATGAGGTCAGAATCCTCCAGGGGACAGGGACAGGGGCTTATTTTCTTTTCCTTCATTTTGACTCACCACACCTTATTGGACGGGGGGAGTCTCACGAGCATCATTAACTGACAGTCCCTTCATCCGCATCCACCTCGTGCACAGGAAGCTCCAGGTTGTATCCCTATAGGAACACAGTTGCCCACTGAAGCCTCACATCCTCAGGAGAAAGGTAGAAGTTGGCAGCAGACAGGGAGCAACTTTGGAGGAGACACTGGCAAGGGTCCAGGGGGAGCTGTGTGGCTCTGCAAGCCCTAGTATGCACACTGCCCAGGACGAAGCCTGAGGTGCTGCTAGAAAGCTCAAAGGGCAGACTGGAGCTTTTGTATATTGAGACTGTTAACAGGGAACCAAAGAGAAGGATCTGGAGTTTCTTGCTGTAATGTCCAACTTTCTGCTGTCAGGGGTCTGCCAGAGGTAGGAGGTGGTGAACAGGTGAATGAGACACCACACAGAGACAGGTATGGGGACCAGGCAGGATCCAAGAGCATCACAAGGAAAGTCAACTAGATTATCAGACACAGTTCTTTTTAAACTGGAAGGAGTAGACTATTGGGGTAGGGGGAGGGAGACAGTGCAGGAATGAAGAAGCATCTAAAAATAAAGAGATGACACTAAAACCAGAAAAATAACCCTGCATTCTTTTTTCGATAGATCCAGATTTTTAAAAGCAACACTAACACAGAGGAGATGAATGGAGCTCTCTTTACACAGCACTTAGGGCAGCCATGGCAGATTGATTGAGCTTGGCATCTGAGATCTAATCAACGCCCAGCAAGAGTCCTGTAATTGATTATTAATGTCTGCCAAGGGCATGGGAAGGAGGAGGGTGGGCTCAATTGCCATGCATCTGCTATCTTCCCTCTCCCGTCTTCTCCAAACCTTCCCTTCCATCCCCAACCCCCAGAAGATTTTTAGTAAAGTAAAAAAGGGAGAACCTAGTTGGTCCGACTGTATGTAGTTGCAGTAAACTAACCTGGGCATTCATTTCATTGTTCATTCATTCATTCCAAAAGTTATTGCTTGTAACTATACAGAGGCATTTGGCAGAGTATGTTGGAGAATATTGAAAAGATTCACTGGCTGCTTCAAATACCTTCCCATCAAATTCAACAGATAGAATGTGAAATATAATTAGTTGCAATACAAGGCAATTTAAGATAAAATAAGCATGAGATTGAGTTTCTGAATGTTAGAGCTATTTGTTCAGTACCTCAAGAGCACTTTTTAAATGTTTGCACTTTTTTGTTTTGTTTTGTAAAAATTTGAAAGAAGCTAGTCTTTTCCCTTCCAAAGAGGGGGGGGAAAAGTAATGTTCTGATAAAGAAGCATGGTAGAGAAAATTCCCTGAAGGGTCAAAACAAGTAAGCTAAATATTCAAACTTTTGACAGAGGTTTCAAATAGGCCTATAGAATGCATTTTTTTTCTTTCAGTGATATTTAATTCTCATTTTTAACATTTTTTTTCTTTCTAAAACTACTGGGTTGTTTTGGGACATCATTATTCTATGAACTAGAACCTCAGATAGAATCTCTGCATTCTTTTAGCTAATCCTTTCATTTCTTCAAACCAGCAGTATTTACCTGATTGCAGCAACCTGAGATGGACCAGCCTACAGTTGTTGTAGGATTGAGGAGATGGGACTGAGCCTTCCACTGAAAAAGTATGTGTTTATGTAAGAAAGCCAAGTTGCTTTGAGAAGTGAAATTGTGGTCTTTTATCACTTTCCTTTCTTCCACTCTCTGGAAAAGAGGACAGGACTTTGAGTCAGCCCAAAGCTCAGCCGGTGCCAGGAACAGCATATTTGGAATATTTCTTGCACTTTCCTCCTTTGCCAATGAGACCTGTAGTGTGAGGTAAAATGCTCGGTAGCTTTATTTTGTGTAGACCACCTAACATTGTGGCCATGGGTGCTCACCAGAGGGCTGTAGAGTATTTGTGGGGTATGGAGGCCCATGGTGCTGGCCACTGCGTGAGCCTCAGGAGCTTTGCAGGCAGGATCTTCAGGGAACTGCAGCTTCCATGGAGGAGATGGGACCATCCTGGTGGTAGCGATGGGCAGGGGATGTGGCTGGAGTGAGAACCCATGGTGAACATGCTTGATTTCTAGAGCCTCTTTCTTGCGGGGAATGTGGTGATGTTAATAGCATCCTAGTATTAATCTAAAAATAAAGTCTGTAAAGTGTTTGGTGCTTCCCGAAGACAAAACCTGTTTCCTTAATCCTCCCTGGACCAGCATTGGTGGCTCCTTTCCTCCCCAGAAAAGAGCATGGCCCAGCACAACCTTCCCTCTGTCATTGTAAAATGTGGGGCCTCTGAGTCATGATGCTGATAGGGCCCTCAGCTTTCTTTGGCTTTCACAGTTGTCCCTTGTGTCCCTTTTCATGTTTGACCCCAGGTGCATCCTGGATGCAAGCTCACTCTTGGTCTGTTTTGAAGCCCCTCAGCATTTGCTGGCACTCTGCTGTTTTGTAATGGTGGGACTTGGGCCTTTCCTATTACACTGGATCCTCACTCCGTGATGTGGTGAGCAGGGCACAGGGAAGAAGCCAGCCGCCCTGCAGCTCTCGGGCTTCAAGGAGGGAACCACAGTCTTCACCAAGGTGCCTCTGTGTCCTCTGTGTATTTCCTGCCCTGATTCCACCCCTTGCCCCCACAGTCCATCACATGCACCATGAATCCCAGCCACCTGCCCTCAGTCTCTGGCTGGAAGACTCACTGTTTGGCTGCCCTTCTCCAGACCTGTCCTGTAAATTTCTGCCTCTCTGAAGCCTCCTTACTCTGACCATTTCCCTTCCCGGATCACGGCCCTCACCCTAGTTCTCTCTTTACCACCAACACCCCCATCAACCTCTCACTCTAGGGCCCGTTACCTTCCCCTCTAAAAACCACTTGATGACTGGCTCCTTCAAAGGGGGTCTTAAGTGTGACAGCCCCTCCTACTGTGGCCCCCAGCTCCCTTCCTGGCCTCTGCTGACCACGCATTCAGCAGCTGGCTGTCCTCAGATATGCTATCTGCCTGTCTCTCATGAGCCCCACCCCTGGCCATCCCAAACATCGGAATGTCCCCTCAATACCCTCCTCTTTCTTCCCCTTCCCTGTTCTTCTGTATGGCCACATGCCCCTCCTCCCAGGGCTCGCCCTGGTTCTCCTGTGCAGAGGCGTTCCCCTGTCTGTTGCTCAGCCCATGCTAACTCATGAATACACCTTCCTATGTGTGCTTTCCTCCTCCCAGAGATCCTTAGCTTCTAAAAGGAAGTAGCCATCCCTCATTCTTCTCCAATGTTGGTGGAGTGGACCTGGATCTGTTGTCTGGGGTTGGATTTCCACTTCTGTCCAGGGAAAGTGAAAGGCTTCAGGCTTCTTGGATCTTAGGGTGACTTCCCAGAAAATTGTTACACGGGAAACATTGAGGGGTTCATTATTCAAAAGGCATAAGGAATAATTGTTTTTAAGCACATTTTGCTCTAGTATTCTCTCCTCCTTACTTCAGCATTTCGGAAGTGAGCTCCATTTTGTTCACCTCAAGTGGCCCAGCATCAGACACGGTCCCAGAGCATAATACGTGACATCCAGGGCTTTGGGTGGGCCAGCATCAGCAGTATCTGAGCTCAGCCCAGCCCCTCCTCATTCCGGTCTGCTCCTTGCTTGCTTCCTGCTGCCAGCATGCCCTCTCCTGTGGATTGTGGATCTAGTTCTCAGGAGTTGTGTCCTCTTTTCCGGAGGGCTGGGAATGGAACCCAGGGCCTCGCACATGCAGGCACGCTTCCGGTAGCTGCACCCCCCAGCCTGTGGCCATCTTCTGGGAAGGAGCTCCTCCTCCACCTAGAGGTAGTGAGGTGGACGCTGTGAAGTCAGAGGAAGGCTTTCTGTCCCCCGAGAAGTGCTTTAAGGCAGGCAGGTGTGTTGTTTTTTGTTGTTTTTAAGTGAGACAAATGTGCTTTTCCAGAGACTCTGTGTGTGTGCTTACACCCCTGAGTCTGCTTGAACATCTAACACCTACCAGCTCCCTGACAAGAACATTTGTGGCAGATAAAAGGCATTAAAAAGTCCTGAGAGTGAAGCGGGATGAGTCACAGAGAGAGTGAGCCTGCCAGAGCCTTTGAGAGCAGCTCAGTTCCCACTTCCCTCAGGCCTCTGCCAGGCAGGGGTTCACAGGTGGGTGTGAGCTTCCCCACTCCTCTGGCTCCCTGCCACCTGCATACCTCCCAGGACCTGCCCCTCCCTCCCAGCCCAGGCCCACTGCATGCCCTGCTGGGCTCACCTGGCAGCTGTGGCTGTGGGAACCAGCCCTGGGCTGCCTTTACCCCAAATGACAAGACTGAGCTGTGAGTTACTATGTGTCACCCTGCAGTATTCATGGCAGCAGGGTAGAACGGCAGGGCAACGTGGCCCCCTAAGGCCAGAGAGATTAGACAAGTGCCTGTAAAACGGCTGAGGTAAGATTTTCAGCAGGGCATCGCAGGGATCCACAGGCTCAAAGTGCCATCTGTGGCAAGGGTCAAGAACTTGGTGGCGAATGCCAGATGGTTTTGCAGGGCCTGAAGTTTTTTGAGGTCTTTCTGTATTGCTCAGAGCCGATTTCAGAAATCCTGGGTTCCCCAGTGGAGTTGGAAGGAGACAGGGATACTCATCACTGAGAAGGGAGAATGCCAAGGCTTTGGTGGGAGATGTGTTTGGGAAGTAAGGAAGATGGGGAAGAGGGGGTTGGAGAAGTCTTGGACCCTGCTTTCCCCCCCAAGGGACCTAGGATTGCTACTGACCAAGCCCGTGGTCTATGCAATGGCTGCCTTTCTTCATAACCCATTCCAGTTCTTCCCCTGGGTTTAAGTGAAGGGAGATTCTGAGTCACAGGATTATCTTTACCCAGTCTATGGAGAACCAAGGGGTCGGAGCAACATAGACACACGTGTCCATCAGGAGAACAGAAACTTAACAGATGTTCAGTTAAGCACTCTCTGTTCATCACTGAAACAGCAGCCCTCGAACGAAGGTAGTTGGACAGGCAATGCCTCTATCTCACACTGCTTTGGGGTGTGTCCTGCCCTATGTCCTGGAGCACACCTGGGCACACCAGGTGCAACCAAGCTCCGTGGGCTATTTTGTAGTCTGAGGTCAAGCTCTTCTGGAGAACCAGTGAGTGCCTTTGGGCAGGTTTTGGAAATTCAGTTGCAGGTCAAAAGGCTGAGCCTCCTGGGATTACGGAAATACCAGGACTCCAGGTTGGACCCTGCATCCCAAAAGTGAAAAGGTTCCTCACCCCCTGGGAGTCACAGTGCTGACTGTTGTAAAGAAGGAAGTGTGACAGCACAAATGTGTTTTCATTTTTTGTTCATGCAGAGGCAGGAGAAGGCCAATTTTAATCAAACCTGGACAAAAGTTGGGTTGAGCCAAGAGTTGGAATCTTGCCTCGTCTTCTTTTGTTTTCAGATAGGTCTGTTTTTCCCAATTACTAGACTCCATAACAGAACACAGTGTACTTAGTCAGGGCACACAGTTTGAATTATTTGTGGTTCCACCGGAAGTTCAGAAGTGGAACGTGCTTTATTAAAAAAGCCTGAAAGAAGGTAGCAAAAAAAGGGAAGAGAAGAAAGAAAAGCAAAGAAACTGGCCACAGATCTGCCTATCAAACAGCCAGTGAGTGTGCCCTGAAGCAGAAGAACAGCACATCCCCGCAGCCAGTTGGCAGCAGAGAGGGACGCAGGCTCCCCTACCTGGCTGTTCATTTGACAGGCGCCTCGGGAACGGCATTCATCATTTTGGACTTAGAAAAGGAGCATCGTTGGTAGGGATGGTTTAACTTCTTCACCACTTTTTCAGGCATGCAGTGTGTGTATGTGTGTGTGTGTGTGTGTGTGTGTGTGTGTGTGTTTTAACCACCATACTGCAATTTATGCAGGAAGTTAATTGCTTTATTCTTTTACATTGACCTTGAGAGTATTTCATATCTGAGAAAAGTGACATTTTGGTTTTCTAATTTAGAAGCACAAAGGGAGTTGAGAGAGATAGTATATGAGCCTGATTCACACTTTGGGGAAAAGTGGTCCGGTTTAAATTATAGGCTCTTGGAACTGGGAGCAAAGATAACATTATTAGACTTATGCATTAAATATGATTAATGGTGTCCCTGCGTGTGTGCCACTGTGGCTTGCATTTCATCCCTGAAAACCTGTGCAGGTTGAAGGATATAGGTCTGCACCGTGGACTCACTGATTCAAACTTCCCTGCAAGTAGCAAACGCTGGAAACCCTTAGCCTATGGATTCATAGGATGCTGTTTTAGAAAAGAGGGACCCCCCCCCCCGCCACAAAGAAGCATACTAATAGAAATGCCAGCCCTGAGTGTTAGGGTCACTTTGAGACAAATTAATGGAAATAAGGGGATATCAAAAATCAGTAGCCTGGGGATGGAGGGATAGGGAATTTAAACTCACCTGAATCAGGTGCCGTTCCACAATGTGTACATTTATCAAATCACCTTGTTGTACACCATATAGATGTTTTACTTGTCAACTCAAGATAATGAAAAAAATTCTTATAGGATAGCCAGTTTGGTTTTACATGTGAAGTGAGCCGGTTGGTCCCTATTAGATCCCACTCCTCCCCCAGGGTTGGTAATCTCCGAGGCCAGCACATGCTTCTAAAATACATTTTGGGGATGCTTTGGGGGCTGTCTCATCTCTCAGTGGGAAGAAGGAGAGTTCTTTCTCAGCTGACAAAGCCATATTTAAAACATCATCATTTTGGAAGGATGGTGGAGGGGCAGGGGTAAAATGTAGCTGTCACCTTCTCCTCCCCTTGGGAACATGTGATGTCTTAGTTTTCACAAAGAAGAATAAAATAAAAGGTGGGGGTGGGACTTTTCCTAGGAGGTTAGCAGGGTGGCAGATGCTATCCTATAAATTACTTTGGGGTTTATGCAACAATCTAAGAGACAAATCAAACTTGAAAATAACTTACCTTCTTTTCCGCATCCATATCAGTAACTTGTGTTTGTTTTGTTTTGCTTTGCTTTGCTTTTTGTATGCTTGAAAAAATTAATCCTACTGCAAAATTTTTATGCTTCCATTAAAAAATAGTTTCTCTTTTTTTTTTTGAAAAAGCACCTCTATTTACTTTTTACTTTTAGATTCACTTCTAGATTTTAACTTACCTTCTAGCCATTAAAACAGAAATATAGCTACTAGTCATCTGCTGTTAGAGATTAAATTTACAAGTTACTTTTTTATTATTACTATTATTATTGCTATCATTGCCAGCATCTATTATTCATTCATTGTGGTGTGAAGAACAAAACTGATGAAAATTAATTTTTATCCCCATATCCAAACCTGCCCTGTTTGCCAGTTTCATCAGCAAAAAACACTTTTGGAATAGGTCTCATAGTTATTTTAATCCTTTCAAAGTGTTGGTTCCTGCCCAGTAACTCCTGAGCTGGCTCTCGGGCACTTGTCTGCCAAAATATGCTGATGGCATCCCTGACAGTTGATCACGTATCATAAACTGCCAGAGAGCTCAGCCGAGGCTGGAGCCAGGTCCTCACAGTCCCCATCACGGTGAAAGGGAGCTCTGCACAGACACAGGACCTGGCTGTTGTGCAAAAAGAGAATGGGGGGCTGGGGATGTGGCTCAAGCGGTAGCACGCTCACTTGCCTGGCACGCATGCAGCCCGGGTTCAATCCTCAGCACCACATACAAACAAAGATATTGTGTCCACCGAAAACTAAAAAATAAATATTAAAACTTTCTCTCTCTCTCTCTCTCTCTCTCTCTTTCTCTTTAAAAAAAAAAAAAAGAGAATGGGGGTCTGTGACAGGGCAAATGTGCATGGGAGGCAGGGACAGAATTAGAAAGGGCAGCAGTGGGGAGCACCAAGGCACATTGAGCAGTGGGTCAGAGTCCCTGATGCAGAGCAGATGAGCAGTTACAAGAAGCAAAATAGCCAGAACGATGGCTGATAGGAGGCTGATAAACAGGAGTGTTTTTGAAGGCTTGTTTTCCACATTGAATGTGGAGAAAAGTACAAAGTGGAGATAACAGAAAAGTCCTACCTAAAGAAGCCTGTGGGGCAGTCATTGTAGTCTGGGGACAGGGGAGGGGGCAGTGCAGCTCTGCCATGCTCTAGGAAGCCAAATGGGAGAAGGCTAGTGGGATGTAACACCCGGATTGGGGGCAACAGCCCCAGAGAGGACCGGCCATCCATTCAGCCAAACCTGCTTTATGATCTGACCTATGTCCACGCAGTCACCCTGCATGCCCTCTTTGGCCCCTTTTGTGATAGTGCCACTCACTGCCTCTTTCCTCTGGGGGACAGGTGGAGAGGAAGCAGTTACAGTTCTGTGTGGTAAGCTGGGGGTGCTGGGCTGCAGGAACCCCAGGGAGATAAGCATTTAGCTGGAGCCAGAGCTCAGAGCTGCCTAACTCTGAAGGGGGTGGGCGGAGGAGGCTGTGGAATCTTAGAATCTAGGAGAATTTCAAGGAGGGTAGCAGCCCATCTCTCCCAAGAGGCATGGTCTGGTTTAAAAAAAAAAAATTAATTGCAATTTTTTTTTTTTTAGCCTAGACCGGGCATATTGAACCTTCCTAGACCAAGAGGCAGCCAGTGGGAGTTAGGAGAGATCCTGAAATCAGTTTCATTCTAGCGACTCGTGAGCTATAACTAATATTTGCCTCTACTCCCTGAAACCAAGAGACGCTCACAGAGGTCCAACTCCCCTGGGCTCCTGTGGATACCATGTGGCCCCGCAGGCAGACGATGGCATCTCTACACAGTTGTTTCTTTTAACTCTAAAGAGGGACTTATGCAATCTCACATGTGATAAGATGAAATGAAAGCCCTGGAAAAGTGGAATGCTTGTCTCCAGCGTTGAGGAAGCCCCAGGATCTGGCTTGCTCTTGGTGCCTGGCTCAGAGAGTAGCTCCAGTGGACATTTGCCGTTATCACTACCATTCCACATCTACAGTGACCCATGGGCTCCAAATGCTTGCACACCTGACCCTCACTCACCCCCACCTCATGATGTAGGTCAGTCAATAAGCTCCCTGATATTGAGATGGAGTAGGGAGTGTGTTAAAATGAGCAGTTACAAGAAGCAAAATCGCCATTGTACTTCCATACAATGGAAGAGTGGAGGCCGGAGTAAAAGGGAGGCTGGGGAAGAAGGGAGTTGGGGGAAGAAGGGAGGCTGGGGAAGAAGAGTACATAAAAGAAAAGATGGAAGATTGAAGGATGGGGAGCGGGCAAAAAATTCCTTTTCCTCTACCCATCCTAGCTTCTCCAGCTGAAGCCCTGTCAATTAGACTGTCAAAAGACAGATTAACAAGAGGAAAAAAGCACTGGGTGCACCCAATGATGTGTACCCAGGGGAAGGGCCAGAAATTGGGCTTATGTAACATCTTAGACTAAACAACGGAAAGAGGTTTGGGGTTTCTGGGCTGGGAAGGCAAGTCATGAGAAGGAAATGTATGGTAAACGAGGGTTGTTGCCACCTCCATTGATCCAGAGTTGAGAGTCTTCCTCTTCCTGGCCAGGGAGAAGAGACACCTTTTACAAATGGAAACTTCTCTTATTTCCTTTACCAAAGGAAAACTTGTATTTTGCTTTTCAAGCTTTTTCTTGGCCTTCAGCTTTAAAATAATCCATGCCAAAGAGGTGTATTTGGGGGTGGCATATTCTGGCAGTTTTCAGATAGCAGGAAGGAGAATGTTGGAGCCGTGGTCCAGTTTCTTGCACTTGGCTTTTGCTCTTTTCCCTCCCCATAGCAGTAGAGAGAATCAGTAAGACTTGGTTGCCTTTTAAAAATTCAGTGAAAATTTGAGCACCTCCCATATCCCTGTACACATTCCTACCCTCCAGGAGTTTACAACTGAAAAAAAAAAAAAAAGGAAGGTAAGCTAATTTGTTGATTACTCTAATGCACAGGGGAAGTAATAAAGGCCCTACGCAGGGGCATAGGGAGTAGACCAAAAGTCCTGAGGAAGTATTAGTGACTGCTAGCTGGGAACCACCCTTAGAAGATAGGGAACTGATGCTGCAGAGTCCTGTGTGGAAGTCCTCGCCCTCCCTTGTGGGTACTGCCTATGGCTCCTTATGGTTTGCATATAGTGTCCCTGGAAATGGAGGGGAAACTGGCAAAAATAAAGTAAAAAAATGTAGGTTAGGACTGTATTATGAACAGCCCTAAATATCAGTCTAGGAAACATGGGCATCTTTTTTTTTTTTCTTTCTTTCTGGTGAACATGGAGTGATTGCATCCATATTTTGGAATACCATGCCATCGCGAGCATATGCACCAACATGAATCAGTTTCTGAGACCTGTTGTTCAACGGAAAATACGAGTGGCAGAAAAATATGCCCAGTGTGATATCACCCATGGGGAAAAGATGACACAAAATGATTCTCTATGTTTGTGTGGGTTCTGTGGGGTCTGGAAGGACCCACACCAGACTGCTCACAGCCGTTACCTTTAGGGCAAAAAAAAAAAAAAAAAGAACTAGGGTTTGGGGTGGGGAGTCTTGAAGGGGGTTGTCAGCATTTTGGGTAATCTTTTAGTTTTATTTTAACAAGTAAAATGTTATCTTGACATTAAAAATGTAATTTTAAAATTCAAAAGATATTGGAATCATTGGCTTACTTCCTTCCTAGCTCTCAAATTTTCAATTAGTGCTTGCACATTCTGAGAATTGGGAAGATAGTCTCTGAAACCAAACAAAATCCATGGATTTATAACATAGAAAAGCCCCTGAGCACTCCCCACCAGACCTAAAGAGAGGAGGAAAGTGGAGGTCACTCTCCTCCCAGGCCTGAGCAGCCTTATATGTTTGCCTTATCATGGTCACATGATGAAGGAAGCTCTTGCCCCACAGTAGTGACCTTACAGAATCCTTCCTGGCCCTGCCTGGGACTGGATCTCAGCCGGTGGCAGTGGCTGGCTCCGGGCAGCAGTGGTGAGTATGTTTTTCTCTATCCTGGCACCAGGATCATTTTCTTGGAGAGTCTCTGTGGACGTTGGCAAATAGTTTTGGCCTTCTTCCAAGAGACTGGGTTTATACCAGTCTAAATGAGGCAGGCATTTAATCAGTCACCCAGGGAACAGGCTGGAGGCCCTCTGGTGTCTTCTTTATAATTAATTTTTAACATTTGTTTTCAGTATAAAATTTGGGCCTTTATCTTCTTTGAAATAAAAACATAGCATGCATATTAGACTGTATTGGCACTAAACCTCACACACCATTCTTTTATTCCCGTCCAACTATTAACTCCTATTAAGCAAGACAGAGGGATAATCAGATCCCCCGTACTCCCCCGACTCACTGGCTTGTGCAATGTCCCATCCTCCCTAATTGCCTTCGGTGGCCGGGTTCTTTCCTGTCATTACTGTGCATCAGAGGCTGCTTGTGGGGACACAGCCACTTTCCAAGCTGCCCCCTTTGCCATGTATCCCCTTCTTTGCCCCGACCTGTTCCCTGCCCAACCACTGGGAGGCCCTGGCTAACTAAAGCTCTTGTTAATAAGAAGGGAGATTGGGGTATTTCTGGATTTTTTAACCCTAGAATTTGAACTCAAACTGCTAGAGGCTCTATTTTGTTCGTTCACTTTGCTGATCTGCTCTCAGCTGCCGAGAGCCTAGGACTGGGTCTAGGAAACCAGAAACATCACAGTTCTCAAACCTGGAAGTGATGCCCAGGGTGTTGACTACAAGTTCAGGGTAGGGGAACTCTCTCCAGACCTGCTGAGTTAGCTCTCCAGGATGAAGGGAAGTTCAGCTGGACTTTCTTTCTAAGCTGTGTAATTATTTGCAAGCCGCCTAGTTAAGTGATTATTTTTCAATTTCTTTCACAGAAGTTTCAACTCAAACCTATCTTTAACAGTACCCTGGGCTTGCCCTCATTTCTGCCATATCCCCTTTGTGCAAATTAGGAACCCTTACTCCTGAGCAGTCACAGGTCTCCCTGAGGGCAAGGCTTGGCCTGTGGAGCTCAGGATAAATTTCAGCGCCATTTACCTCCCTGGCCAGGAGTCTCTGTGCAGATGCCAACCTACACCGTCATACATGGCAACCCTGCTCACTTTGTTCTCTTGTAAACCCAACAGCTACCCTTGGTTTTGCCAGAGTTTGGATGGAAATGTCCTGTGAAGGCGCCTGTGTTAAAGGCTTGGTCCCCAGCTTATCGAACTCTTGGTAGGAGGTGGAATCTTTAAGAGCTGAGACATAGCGAGAGGTTGGTCATTGAAGGTGTGCCCTCAAAGTGGTTGGGGGACCCCAGCTCCTCCCTTTTCCTCTCTTTCGTTTCCTGGGTGCCATCACGTGAGTAGTTTTGCTCTCCACACACTCTTGCCATGATCCCCCTGGCCCACAGCAGTGCGGCCAACTGAACACCTAACTGGAAACCAAGCTAAACCTTTCTCTTGATAACAGATTATCTCAGGTATTTGCTACAGTAACAAAAAGCTGACTTAACACAACAATATTCTCTAGATGTAAGCATAGGTCAGATGTTTTCTTGCATAGATATTATCTATAATCCTGACAGCAACCCTTGAGATTTTATATGGGGGAATCTGAGGCTCAGAAAATGTGATTTCCCTAAGATAACACAATCAGAAAGAAGCTGAGCCAGATTAAGACCTAAGCCAGGCTCTGACGAGGCAAGAAATTGGATTGATAGGAAATTATTTACAGTTAGTGCATTGCTTCCTCAACAAGGCCCTGGGTAATTCCTTGTCCTTCTTCCCTCTGAGAAAATCATTAACTCAAGAGCCTGGGAAAGGTCCCGCAGGCCAGGAGGTAGTTGCCTCTCTGTGCTGCAGTGTGAGCAGAAGCCTGAGGCTTCCAAATGATGAATGAGTGTTTATAAGATACCAGGAGACCTCAGGGGAAGGCGCATGATGTGTTACAGTGTTGATGATCGCTTTTTTTTTTTTTTTTTTCACCTAAAGTGTCACTTTTTCTAGCCAACCATCATGATTAGAAGTTGAGTTTCTCCTTGTGTTCTGTGTAGGAATGTAAGCACAGGGCTGAAATGCAGAGGAATTGCAAAATTAGAGTCAGCAATGATCTCTTACCCAAGTTGTCCTGCCCTGTCTCTTAGTGGCTGGGTGATCTGTCCTGTGGAGTAAGGAACTGTCCCAAGTGGAGTACCAATTTAGCAGGATGGGAGGGGCCAGGACTCGTTGCCCCTTCTCCAAGGCTGCTATACCAGTTATCCATGGCCACGTTAGGGACTGAAGGCCCCCAGGAAGAGCAATGGGCCCTGCTCATGTACAATTTTCCTTATCTGTAATCCGTTCCTCCGGTTGCTCAAGGCCTCTCTCCCTGCCACAGAAATTTCTCCTGCTATGACTCAGCCAAAATTCACCTGCCCGCCAAAAGCCTGCCAAAGGTATTTGTCCCATGACTCGCTCTGCTAAGGACCTGTATAACTCTGACCTTGGTTGCAGCTCCCCTGCCATTTTCTCCCCTGAAAATGCACCCCATTTGATGCTTGGCCGATTGATCCCACCGCTTAATTAAAGGCATCGCTGATCCGTCGAGGTCTGCTTCCATTTAGGTCATTTTTGCTTACAGGGACCACTCTAGAACTAGGTGGCCTCAACTAGGGCTGATGTGGGCTAACTGTGCCAGCTCCAGTGCTTCAGGTGTGGCAGCTGGGTGGCTCTGGCCCCCACCCCACAGGGGTTGGCTGGGTAGCTCTACTCCTCACATCTATCATCCTCTGTGGACAAGCCAGTAGCTAGAGAGGCTCTCTCTCTGCTCATGGTGACACCAGAGGAATAAGAGGGCAAGTGAATACATATCAGTCCTTTGGAGACTGGGCTTGGATTGGCACACCCTGGATCAGCCGCCCTAACCCTGACCCTAAGTTGTGTGGGCAGCCTGAAGTCAAGGGACAGAGGACGTTCCTCACCTCACTAGTGGGAGGAACTTCACAATCATGTGACAGAGACCTGGGATGCCATAAGAACCGGGGCTCTCAACGCCCCCGGCCCCTCATCCCCTCATCCCCAAAGGTGTATTCGGGGGCATCGTCCTCCTGCCCTCCTCTGCAGGCCGGGGGAGAGCTGGAGCCCCCTCCATCACTGTCCTAATGGCTGTGCATTCACACAGCACAGAATTCACCCAGCAAGCTGCTCACGCTTTCAGGAAAAATCTGCCCCACATCAAATGTTTTTCATTTGATTCTCAAAAGCTCTTATAAGGAATGTTGTTTCTAGATATACCTCCCTGATGACAAATCACTCCCTTTTTTCACATCTGATACTTTCTGAATATCCAGATCACCTTTCCCATATCAATGGTAGCTCCTTGTTGGCCTTTCCTTGGTTTGAGTGGTGTTGATCCTTTTCAAACAGAGTGGGGGTCCCCAGCTACCATGGTCACCTCCTTCAAGTCAACTCTGGGAAGATCCCCTGGCTCTGCCCTCTGATGTGTCCTTAACCCCTTGGCCAGCAGGGGGCACATGAGTGACATTGTCTTCATGATGGTACCCTCCCAGGCTGAATGGCAGTGGAGAGGTCTGCTAATCTGTTGGTGTCTGAAACTGGCTGGGCACTAAAATGACTGGGAGCTGAACACAGATCAGATTCCTGGGTCTGGGCCATAGGATGGAGCTGGAGGTTGAGCCCTTCCATAACTGCTTAGTCTTCACTGGGAATGATACTCAGACTATTTCAGAAGCAGATGTTTGTTAACCCTCGTACCATTCATTACTCAGATCAGGAAGACATGGTGCCCTCCAAGAGTGCTATGCAAATGTATTCTTACTAAAGCAGGAACTTTGCCTTCCTGCAGAATCTGGATCCTTGTTGTGTGACTGAGGTAATAAGAGAAAACTCACTTTCTTTCTTTGACCCTAAAAATTCTCTTTGATTCAAGAGGCCCAGTTTAAAAAAAAAAAAAATCAATTCAGCCAATGTGGTGACATATGCCCATAATCCCAGTGATCTAGGAGGATCCCAAGTTTGAGACCAGCAACTTAGTGAAATTCTGTGTCAAAAAAATAAAAATAAAAAGGGCTGGGGATGTAGCTCAGTAGTAGAGCACCCTGGGTTCAATCCCCAGTACCAAAATTTTTAAAGAAAAAATTAAAAATGGCTTCAGCACAGAAAAAATAAGTCAGTCTCAACTTCATTGGCTCAAAATTGGCAATATGTCTTCATCCGAAAAACAAAGTTATTTAAAATCTCATCCAAGTGAAGTCCAAGGGGTTTGCCAGAGACACAAGAATCTGGGGCAATCCCCAGAGGTGCTGAATTGGAATCTGTAGGGGATCTCAGTGTACACTACATTTTGAGAAACATCGTTCTTATAAGGTGCCTTCTAGGAGCCTTTAATTCTGTGCATTTTAAATTTTATTTTGAGACAGCATCTTACTAAGTTGCTTAGGGCCTAACTAAGTTGCCGAGGCTGGCTTTGAACTTGTAATCCTCCTGCCTCAGACTCCTGAGCCATTGGGATTGAACACCTGTCTTGAAATCTGTCTAGCCCATGGCTCCTCCAGAGGAGGAATTGCTGCCAATTCATTCCATGTGGTCATGTGCTCCCTCTTGTTAAGGCGGAGAGGCCAAGAAACTTGGAGAAACTCACAAGCTATGAAGAATCAAGAAGAGAACTGTAGCTAAAATTCTAAGCAAGACTCGTGTAAGTCTGGGTCACTAGACATGTCAGGATCACAAAATAGATTGAATATTACAGGAGCAGGGAGGGGCAGAAAGCAAGTTAGAGAACCAACAGCAAGGAAAATAGAAGTATTGCAGGAAACTTATTTTCCATTACAGCTTGTCAAAAATATAGGCCGGGAAAGAGAGATTATAAATTTCCCTGTTCCTTCCCTTTGCCGTGTTGAGGAGGAAGAATTTGCCATGGAGCTGGAGCTGTGTTGATTGGCGATTTATTTGTGAATTGTTTTCTGAATCTGGGGCTTCTCTGCTCAGTTCTCTGCAGTTGACTACAAAAAACTGTAGGTTGGGTGGAAACTTCCTTTTCCCTGGAGCCAAGCTCCCCATCCTGCCCCTGCTGTACCTACTTCAAAGGATAGGACCATTCAAATAACAGGCCCTTAAAGCTAGTGGGAGATGTGCTTTTCCTTTGGTCTCTCAGAGCCCTCTGATTTTTTTTCCTGCATCTTCATGGTAGCATGTCAGCTACTATTTATTCTTATCTATTATTCTGTCAGGAAAGGACAGTTCATACATTAAAAACCAAAGGGTTATCGTTCACTTTTTGTTTCAAGGCCTACTTCCGGAGCCCAGGGCCTTACAGAACTCTGAGATGCTGAATTAGGGACACTTCCCAGTCTTTTCCAGGCCAAACTGACATCATCCTGGTAGAAAATAAGCTAATCACCTACTCTGTCCATAAACCATTTTAATGAAGTCTTTTGTTGGACAGGAACTGGGGAGACAAAGCTCTTCACAGTGCAGATTAAATGACATAGCATGCAGCCACTTTTATATAGAATAGGAGCCAAAGTTTCACTCAGGCCGCATGCCCAGCAAGTGGGGGGTTCATGGTCCAATTCTAGGCCTTCTAGCTCCAAAGCTCACACCCCCGTCTCCTATCTCCCAGTTTCCACTAGAAAACATCCTCCCTCACCAACCTGGTTTCTTGCATTATTTTTTTCTCCCAACTATAAATTATTCCTCCATGTGTTCACAGACTATACGGAGTCTTCTCTCAGATACCCCCGCCCCACCGCTACAGGGTCAGGAGCATCTTTCTCTGTGACACTGGCACTCCTCTCCTAGTCTTGAATTGAGTATTGGATGGTCATTAAACTTTTCCCACCAGACTCTGACTCTCCATTTGCATATCCATTTCCCCACTAAGATGAGAGGATATGAAAGTGCTTTGTGTTAAAACAATCCAAATGGAGGGCCTGGTGCGTGTGCACATGTGTCTGGGTGTTTCTTTACACATGTGCCATGTTCTGTTGTGACCATCGCACCTTAAGACATTTGTGGTTTCTCAAAGGAGGTGGGGCTAAGGCTATTTCAGGGACTCATGAAGACAAAAATGAAGGGGCCTCAACAAGGTACCCCTCCACAGTACAGAAAGCCTCTGTCAAAACTCAGAGCCCTCTAACACCCTGATTAACGATGCATGAGATGTCCCTGGCATTTCTCTCCATCATTTCTCTGCCTTTGGTCATTATTCATGCAAAACTGCTCTGAACAGGGGGTCAGCAGAGCGTGGCATGTTCACAAAGGTGAGACAACATCTATTTTTTTTTTTTTGTGTGTGTGTGTGTGTGTGTGACTTCCCTGTGACAGACAGCTGTGTTCTGAGGCTCAGAAAGGGAAGCAACAGAAGCAAAGCACAGTGACCATGTGAGATACAGAGATCACCCCTGGTCGGGATTCTGAGCAGCTCATGTGGCCTTCCAGCTAAGAAGGTGGGTGCTGGGATGGCCATCTGGGGGTAGCCTGGCTTGCCACATGGTAGCCACGTGATTCTGGGTGAATTGAGGCAGTGGGCTCCATTGTCTCCTCAGTCTGCCATGTGAGAGCAATATCTTCCTTAAAGCACTGTTTGGGAGGGCTGGTTAGGGGAGCTAAGTGAGGCCAGGTGCTGGGGACATTGCTGGCACTTTGTTAGTGCTGGATGCTCCTGGGTTGCTGCCTGTCTGCTTCTTACTAGTCGAGGCTACGAGTCAGGCCCCTCCCTCTCCTCAGCACCTTTATGCTGTCGCCCCAGTACAACCCATCAGATGGAAGGTAGGTATTCTATAAGTATTTGTTGGACAAGCAGATATTATTCCTGGCTTGGCGAGTAGCTTGGAATGAATTGTGAGGAATGAAGAAGAGCAGGTCCAGTCACCTCTACGTATCTTGGGTTCCATGAGTAAGGATTCAATCAACAGTAGATTGAACGTATTTGGAGGAAAATCACATCCACACTGAACATGTACATACTATTTTTTCTTGTCACTATTTCCTAAACGATATCACACAACAACTATTGACAAGGCCAATGTCCAGAGTCCAGCCTCTGGAGCTGTGTCTGTTGCCACTAGCAGAGGCTGAGATCCCTCCCTAGGCCTTGTCCCCTCCTCACCAGTGAAGACTCCACAGAGGGACAGATTTTCTGGGTATTGTAGCTCGGATTAATTGGAAACAAGAATGGAGCTTTCTGGCATGTCTTGGAGCAATCCCCTTCAGGTAACTTCCCTCACTCGGAATTCTGTCACAGTTTTATTGTAAAGAAATTGAAACTGGCACTTGGAGGACCTGCTGTGTGCAGGAATTATGATCTACCCTGGCTGCAGGCGGATTGGACCAAAATATCTGCCTCCTAGCTCGTGTCTTACAGGCTGGAGGAGGTGGAGATGGGTAATAAGTGACTTTTAGGCAAAAACCTGCAGGAAAGGTTAATGAGGTTGCTGAGTAGAGGGGGCTTGAGGAGTTGGGGCAGGCTGAGCCACCTGACAGGGAGTGGTGGGGAGACAGCTTGGAAGGACTGAAAGGTTGGGGTAGAAGAGAATGACATGATCAGCTCTTCTTTTATTTCAATCTTTCTTGCTACAAGGAGGAGAGTGGATTAGGCAGGGTGAGGGTAAGGAAAAGTGGCCATTTTGTGAAGTGACTGGGAACTTTGAGGTGATGTGTATGACAGGGTGGCTTGCACCCTGAGCACAGAGGTGGTGTTATCATCTCACTTGAAGGTCTCACATGAAGGTCAGGATAAGGAAACACTTCTATATCTTTGGAGAAAAATATCTGTACACCATAACCCATAATTCAAGTAGAATTTGCAATATATACAGTCAGTTATAATGAGGCCAGATTTAATATAGAAAACAGGAACCAGAAATTGGGTAGTTGGAGGACAGTGGAGGTTGGAATGACCTTCTGTGTACCTTCTCTGGTGCATAGGACACTGTGACACTTACAAAGGATTTTGCCATCTTGTATTCATTTATGCCCCTGTTGTAAGATGGAAGGGTTTCGAGCACCTTCTGTTTGTATCATGTTCTTCTAGCTGCTGAGAGAGAGAACTCTGCACACAAGCTAAGTAGTCACACCTCCAGGGAGGTTCTAGTCTGGTTGGGGCCTTCAGGTAGGTGCTGCTAAAGAGTTAATCTCATGTCTTTTCTGCTTGTTCAAGGCAGCCAAAAAAAAAAAAAGTAGGACATGATTAATTGTTTAATGATAAATGGGACAGAAAATAAGGGACTGTAGGAAATGAAAGGGAGAGCCCTCTAGGGTTTTCCCACACAGATCTAGACTCCACAGTGATGCCCAGGGTGGGGACGGATCCTTTACTGGGCAATAGCACAAACAAGAGCACAGGGTAGAAAGGCGGTGGTGAGCTAGAATCACAATGGAGGATGATTTCCACAGGGGAGAGGTGAGGCTGCAGGCTGTCTTAGGAATGGGAAGGTGGCAGCATATCCACACTGTATGCCAGGGTGAGGGGCCGTGCAACCTGGGACAGTTTCCAGCTGAACGGCTAAATGTTCTACCAGTATCATCAAGATGATGTGCAGGAGGTGGAATAACTGCAGCATCAGAGAACAGAATGGAGAACCCACCTGGGAGGCCGATGAGGGAATTGAGGCTTTGTGAAGGGGCCTGGGCAGAGGGCATAGGAGGGTAGGCGTGCCCCACCAGCCAGGTAAACTTGGCACTTTTCATGTGACCTTGGTGCTTACACTGGGTTGGACTAGAAGTGTGAGGCCTTCCCCTGCTGGATGACCCTGTTATTCTCTGACAAGGGTTGGGGTGTGTGGTGGTGGCAGGTAGAAGCCTGGGTGGGATCAAAGTGGCGATGTCCCTGAAAGGTTGGGAGGGAACAACATGATCTACTTTGGATGTTCTGAATGTGATGTTGGAACATCAGATGCAACAGGAAGAAGATAAAGGGGAAAGTAATAGTCACTGGGACCCTCAAGAATGCAAGGTGTGTAGAATAACCTGGGTTCTGGAAGGAGGCAGGTGGCATACTGGAGTTGGGTAATTTGAAGAGAGTTTAATAAAGGGATTGTGTGTGCAGGCACAGGAAGCCAGAGAGATGGTGCAGTGTCCAGCCTGGGCACTATGGCAGCCGAGCTTTAGGATCCAGAGGAGGGAGCTGTCACTAGAATCTGAGACAGAGAAGCCTGTGTGAAGAGGGTCCTGCAGAGTGCGCACCAGGAATCTGTCTTGACATCACACTTCTCTCAATCAGTAGGAAAGGGAGCCACTGATGAAGTCCCCACCCTGTGTCAGCCTCCAGGAGCCAGAGCTGGGTGGCAAATGGAGGAAAGAGGATCTATCTTCAGGGGCAAAAGATGACATCATAGCCAAGCCTAAGGGTGAGAGAGACAGGCACCACGCAGCCCAGATGGCACAGGGCAGGTTGATAGAGACAGTGGAAGCAAAGATGGTGGGTCTGAGCAGCCTCAGGCAGGTGACCATTGGCGGCTCAGAGCCCGACTGTGATCCCAATCAATGTTCAGGGGACTGGAGTGGGGTAATGGGGAATGGAAGAAGGGGCATGTGACTAGCAAGCACTCAAGATAGGAAGGATTGGGATTTGAGTTCAGTAACCAAGCACAGGACATAGTCTATCCTCCCTCCAGAAAAATAGAGGTGCTAGGTAAATAGATTTCAATAACCCATAGCCCATGCAGCCTAAGTAACAGTGGTGAAGAATACAACTCCACTCCCAGCCATCGGTGAACTATGATTTGCTTTGGTGAAATTAATAGGAACCAAAATTTCCAAACTTTACTTCCCCTTATATACTTTTCCCTGAAAGTCTGACCCAACTGGTGTCTGAGAACAATTTCTTTAATCTAGAAGTCTCAATAAAAAAAAAACAAACAAACAAGAAGCCTCATAGGAAATAGCCCCTTCCTCTCTCAGGCCTCTTCTACCCATCAGAGCCTGCAGGTTTGCACCTTTGCTCTGGACAGAGCTCCTCCCATCTTCCCATCCAGCAGGTCTGGGGTGGACTTCAGGTCTGCCTTTCTAACCGGGAGGTACGGTTGGTCTCTGGAGCCACTGTGAGTAGCAAGGTCCTGGGAGATTTTTTTCTGATGATTAGAATTTAAAAAACAAAAAAACATGAGACACTAAGTGATCACAGGTATGAGAACCAGATGGTAAACCATCTATGTGGACAAATCAGGTCCCAGACCCAGACTGCAGGGCCCTGGGCCACCCTTCTGAATAAATAAAGTCCTGCATCTCCAGGAGATGAGCTCCACTGGGACACAGTGGATGCAACTTAAAAAGCAGGTGATGCTGCAGGCAGAAGCCCTTCATGCACCTTGTAAGTTACCTGTGAACAGCAGAGGCATTGAATAACTTAGCCTTGTGGTTTGCCGATTTCCGTCTTGAAACGGTTCTCTAGTTCACAGCCAGATCGTTTTTCACCCTCTTCCCCTGCCTGCTGCTCACACGAAACGTGGTTTCCTTCAACTTCTAGCGGCTAATATGAGACCATGAATGGAGTCAGATATTTCACGAGCTCCTTTAAATGCCCTCTAACACCACCAACTACAAGGCTGGCCTCCTTGTCCCTCTGTTACCAATAAGTTTCAGAAAAGGTAGGTCCCCAGTGCCCGTTGCACTTATTAATTTGAGAGGGCTGTTATAGAGTTTCAATGGATTAGAAAAGCACAGGGGTTCAACCATAGTGCTTTCACAGCTCCTGGCTTTGGGCCCTCCTTCCCATGTGGAGCACAGCCAGGGTTCTGGCCTCTCCACTCCAGGGTCATAATCTGGGACCTGCCTTTCTGTTGTTTTCTATTATGATTTAGTTCTAATCCTGGGGGGATGAGCAGAAAGGGGTTGTAGTTATTGTCGTGAAATAGTTCATACTGAAAATGAAGGTCAATGGGGTGGGAAGGCCTGTCCAATCTCCTCCCATCCATTCCTCCACCCCATTATCCCACCTCTTCTTAAACTCTCTAAAGTTGTCAGCCATGTGGACTAGATACCCCTGGGTTCTGTTGTCATTCTCTCCTTTTCCTGGTTGTGTTCTTCGTACCCACTTAAACTCACCAAGCAGGAAAAGTTCCCCCATCATCTCTGGAAATTAGAGAGACTTGCTTTACTCCAAGTGGAATCACCCTCCACACACAGAGATCCCAAAGGGGTAGCACCCACAGCAGCATTCGAATAATGGAGAGTTGCTGAGCGTTTACTGTATACTGTACATGCAATAGTTTATTGCTATGTCAGATCCCCTGTGAGGCGAGGGTATGGTCACTTTTCCATGTGCACGGAGAAGGCACCAGGAACACATGGGTGCATGCATATCACTAGAGGTACTTGGCAGGGAATAAGTATTAGACCTGCCTGGCTCCAGAACCCAAGCTCCTAACACTGCTTCTAGGGTTAGACCAGCTTGAGCAGCTTGCACCCTAATTCTGACTTGGGTTTTAGAAGGGTCTGGACCAAGTATTCATTTATGTCTGATTGAGCTGGTAACCTGCTACCTAGAAGTGTGAGACCCTGACTCAGGCATCTCTAAAAGCTGGGGTGAGCCAGGGTGAGCAGATGTACACTTTGGCTGAAGGATGTTGTGCACCCATTCAGTGCAAGCCACGGATGGAGTATAGCGGAGAGGCCAGATAGAGGGACACATAAGACAGGAGCCCTGTGCCTAGAGCCTCAAGGACACTGGCAATGGTGACACGTCGGTCCATAATGCATGCCATGGTAACTTTACAACATGCACTGGGAGGCCAGGGAAGGACAGAGAACAGCTGCCAACAGGGAATGTGCAGGAGGTGGCATTTGAGATGAGACTAGAATGAAGCAACAGGACTCAAAGACTTGAGGAGGTGGCACATTGCAGGAGAGGCAAGAAGGCCCCCTTTCTGACTCTGAAGCATGACAGTCAGGAGTGCTTAAAGTCCTAAGGCTGTGTGGCCAGCTGGGCTTGGGCAGAGCCAAACTTCTAGCACTACATGGGCATTCTCCTTTTATTCTTCCCCAGACCCTCAGTGGTAGATTTTATCATCTCCATTTTACAGGTGGAAAAACTGAGGCTCAGAGACACTAAGGGACTCACGCCAGGCCACACAACTAAAAAGTGGCAGAGTGAGGAGTGAAATCACAACAGGTTTTCTCAAGGGTCTGTGCTTCTCACCTGGTAGCATGATCTGCTCTGCAGAACCACAGGCCTTGAAAAGCAGCACTGCCTCCTCCACCATGTGTGAACTCGGGCATCTTCAGGCCGATCAGCCTCTGAACCCACAGCCTACATGGTACAGGAGGCAGGGGGCTTTGCACAAATGTGCAAAGCCCCAGCACAGCACTGCACACCAACAGCTCCTGTCCCTTCTGAGCAGCCTCAGGCAAGGGATGACGAGGCACAGCAAATTAAAACAATTGAAGTCACAATCACTTGTGCCTCTTGGAGGCAAACCATAAATACATAAATTCTCGAACCTGCTATTCTGATTCCAGCTAATATGTTGTAACCACCGTCTGTGCACCCGGGAAAGCAGCTGTGAGGAGCAGAGCAATAAATTGGATTGTAAAAGCTCAGGATAGAAAAATGATTGCAGCATTTTTACAATTACCTGGTTTTCCTCAGTCCGTGGAGGGAAGAGTGCTCTCTCTTTGTACTTCTGCAGTAAAAAAATGTATCCAGGTTAAGTCCCTGTCATTATTATATCATCATAATCTAGCATGTATTGATTGCTCGCCACTCCCGAGGCACACAGCCTTGTGGTTAACCCCCACGCCCTCCCCACCAGGCGGGCTCCCTTGGCTCTTCTGCTCTTCAGGTGAGTCAGCTGAGGCAAGTCTCAAAGTCATGGGGCTGGTGACTATGGCAGCCAGGACCCAGGCCCAAGGCAAGCGACCCCAGAGCCCGCTCATCCCATGTGAAAGTTTTGCTTTTTGTTCCATGACTGGGAGAAGGAAAATAGGTCAATTTTCATTTTTTCACATCACATTTCCTTTCCATACCTAAGGGACTTCAGTAGTCTCCGGATCCCCCCCAAAACTCAAGCAATTGCTCCCTATAACTGGAGCAGCCAGTCCTCTTTGTACCCAGTGCCAGCCGTCCCAAGCCTTGTGTTCCGTCGCCTGCAGGTGCCGTTGTCTCCCTGCACGTTTTTAAGAACCTCACAAAAGTGAACATCTATCTATTGTACCAAGAACAAGCTGCCTTCTTTTTCTTTCTTTGCTCTTCTACTTAAATTTTCAAAGAATCTAAAATAGCAGTTGCCATTTTTTACCACCTTCCCCTTCTGAAATATTTAATTCTTCCTTGGGCGGTTTAACATTGTGTCGCCCAAGGATTAACTTCCTTTTCTGAAGAGAGTCTATTAGCTGAGGGAAGCAGAAAATGCATTTCACCAAGTGGCAGAGATGGGGCCGGGCTGCGCAGGTGAAGAGAAAGAGGGAGACTGGGGCTTTGCCTTTAGGAGGCCTCTTGCCCATCCGCCAAGCCAAAGCCAACGGTCTTTATTAAACGCATACTGATTTTTAGAAAGCAAAGTTTCCCTGCAAAGACCAATTTTAAGGGGATTAATACTGGATGAATAATGCATCAAGGAAGAACTACAACGGTAATACTTAATTGGGGAAGTGCACAAGTCGCCTTCCAGATACAGAACAAGTATGAGGGGCGGATGGGAATGGGAAGCCAGCTCCCGAGTGGAGTCTCCTGCCAGGAGGGTGACAGCCAAGATGCCAGTGCCACCATTTCTTAAGAATACCAGGAAAGAAGGGAAGAAAGCATATAAGAAATGAGAGCTTTAGTGATTTTTTTTTTTTTGGAAGGTCCTAATCAAAAGGCTTATTTCTCCCTCTTAGATAATTAAGTGGATGGTGTTGATTTCAGGTAATTCTCCAGAGCTCCTGATTGTATCTGTCCTTGGCCTCTATTTCCTGCTCCCCTTGGGTTAGTTTTAAAGAGCTTGAAGCTTAGCCCCCTCCAGAAGGGCATTCCCCAGCAGGCTTTTGTGGGTGGCTGTGACGATCCTACTACCTGCCTTGCGTACCTTGTGTACTAGTGATCTCTTGGTCAATGGTGTGTGCAGTTTTTCTTCTTCTTCTTCTTCTTCTTCTTCTTCTTCGACTAAAAGTGTTGAAAGTCACAGTAGTAGTGGAAGAAAGGGATCATTTTCTCCCTGCATTCTAACTCACTTGGTTTTTCAAGAAAGGTTTCTGAGCCATGACATCAGAAACCATCCCACTAGGTCAAGGTAGGGAAACGTAATTCTTGGCCCATGAATCACAAAGCTGATTTTCCCAAAGTCCAAATCGGGTGGGGAGAAATTGCTGTTCCTTGCCAGCTATCATTCTGTTCTTGAAGAATAAAATGAAAGGGGGCCTCCCAAAATTTTAGGACCATTAGGATGTCACTTTCAGCACATTTCTACCCTGCAGCTAGCCTGGAGGAGAAGCAGAGGATACCTCCTGTTTTCCACGTTGCCTCGGGATCCCCAATTTATAATACAGGGGTGCAGGAGGCCCTTGGACCTGAGGAGCTGTGAGGGTACGGGGCTTCTCAAAATGTTTCACAGCAGGTTTCTGCTTTAAAGGTGGGCACCCCTCCAGGAAAGGCTGGTCCCCCAGCTCCTATGCTCTCAACTTTCCACCACACCCCGGCTGGCAGTTCCTTCAGGGCCAGGCGCAGGTAAAGAGGGTGTGTGGAGAAGGCCCCAGTCTGAAATATCTAGGGCTTGGGGGTGCTCCAACCTCACTGCCATTAGAATTACCTGGGGAAAGAGAATCCTTGCCTTTAAAAGCCATCTTCTATCTAGACATGGTGGTGTTGTCCCAGCTGCTGGAGAGGCTAAAGCAGGAAGCAGGAGAAACACTGAGCCAGGAGTTTGGGGCCAGTGCGGACAACATAGCAAGAAACCCTCGTCCAGACTCAAAAAGACTCAAGGAAAAGAAGCTGTGGGGGAGGGACACAGCCTCATTGCTTCCTCAGACAACCCGGTAGATCCCTTGTACAGTCATGTTTGAGAACCACCACCCTGAAGGCACCTCCCATGACCGCCCTGGGAAAAAGGTGCCCTTCACAGTGTTACCTGCCTGCATCCTGGCTCTCCCGGTCACTATTTTTCCTGTTGCTTTTGATTTGATTTTTGACACATCTTACTCTGCAGCTTCATTTCCTTCCCGGTTTTTCAGGCACAACCTCTAATAGTCAACATTTCTCACCAAGAAGGTGTTTAAAGCTTTAAACTGCATGTGAGCTTACACTCTTTGTCCGACTTAGTAAGTCGATGTCTTTTAACACCAGCAACAAAGACTCCACAGTTCCATTGCAATTGTTTTGTTGTTTTTCACCACTTTTCCTTAATTTCCAAAAGCAAGGGTGTGTTTTGGCTTTGCTGTTACCAAGATTTACCAAAAAAAAAAAAAAAAAAAAAAAAAATTAAAGATGCTTTTGTCTTTGGGGTCAGAAGATTCCTTTGGGAATCTTTCAGAAGATTCCTTTATTCTAGAATTCTTCTCCCACTATTGTTTGTTTAGAAATTGAGCGAGGCCCTCCCACAACTGGAATGTTGGGATCTTTAAATTATTTGAGTTGGGGGTCTTAAATGAATATCTACCCATTTTTAAAATGTCTGCATTTAAGGAGAACAGGTGTAAAGTTGCATTCCCTGAAGCAGGAAGAACAGCAGCAACCATTGCCATCAGCCACTCCTGTTTTTGTAACACTGTAACAAATGACATGTTTATCATGCACCCCGCGCCCTCCCCCCCCAAGAATACTTTTTAGAACACCAAAGCATGGGGTAACGCAAGGCACAAATCTCTGGTTCCGTTTCTGACTCACTCGCCCTCTGAACATGAAATGCTGAGTATAATTCTTAACTTCTTGAGATCGTTTATGTCCTGCCCACTTCACAGTGTTATCCTGTGGTTTCAAAGAGATGTAGGTGAAGGCACCCTGAAAAGCATCAAGCACTGAGTGATGTGCAGTCGTGCCAATGCAAAATGTTATCTATAAGGTTTCAGGGTGGGTCCGCTATGTTCTTTTTGTACAAGGCTGCCCTAAAATAGGCACGTTTGAGGCATGATCCAGCAGAACAGAGGTTGAAAGGGAAGCTGGTAACATAACCAGCACCTCTTCGGCACTGTTTTCCTAGCAGCAAGAAAATTCACATTATGACCTGTAAAAGGCAGTTCACTGGCTGAACCACCTGTCCTTCAGGACCATGCTTTCTAAACATCTTCCCCACGCTGGGTCAAATAGCAAGTGTATGTTTAGTTTTTGAAGAAACTGCCGGAGTAGCAGTACCATTTTACATTCCACTACAGTGTGTGAGAGGTGCAGTTTCTACACATTCTCTCCAACATTTCATGTTATCACTTTCATTTTTATCTGGACTAAGAAGTGTAAAATGATCTCATTGTGGTATCAATTTGTATTTTCATAGTACATAGTTCTGTTGAATATTTTTTCATGTACTTATTTGTTCTCTATCCTTTTCTGTGAAATGTCTGCTTGTGTCTTTTGCCTGTTTTCTAATTGGGTTGTTTGTTATTTTATTATTGAGCTCAAAGAGCTTCTTGCATAGGACACAGGGTTTCCAAATATTTTTTTTTCCAGTCTGTGTGTCAGTCTTTTCTCTTAGTAGAATCTGTTGCAGAGCTAAAGCTTTAATTTGTTAAGTCCAGTTATCATTTTTTTATTTTATGGTGTGATGTCATATCTAAGGATTCTTTGCCTAGCCCAGATCCTGAAGATTTTCTCTTTTCCCTATGTTTTGTTGTTTTGTCATTTTTATTTGTTCTTTATAGTTATACATGACAGAGTGTATTTTGACATATACTTGCAGTATAACTTCCCATTTTTGTGATTGTACTTAATGTGGAATTACACTGGTCGTGTATTCACATATGAATATAGGAAAGTTATGTCTGATTCATTCTACCGTCTTTCTTATTCCCAATTTCCCTTCATTCCCCTCTATCCAATGAACTTCTATTCTTTTCCCATATGTTTTACAGTATTACCTTTTACATTTGGTCTGTCATCCATATAAGGGTTAAGGTGTGAGTTTAAGTTGAGGTTAATTTTTTTCCCCTATGAATTTATAGTTGCTCCAGCAGCAGCTGTTAAAATACCGTCCTCCTCCTCCTGAATTGCTTCTGTACTTTTGTCAAAAGTCAGTTGAGCAATAACAGAATTATTTTAGAGCTCTTTCTCCTCTCCCTTTGATCTGCATCTCTGACCTTCCACCAATACTCTGCATTCTTAATTACTACAGCTACATAATAAGTCTTAAAGTCAGGGAGAGTGCTCTGCCTCACTTCATTGTTTCTCAGAATTGTTTTAGCTATTCTAGTTCCTTTGGCTTTGTATATAAATTTTAGAACAATCTTGTCTGCACTTACAAAACTTAACAGTTTTGTTAAGAACTGTATCTATTTGGGCAGACTCAACATTTCTACTATTGAGTTTTTAAATCTGTGAACATAATACCCCTCTCCATTTCTTTAGATCTTTGATTTCTTTCCTTAGCAATATGCCATGTAATTCTTTGGGGCTCACAGTCCCTAGCCAGTCTTCCTCCTCCTTTCCACCTTTCACATCTGTATCCATGCTACAGAGAGAGATACAGACAGCCTGTGTCTAGGCATCTTACTGAACCATCGAGTAGTTGTACCCATTTTCAGGCTGAGGGTTTTGGATCTGGGAGGATAATTGTAACAGGGCTCTAGTCCACAAGGAACTGCAAAGACAACGTAGTTCCCCAAGATCAGAGGGCCTGGTGACATCCTGGCCATCTCAGCACAGAACACCACAGAAGTCCATTCTACAATGTTCACACACTCAGCTGCCTCATGAAGCATTTCTCAGGACATGTCCCTGTCATTAAGTGACACATGACTGCTTGGCAAAGGCCTGTTTCTCCCTTTCTGCAGGCTCACCTCATCCTCCGCCTTTCCCAAGACCAACACAGAACAGCAGTGATGATGATGATGGACACCCATCCCTCTTACTTCTCACCTTTCTGTAGGTTTCTGTAGGAGTAGAAATGCAGTTTTATCAGATGTCTTTCCTGAATTAAACAAGATGATCACATGGCTTTTCTCTCTCCATCCATTAATGAGTTGGATGAGATCTTTCCAACGTTGATTCATCCTTGCTCTCTTAGGATAAACCCTCCTAGGTCATGTTGCGCTACCCTCTTAAGACACTGATTTTGGTTTAGGAACTTGCATTAGGATGTGGCTTATGTATGCATTAATAAGCTGGTGCTTATTACCCCTGCCATTCATCACATTTCTGGCCTCTGTCAAATGGGCCATATGTTCTCCCTGTGGACATTCTATTAAATGGATATTCAGTTTCCTATTAAATTTCTTCCTGTTAAATGTCCTACCTGGCTTTGTAAGCATTTCGAGTTGTTGAACTGTGGTCTATTTTCATGCCATCTAGCCACTTGGGATATCCAGCTTATACTACCTTTTCATAGAAAATTGAGAAGCTTTACCTAGTTCCCATGTGCTCTTAGTTCAAGCACAGGAATATGCATTTTAAACTGTAGAAAATCCAGGTGGGTGGGAGACCTAGTTATTGGAACAGGCTCTTGGACCCACCTTTTCAATTTTTTTTCCCTATGGTTTCTGATCTTTTCAGGTTTTCTCTTATGGAGTCATATAATAAGTTTAATTATTTGTTTTCAGAAAATTATTCCTAATTTTTTTTCAAATGTATCAATGTTTGCATATATATGCTCTGATAATTTTGAAATCAAATCCATGTCTTTATTATCCCTAATTTTGCTCAACTTTTTGAAAGACTCGTTTCTTTTGAGGTTTAATGATCAAACCAACCCGTTTCTCTTTTATCATCCTATTTTTTCTTCATTGGATCCACTCTACTTTGTTTAGCTCTCTTCTCTAAAATTTCTTGAGATGATTTAGTGAATTTTCTTGTTGTCCAAAAGCACTTGACCCTGGAGTCCCTCTTTGATGCACCCTGTAGGTTTAGAACTGAGTGTTCTCATTGTCGTTCATTTCTATACAGTCTCTAATTTCGGCTTTGATTTTCTTTTGTAAATTGCTCTTGGGTTAGAGCTCTGAGAAGCCTGGAGAATTTCTCTTTTGAGGGATTCATTGAGATTTTTATCTGTAGCCTATACTTGGTCAGATTTTTAAAGCATTTCAGGGAAACGTAAAACTCAATGTTTTCTGTTAGTTGGGAACTGAGTCTAGATATGAAAGTTGGCTCTATGACTGCGGATCCCAATCCTCTATATCCTTACCTACTGTTTAGGCTACTTGATCCTTCCCAGAGAAAGGTGTGCTCAGGGTCCCCACAGTAAATGTATTACACAGTGGCTGTGCACGTTTCTGAACATTTGTGACAATTCCATGGTGTGTGTTCTTCAGTGACAAAAGGGTTTTTTTTTTTTTGTGTGTGTGTGTGTGTGTGTGTGTGTGGCTATTCCTGGACTGTATCTTCTATCCACAGAAAGTAGTCACTTGTTTGGCCTTGAATTCTATTGTGGCCTGATAGTAACTGTGCATTCTTTTTGCTTTCTTTGTAATAATACTTACTAGGTTTCTCTCTCGGTGTATCATTTTTGTCTTTTGAAAATAACATATAGCCTGGTTCTATACATTCCCACCTGAAAGTCTTTTAATAGGAAAACTTAAACTACTTGTATTATAATATGGGTGCCTTTGGACATGTCCCTGTCATTTATTTTCATCTTCTACTTAATGTGCTACTCCTTGTTCTTTTCCCTGCCTCCTTTTATTGCTAGGCTCAAAATTTTGTTTTTGTTTTTTATCCTTCAGTGCTCTGAAAGGTATGTGTCTTATTCCTTAGTTGTTTAGAGCAGAAGATTTTATAAGCCTTATCATTGGTAGGAAGATATCATTTATACCGAATCTATAATTTGTCCTCCTCCCCATAAGACAAAATTCTTAGCAGGTTTTCATGTGTTTTTAACTCCAAGGACTCTCTCTTAGTCCAATTGTTCTCTTTTCACAACCGTCTATTTTTATTTTACCAAGACAGTGTATCTCTGAAGATTTTTATTTTCTTTCTTGCTAAAGGAAAAAAAACATATGTGCTTGGTCTACCATGTTGAACCGGAAGTCTAGAAAGGATTTAGGATGCTACAAACATGTAGTTTTCTGAGTGAGGAAAACAAATCACAAGAATATTCCTACTACAAATATTCTCCCAAGACACACAAGTCAAATAAATAAAATATAAGAAGTAGTGTCTGTACTGAAAGTCAGGTAGTGAGCTACCCTGCCCAACAAGGCTGGTTTGGGGCCACGTCTGCTATGGCAGTGCTGGCCATGTATACCCGCTGCTGCTGTTCACATGTCACTATTAGCAAATGAAATTAAATACTTCAGTTGCTTAGTAACTAATCCAATCTGAGAAAGAAGCAAAAATAGAATACATAAATTTAGAACTTTTAGGCCATGTGCCAAGCAAAATATTCTTGCTCGTATCCTTTCTGATCAGCTGCAAGTTGAATGGAAGAAAAAGTATTTTAGTGTCAGAGAGGCAAGATTGCTGTTGACATTTCTTGCTACAAGTGAATTCCCCTCGATGGCTGAATATTTAGGAGACAGTCTGGCTTCCCAGGAACCTCTCGTCACACTAGACCCCACAATACCAAATGGGGAAATAAAAAAAGATTACTACGAATTTTTCTTCCTGTCTTAATTAAAAAGGCAAAGGGTGTTGTGTGATTTCGGCCGCATTATACTGTTAGAGGAAAAGTATAAACCATCTGGATTACCCATTTTCCTGCAAAATAATAATATCATTTTGCTTCCCAAGCAGCTTTTCAACAAGACACAGAAAATTAAGAAACAGAAGTCGAAGGGTTTGTGATCCGTGAAGTGATCACTGGGATGAAGTTTAAAGTAATATCATGATAAATAAATTGACATTAAATGTGGTGTCAGCTACTTTGCATATTACTTTTTTGCCTCCTTAAAAAAATGAAAAAAAATACACTTGCATGTACTTATGGATGACAGATTTCAGAATAGAAAGTAAAAAAAGGAAATGAAAGATTACTGCCCCCAAAATAAGAATATTTTAGAACTTAAAGACTAGTACAGTGAAATCCCATACGGTCTGAACCCAGATTAATCACTTTCTCATTTTTCTCCTTCTCTTTCTTAAACCCACACACTTTTCCAAACCACTAGAGAGTTAGTTTAACTATCTCAGCATGTAATTCCTGAGGACAGGACCAAGTACAATTATGCAACTCGGGAAATTTAACATTGATGTAATGTTGCCTTGGTCTTGTTTTGGTTGTGTTTATACAGTATCAGAATCCATATTCACATTTCCCTACTTGTCCCAGTAATGATTTCTACAGGAATCTTTTCCCCCTGATCCAGGCAGTAGTTGCTTTGACCTTCTGTCATCTGAAGCAGTCCTTCAGTCTTTCTCGTCTTTCATGACATTGACTCTCTTGTTTTTGTGGTGCTGAGGATCAAACCCAGGTCTTCTTACATGCTAGGCAAGGACTCTACCACTGAGCTATAGCCCAGCACAATACTGACCTTTTTTATGAAGAGAGACAGAGAGAGACTGGGAGACAACTGGCTTTATTTAGAGTTTTCTGATGTTTCTTTATGATTAGAAGGAAGATACATCTTTAGTCATTAATTACAGTATTTGGGGGGATAATCTAAGACCTTAAGAGGATCCTCAAGTACAGATGATTAGCAAACCTCAGAGCCATGCCACCCCAAAGCATGGCTCTTGGGAGTTCCCAGCAACACTACCAGCCCAAGCCCCATGTACCCAGGGCTCTGGCCCCAGTTCCCCAGTATGTTACCATTCAGTACACAGTAGATATTTCCTAAAAAGTTTGCAGGGGCTGATCCCAAAATAGGAAAACAGTCACTGGAACATGAGACCTATTTTTTTTTTCCACTCCATTTTAGAGATGTAAAAGCTCAAAGAAGAGGCCACATATATTGGCAAAACGAATATAGGCTTATCTAAATATCCTTCTGTTTTTACTAAGTTAGCAAGCTGCTTTCAACTTGATGCCACTTCAACTGCTGAGAGGTTGGCTGAGAATCATGACCAGAGGTCAGCGGAAAAGAGACATAAGCCAGACTTGAAAGGGACATTCACATTCATGCTGGTGACAGTGTTTGTAGGTAGAGTGTGTATGCACGCACAAGTTTACGCTTATACATGGCTGGATTTAGAAGAAATAGTCCAAGAGCTGCTTTTTGTCCTAGAAACTGGAGGGTTTCATGAAGTCTGACTGTCCTAGGCCACGGGCTTCCACTGGCACAGGCCATTGTCACCTACTTTGTAAACACTTTGTAAATTCTGAAAAGCGTCAGACAGTTCTTCTTGGCTTCTCTGTGTGAGCTCTTTGCTTGGCATCCGTGTCTGTTCCCTTCTGTGGCACCTTCCTGCTCCTCCCTCCTCTTCCCATCTCTTTGCTGTTATTCCCAGTGTTAACAATGCAAACCAAGAACATAGCAATTGCCTGTAGGTTGTGATGCCAGGTTCTGGAGATTTTCGCCAAAGTTAGTGCATCCTTGGGATGCTCCATTTTGGCGCAAGACCAGGGATATTGCACAGACCATTGGAGGACTGAGCAGCTCCGTAGAACAGATATTCCTTCCATTCAGCAAGAATTTACTGAGCATCTAGTACATGCCAGGCACTGTCCTTGGCACTGGAGGGATAGATGTGAACAACTCATCTGAGTTCCCAACCTCACAGAGCTTCTGTTCCAGGGGTGGGGGGAACATCTGATACACTAGTAAAGAAATATAGGAAGAACACAGTTCCGGATGGAGGGAAGTGCTTTGATAAGAATCGAGTGGGCTAACAGTACTGCCAGAGAGAGAGATGGCTGGGGCACTCACCCTGGTGTCCCCAGTCTGTCATCTCAGCTGGATGCCTTGGCTGTGAGTTTTGCTCTGGGGCTTCTCTGCACAAGCAGCCTGTCCCCTACCCCTTCCCCCTTGGGCTGGATCCAGGGTGAGTGTGTGGGGCTGGGGGTATGACTCAGTGGCGAAGCACTTGCCTAACATGTCTGAGGTCCTGGGTTCAATACCCAAAAACAAACAGGTCAAGTATGTGGAGAAAATGCCAACAGGGCCCCAAGGAGCTCCTTATTGATAGTCTGTAGAGACGCTGTCATTTGACATTTCTTGGAGGCAAGACAGGGTGTATATTTTTCAAGTACAACCTGGGTCAGGGAACTGAATGAGTTCATTTAGTAAGGTGAGAAATTCCAGAAGATGACTTTAATTTGTTCAAGGGGGAGCTTTTAGAGCATTATTTTTAATTTTTATATGGAAAAGAATCAGATTTCTGGTACAAATCTAGAATAGACAGCACCTTACTTCTGCTTTCTAGACATGAATGTGACTACTGTGTATAACTACAGATGATTCAGATGATTTTCTGTAACTCTTACTAATTACCATTCCAATCGCATCTGCCCCTAAAATCGGGCCATATGCAAGACTCTCTTCTATTATTTATCCTTCAAAATCAAAAGGCAACAGACTGAAATCATGACTTAAAACAGTGTGTTACTTTTCCACATCTTTTCAAAAGGGTGTGCCTTTGGGCTAAGGTGTGAATTTTTAGAGCGCATGCAGGTAGCCAGGACCGGGTGTCAGGGGAGGGAACAGCTGTGTCTGTAAGGATTTCGTTGGTAACAAGCTCCTAAGCCATAGAATTGGATTCTTTAGTGTCAGCCAGGGATAGAGATTAGCTGTGAGCAATTTTATATCGTATAGTATAGAAAGGCATATGCACCCCCTTCCAAAAAAAGTATATTCTTTCACCAAAACTTGACCTAAGGCACTCATGTGGGAAATGGGGAGCAAAACTGGGTCATGTCTCTGGTGGGACAGAACCCTGCATTGAGCCTGGACCCCAGGGCACGAGCTTTCCTCAGCTGGTCTACCTTCTAAGATTCAGGGCTCCGCCCTTATCCTGCAGTGGGCTCCTCCCGGCCCTTCCCCTCACAAAGCTCAGGATTCCCTATGCTTTAGTCAGCTTTTGTCACTGGGACCAAAACACTCAACAAGAACAACTTAGAGGAGGAAGAGTTTATTTGGGGCTCACAGTTTCAGAGGTCTCAGTCTCCATCGCTCTGGGCCCAAGGTGAGGCAGCACATCACTGGGGAAGGACCCAGCGGAGGAAAAGTACTCAGCTCATTGGGGGTCGGGGGTGGGGGGTGGGGGGGTGGTCAGGAAGCAAAGAGTCGGGGAAGGGGCAGCAGGAAGAACAACCCTTCCAAGGTGCACCCCAGTGACCCACCTGCTCTAGCCACTCCCCACCTGCCAACATTACCACCCAGTCAGGCCATTCAAACTAGGATAGGCTAATTAGGTTACAGCTCTCATAATTGACTCATTTCACCTCTGAACATTCCTGCATTACCAGGAGCTTTTGTAGGACACCTCACATCCAAACTATAACACCCTGTAACCTTCCCTTGTCACAAGAACCATGGGCTAATGTGGGCAGCCCCAAATCAGAACCACCTATGGCTTACAGTTTGCAAGAATAGAAAGCCCCCTCCAAGGGAGCACCAGCCAGAGGACCGTGATGCCTAGACCTCACCCAGAAGGGTACACTAAGTACCTCTCCTCTTTCTTTCCTCTATACCCTCTCCCGATTCCAAAAGTCCTGGAAATAGCAGAGGCTCAATGGAGGAGCTAAAATGAACACCTCCTTTCTGTTCCAGACAAGGTAGCCCCTGGGACACAACAGAGGCTCACATAAAGCTCATAAAGGTCAGTAAAGCAAGACCAGAAGGTCGGACTTCCTGCCATCAGGGACTTGTGTTGCTTCAAAGTTTGGAGAGAGAAAGCTCAAGAAGCAAAACCCTGAGGTTAGGGTTGTGGCTTAGTGGTTGAGCACTTGCCTAGTACGTGTGAGGCACTGAGTTCAATCCTCAGCCCCCCCCAAAAATAAATAAATAAATAAATAAAAAAATAAATAAATAAATAAATAAANNGAGTGCTCTCCATAATCCCTTTCTGACTGACTTGGTTCATAATAACAGGAATTGAAAGTGAATCAGAAACCAAATCGGGAGAGCAAAGATAAAATGACCCTTTGTTGTTAATTAGGCCCAAAGCACAAAACATGATTTCTAAGAACTGGGTCCCCTGGGAGGAGGGATGTCCATCAGGCAGATTCTATTTCGGCAGAAGGAAAAGGGATGGCTGCCATGCTAGAGTCTAAGCCCCTGGTTCCCTGGGTGTTCACAGCCAGGCTCTCAACAGTCGCACTGTTGAATCTGTCCCCTTCCCACTCAGTTCTGTCCTGACAGAAGCCGGACGCTGCAAACCCCACAGGCCGCTCCGTGTTGTCTGCCTTGGAGCAGCAAACTCCCTCCCTACACTGCCTTGGCAATTTTGCATTCTAAACTCCCGGGAGTGAGGTAATTTTGAAGAGTAGGATTAAAACTGAAGCAACCGTAGAATTCTGTCACCTGGGGATTTAAATCCTCACCTTCCTCTAGCCTGGCATGTGCCTTGCGCTCATTTCTCTCATCCTGCTCTTAAGCTTGATTGGAAGAATCTGGTTTCTACGTCTTCCCATTTGGAATAGGAGCCTTCCATAGGAATTGCTAATTTTACGGTTGTGTAGGTGACCATCAACCCTGCTAGTCAGGAACCATCGTGTACCAAGTCTCTGTGCTCAGAGTCCTGTAGGTTATGTTGATCTTCCCCTCAGGGTCACAGTGATCCTAAAGACTTGACGCTGGTTCTTCCATGTTTTGGGTTGTTGATTTTGAATCACTGCCAAATTCTGCAGTAAAACCCTCCTTTCTTAGACATCGAATCAGAAAGAAATTCCTGCAGAAATTCTTGGAACATGTGGAAAAATTTCTCTTCCTCTAACCAGAATAGAAGTCCCCAGGGCCAGGGGAATAAGACTGAGGCGTCCCTGGTGCCACTGTTCTCATTTGTACCCTTTGCTGGCTCCTCCTCCCCCACTTCGTCTGGTTTATCTGAACAAGCGCCCTCCACGGGACACGCTGTCCCCATTCTACCCACAAGGAGACAGTTCACTGGCTTGCTCGAGACACCATACAGCTAGGAATGACAGAGCAAGGACTCGGGCTCACGTGTCCATCCGATCCAAATCCTCAACTCTCCCACCGAAGCTTATTCAGAAGGTTTCCAACCATAACTGAGGAACTGAGCCTTCTCGCAAAAAATAAATAAATACAAATCCACCATTTGGGGAAAGAGTGATTCTTCTTATGCTTGCACACTGATGCTGAAGTCTTTTTTTTTTTTTTAACCTTGCACACTCAGGTCAATGATTAGTCTCAAGGCACAAAACATGATTTCTGTGAGCGCAGCCTACCCACCAGAGTAGTGCTTTATATTTAGGAATTATACGCTTTCTCACGTACATTTCAGAAGCCACATGGATTTTTTTAAAATTCTTTAGTGACTAGAAAGGTCCAATTTGCTGCCAATTCTAGGCTTTTCTAAACTATACAGTTAGGAGGTGCTTCTAAAGCAAGAAAAAAAGAAAATGGAATAGCATGAGGTGTTCTTCCCTCTGCATCTAGGGAATTTGGAAGAGCAGGATGCCAGCCAGAGGAGAAAGGAAGGGTGACAGTTCCTAAAAATGCAGGGGTCAGAGCTGTGGCCAGAGCACAAGTCAACTCCTACAGCTGACCCAGCAGCCTGTACCACTGTCATCTCACCACGATCGGAGGCAAACTATCCTCTTCTTATCCAAGGAGTGCAGTGCCAACCTCCCTGTCTTGCTGTCACCACTGGGCACAGGTGTGGATGTGGAGCAAGCATGTGGGTGAGGCCAAGTCTTCCATGTCCTTACCTCTTAAATGGGGCAAGGATACCTACCTCCCCAAGTGACTGCAGGGCTTGGAGAGAGGGTGTGGGGTGCAAGGCAATCAGGCTTGGTGAAAGGTGGTTCCAGAAGCTTTCAGCTCAGCCAGGTATCTGCTTTCCTCCTCAGCAGACCTGCACTCTGTCATTGTCGACTTTCCAGGCTGTCTTGATCCCAATCTGTCTCCTGGCACTTGGAGAGAGTGTAAAGGTGAGGTTGAGATGCCATGGAGGTGTTATTGAGTCTTCAACCTCAGCCTGCAAAGACTAATGCAGAAAAGCAGTTTTGTCAGGTCAGAGAACTGTGGGGCATTTCCTCAGGCTCGTTTTCCCTGGGGCCCTCTCGTGATCAGAAGGATTCTTCGATTTCAAAATCAAAGTCAAATCTCTGGCGAAACACCAAGGTAGAGCTGAACGTCTGTGTCAGCAGATTTTGCTTCCTGAACAACTGTTTCACTGGAAGAAATGCCAGTGGTCACTGAGGAAGCAAGAAGATACGAAGACCAGGAGGAATTCTGCCTCGGCTTGGGGTGTTGACTGCACCTTAGGGAACCATCTCCTGGACACAGGTGTGGAGAGAGACCAGGAGGGACTTTTCTCCAAGAGGATTACAAGGTTTTGTTAATTAGTGCAAACCTGAGGAATACGCATAAGAACGGATTCTAAGGATATGAGGTAAAGGAAGAAGGAGTAAAGAGATTTTGAATTTAAAGTCGTAGCTCCAGCAACCAGGAGTGGCTTAAAGAGACTGTTTGGATGGTTGAGTGAAAGCAGGACTCAGGGATTCTGCAAATTATTTTCCAAAATTTCCTCGGCATAATGGAAAAGGAAGGAATCGAGGGCCTGGCATGGCTGAGATGTTGGAGTGGATTTATCATAAGCACCTGCACACCCACTTCTTGTCCCCAGGGCAAGTTCAGGGACGCTTCCTGAATACTGTGTCAGCGAGGGGAGCATCAGTCTCCTTGAAGAGCTCTGGTGGCCGAATTCTGAAGGCTGGGCATGGGGCACCCTGTCATTGAGGTGGGCACTCTGATTTCAGTGGGCATGAAAAGATGACTACGGGGCAAAGGCCAGAGCACAAGCACTTAACTGTCAGGGACAAGGCAGGCACAGTTACATAATGAGCACCAAACTTTTCCTTTCGACATCTCCTTCCTGCTCTTCTGCCAACACTAGTTGTATAACGTTTCCCTTCGCCGTCATTTTTCTTTGCTTTTGCTCTGGTGCCTAAATATTATGGAGCTTGTCTCGGCTATGACTCAAATGATGCTTTTACCTTGATCCTTATTTTCCTTTCTGATCTTTGATATTGGAGAAAACCACTTCTAAGAGCACAGTGGTCCTACCAACACTGCATCCATCACCTGGCGTGATGGACCCTGAGCCCAAGGGCACCACCTAGAATAGACACACGGAATTCTCTGCCCCTAAAGAGCTGTGACAGAGCTGGCTTAGGAACTCTCCCCACCATAGGGTCTGGGCTTATTTCTGTGGTATTAACCACTTGTTGGTGAGCTACCAACTGCACTAAGAAAAGGATGATTGCTACAGATATATGGTAAGCCAGAGGATTATTTTATTGCCTCCGTCAGCCAAGGAGGGGGAGTACTGTTACCATCCCATTTTATAGAGAAGGAAATTGCCTTCCTGATAGGGTCAGGACCAAGAGTCTTCAGCCGAGAAGAGCTTTGCTGAGGATTTTCTTGTTTCTTTCCCTTTCTCTTCAGCCTCCCTTGAAAGTCCCTCTTTCTCCTAATCCTTCAGGTCTGCAGCTGTCACCTGAGCCTCCAGGAGTGAGGTGACAAAGGAATGCCATCATCTAGGTTGTGCACTCAGGGATTTTTCTAAAAAGTTGTGCCATTTTTTTCTTTCTTTCTTCTCTAGCAATGTGGAAAGGGAATGCAGAGTGGAGGTGGGAGCGGGAATGGTGTCATGAACACAGTCTGAGAGCGCCTCGGCCCTAAAACAGGAAACTCTTCATCCTCTTACCACCTGTGCTTAAAAGACCCATTAAAACATGTCACCAGAAGCATCTCATCAAGTATGAGCCAAGAGGCACTTGAGGGTGCTGTGATAATGTTAGCTGCACCGTGTCACTTTGTTAAAGAATATACAAGTGCCAGGGAGAACTCAGCATCAAGCACCCTGGCTGGCAAAGCTTCCTGCACCAGACCCATGGTTTAGGAAGCTCATCTGTGGGCCATGAAATGCAAGTGAATTCCAAGTTTGATTTTGCTGAGCCTAAAAGGAACTAATTTCTGCAAATTTCTTACAGAATGAGGGATGAAGATGGATATCCCATTTTGTATCCAGACAAGGACGAAGAGGCTGAGCAGAACCAACAGGTCAGTCGGTTTTTTCCATGCCAGCTGAGAGGGTTCGGAGTTAGCTGCAGCCATGGCCTTCAGCCAGGCACATGATGGCTTGTTTTGAGGCTCAAAAGTGTTTTAGCAACAGGAAAACAAGACACAGTGAGGCAGATTGTAGACTGCTTTATAAGGCTATAGGATGGAGCCAGGTGAGGTGGGGTCTCAGCTCTGGGCATGGAGATGCATCTTAACATCTTGCTGCTCTCTCCCTGCTCTTGAGGATCCACATCCTCAGAGGAAGGGTCCTGGGTCTTCTGTGTGCCTCAGAACATGGTCCTTGCCCACATTCAAATACCTATGATTACCAAAATGCTCTACTTTGAGCCAAGTGTCAGGGATATTTGTCTAACAATTCTGTATTCAATTATGTCAATAAATAATTGCATAAAGATCTTTTTAATACAGGGTTTCCAGGGAAGCTCCACAGACCCCTGGTATACCATCTTCTGCCTTGGTACATCTCACCTTCCTGTTCTTCCCATGTATATTTCTGAATAAGCCCCTACCTGGCGCCTCCATTTGCAGGAAAACTGCCCCCAACCACCAGGACTGGAAGGCACTTTCAAAGTATAGGACTCGAGCCAGGATTCCAGAGGAATTGCCTAGCTTTAGATCTCCTTTAGGGGCCAGCTGAAGTGGATCTGTGAGCTGCTCCACATCAGTTTCTGTGCCTGGTCCCAGGGTCTAGAGAGAGGACCCTCCAGGAAGCCACTGCTCCCAGCCCTCAGGAGCCCTGGTTAAGCACACAGAACAATTGGGACTTGTGAAGTGTCCTTTGATTTGCTAGTGATTTCTCTAAATAATGGTCAGACTCCTCCAGGCAGGTATGAAGGTGAGCCTGAAGTGAGTCTTTGTAGGTGTGAGCATGTACGTGCAATATCTCACAGCTCACCGCGGCGGATATGAAAGATGGTGACTCATTGGTTCATTCATTCGAGAAACCTGTTCCCCCTTTCCTTTCCCCTGCTGTTTGTGGTGGTAGAGAGGGAACTTGTTCTGTTCCGGAGCAGGCTTCCTCTTGCCATTCTGTGAAACTGCATTTCATTCAAGAGGATTCACCCTCTGAGGCTATATGAGTTGCTGCATTTTAAAAAAGATAATTTCTTGGGAAAAAATACTGGAGAGAAGACAGCGTAATTTCTCATGATGGAGGCCTTAAGACCTTGCATGAGAAATGTCCCAGAGCTCTATAGCCAGGAATTGTGGGGAAGAAGCAGGACTTTTGAAAAGAAAAATTAGGTCTCTGCTGATCACCAGAAATGTCCCACCAGGCAGTTGAGGTCTCAATGTCAGTTAGGATTTTCAAACAGTGACTTCTTTTCTTTCAAGTGAAAAACTGCTTGGTCAAACTTCCCCATTGCATATTTTGTCTGCCCAGAAAGCATTTTCTGTTCTAGCAACAGAAATGCCAGAAACCAAGGTAAGGGAGTATATTCACCTGCTCCAGAGTTTAGAGCTTTGGAGGGCCTCAGGCTGCCCAAAATATCTTTGCCTATGGTCCTGGCAGGACAGGTGAAGTTAGTAACCCTGTGGGTGCTGGCCCCAAGGTCAGTGTGTTTAGAAGAGAATGGGGATGAGATTGTCTCGTTTACTTATTAATAGGTGTGTATCACATACCAGCTTGGGAAATACTCCTTTCACTGTCCATGACTTAATCTTTGTGTTGCCGATGTCTCCCTGGGCTTGCAGGGGAAATGTTTTTTTGTTTTTTTTTCTCCCCCCGAAGAAATCCCTTTCCAGAGGTAAATGCAGATGTGCCTCTCTTTGCACAGTGGGCATGTCCCTACAATAAAGTACCTCTCACATGTGACATTCAGGTGGCAGGAAACTTGCTTTTTAACCAAGTCCTGTGAGAACTCTCAAAGAAAAGTTGCTGTTCAGGGGATTTCATGTTGTTGGAGGCTTCTGGGTGTTGCGCTTCTTTGAAGTAAGATTTTCCTGCAGGTTGCTTGTGTCTTAAAATAGTAACAAACAACATTATTCAGGAAAGGCAAGGAGCTGACAACTCTGTTGGGAACTCTTAATGCCTCAAGTCCTTGTCAGGGCTGATGAATGAGGAGGATTCTCACACCCCTGTGATCACCCCCACTCCACAAACCTAGTACCAGGATGATTGCGCTTAAAACAAACAAACAAACAAAAAACCCCACCTGTAAGCATTTTTAAATTCAATGAAGAATTTTAAAAATAGAGCATCTGAGAGCAATTGTATAAAAATGTCATGTTTAAATCCTTTTCAGCAGAGAAACATAAGCACATCCATCCCTTGGACAGACCATGGTGCTGAGCACATCTGTAAAACCACCAAAGAGACAGGACCTAGCCAACTTTGATTTGGCTAAAAAAAAAGAAGGGGGTGGAGAAGGGGGAACACAACTGAGCCACCAAATTCACATTGTGGAAAAGAAAAACAGAATCGCAGACTCCCTCCCCAGTGCTCAGTAGTTCAAAGACAAAAGTGAATTTTTCTGATGGTGCATCAACCATTAAAAATATATATATATAATGCTGCTTTGCTCCACATGGCGCCTGAGCAGCGTCTCCATCCTCAGTGCTTATTATCATCTTCTCCCACCCCTCCCCCCAGAAAGCAACACTCTGATACAGCAATCCATCACAGAGGAGCTATGCCTCCCCGCCTCCCCGAGATTAATTACAGGCAAGGGCCACGTGTCTGGCTTGGCGTGTGATTGATCCTGTAGGAGGAAATGCAAGGGATGCCAACGGGAAGCTAATGCTGCCTTTTATCCGGTAAGCAAAGTTCAGGGATGTTTGCATTTTTCGAGGTAAGCATGCCTCTCAAGACCCAGGATGGATAGACTGTCCTCTCAGCAGGAATTCTTGCCAAGGCAACACAGAGGTGGGCCTCAGTGGGCCCCACTGGGGCCACAGAGGCCAGACATTCAGAAGTGCTAATTTTGCAAATAGCCTGATTCCATCATGTTTTAATTAGCATGAAGTATTGCAAGCTGATTCTGTTCAAGAGGTTGGCAAGTGAGAACTGGATTAAGATCAGTGGGATATATATAGGAATTTTCTAATCACTGAAATGTGCTAGGTGCTGGAATTTCCTAATTTTTGCAGAAAAGGAATCTTCCCCCCTGCCCCCCGCCACCCATACCCCTCCCCACAAACAACTTAGTGCAAGATTCATCAAAATAATGAAAAGGCAAATACTGTAGTGGCAAATACTGTAACTTGAAACAAATAAATGCTAAAGGAGCTCCACCCTCGTCTCAGATGCCCTCCAGAAGAAATGGCATCACACCAAAAATGTGTTGTGTAGCCTACTGGCCTAGAGACAGGCATCTCTGGGCTCAAACAATAGCTCTGTACCCACCTTCTAGCTACAACCTGGGGTAAGCTGATTATCATTTCCAAGCCTCCATTTCCTTGTCCTGACACATCTGATACCACATAGATTTAATCTTCCGCACTCGAGGTTATCATAAAGATGTCCATGTGTTGGGACAGTTTCAAATCCACATATGCACACCATCATTTCATAACCACTCACAAGTGTTAGCAGGGTTCAGAGCAGAGTAACACAAAAGGGGGCAGGATGGAGCTGAGGCCATTTAAAGTAAGAGTCAAACCAGGCCGAGCTACAGAGTTAACAACAATGAGCACCACTTCTCCTGGGACTGTGTTGGAAGTGGGATCTGTACTGGCAGCCTTCCTTCCATTCTTGAACTCTTTCATCTCCATGAAGGCCACAGGGAGATCAAGAGGATGGAGGATTGGAGAGGGAGGACCTGGTACATTGCAAGGGAACCAGGCCCACAATAGCCATTATTTATGGGATACTTACTGATAGAAAAGGTTCATGTGAGTACCTGTTCTGTTTCTATTAATTTGCACAGAAACCTCCCTGAATATAGCACCAGGTCCCCCGTTTGTAATTCAAGGATCATAAGAATCACAAAGGTTAAAAAAATCCTCAAAGTCACATAGCAGCAGAACTCAGTCTCTGGGGATATGATTGAAGACCCTGGGCTTCTCTACCCTGAAATGCTTCCTCACACCCATCACTGGCCAGGGTAATGCAGAGATCAGTGGCAAGTAGGGAGACCAGAGAGGGTCCTTGGAGCCAAGCAGGAGACTGCAATTCACATCTGAAGACCCTAAAAGATAAACCCATGTGCTCTGCATATATACTACAGGAAGCTGCAATTGGCAGTGTTTTGACAGATTTCCCAATCTGTGTAAATATGAACCTGCTTTTACCTCGTGCTTGCTATGTGCCTGCCAGCACTGTTCTGACTAGCTGGTATATACTAATACACTGAGTCCTTGCAGCAATCCTGTGTTGAAGGTACTGTGGTTATGCCCATGTTACAGATGAGCAAACTGAGGTTGGGGACATAGAGCAATGTGCTTGAAGTCATAGAAAGTAGTCCCTCTGGGATTGGAAGAGATTTGGGAAAATCTGGCTACAAGGTCCACCCTTCCCCACACTAGGCTGTGGGCTAGGGAGCTGTGAGGCCTGGAGGTGTTCCACCCCAGTGGATGTATCACAAGGTGATACCTTGTGACACAAGGTGCAGGAAGGTGGCACCTTTAACAATTCATGTTAATGATTCCACTGAACCTTAAAACAGATGCCAGCAAAGGTAACAGGCAATTGCATGCCCTCCATTCAGCCATCCTCAAGCCCTTCTGGTGCGCAGAGCCTTGGCTGGGGCTTCCTATTTAACCCCTCTTGGTTAGCATATATGTAGCTGATGGCTAGGTGGGGCTGCAAGAAAGAGTTGGGGGGCCTCTGAGCACCTTGACATCCTTGTCTGAAAGACATGGGTATTGGCAGGTGTCTGAACACTGGGATTGACTGTCAGATCATTCCATGGAAACCATATTAATTTGAAAAGGGAGGAGTGGGTGCTAGAGTAAGAGAAAGATCTTGGCAAAAACCTGATAGGCGCTTTTCCACCATTGGGTTGACCAGACAGGGCCACAAAGCTGATTCAACAGGATTAGCAAAAATTGCTTTGTTAGACATAGGCGCAGCGTGACATGTGCTACAGCAAAGGCATTTGGCAGGATTAACCTGCCAAGGATAAAGATGTAGCAGACAAGGGGCTGAATTAATGGACTGGCATGACGGAAGCGGGGAAATCTATTTGCATGCGATATTAACTGTGCTAATAAACTCTGAACTGGGTTGGGCAGTCTCTTTGAACCGGGGTTTTTATTTCAAAGCCCACCTGGAAAGCTACTGCCAGGATGGGCTAAAACAAGCAGGCTCTACAGTTTGCCTTCTGGTTTCATTTTTGCCATCAGCTTAAAGACATGCCATCTTCAATGCCTGTCCCAGCATGCATGCCTTACTGACCATGCAGAATGATCCTGATGCCTCAAAACTTGGGTGCCAAAAAGATCCTAGTTAGAGCGTTAGTGCCTATGAAATAAGCAATGAAGAAACATAGGTACAGCACACTCCAGAAAATACCTAATCAGAGTGGGCTGTTTTTGTGTGTTCTGATTCCCTATAAGTCAGAGTGGGAGTAGGGTAGGTAAGCAAGATATCCAGGATGGTGGCACAGGCCTGCAATCCCAGCAGCTTTTGAGGCTGAGGCAGGAGGATCGCAAGTTCAAAGCCAGTCTCAGTAACTTGGCGAGGCCCTAAGCAACTTAGCAAAACCTTGTCCCAAAATAAAATATGAAAAGGAGCTGGGGATGTGGCTCAGTGGTTCAGCACCCTCGGTTCAATCCCTGGTAACCTGCCCCCCCCCCCGACCAAAAAAAAAAAAAAAAGGCCCCAACCTAGATACCTAGGATGGAAAATCTCAGGAGGCACTCATTGTCTGGCTCAGGAGAAATGGAAATCAAGGTCAGCACCTGGGAGAAAGGGCGTTCTTTCCTCACTCTCCTCTTCCCCCTGACCCCACCCTGCCACAGGTTACCATGGGAACAGTGTAAGCTCCACCCATTCAAAAACAAGAGTGTATTTAAATACACTTAACACAGACACGGACTGCACAGCTGAGTGTTGGGAGATGGTCTCAGGAAGCATTCTAGAGATAGGAGTTGAGCCAATAAAAATCGTGTTACCGCTGTGGGCAAGTGGAGACCTCTGCAAGCCCAAGTAGAGCATCGCTCAGGTTATTCCAGCTGAGGGGCTGGAGAGCCCAGCGTTCATCCAGCAACTCCTGATGGTCGCTGATGTTAACTCCCTGCAGTGTCGACTAGACATACCCCGCAAGGAAGCGGCCAAGTGGAGAATCACACCCTGTACACACAAACAGTGGTGCTGGGCATTTACAGTGCCCGCTATGTAGGCACGATCTAATTTTCCTCTGAACACCTTGAGGCTACATCAGACTCTCATTGTGCTGAGGCTCCTTAGGAATGTTGGTTTTTAACAGAGTCTTGGATCCTATGTCTAGTTTATCAGAATCCCTGGAGTGAGGGATGGATTCCTACGCTTCACTCCCAAATAGGCTAAATCAGGATCTTGGTGTTGGGGTAGAGCCCCAAATCCCCCTGCCCCACCCCACAGCCCTCCTGAGCCAGTCTGATTGGTGTTTAACATCTGCCACCAAATCTGTTGACCTGAGATAAACCTGGAGGTGGTGGATGAGGAAACACCTCCCAACTTTCTGTCACAGACATCTTTTTTTTTTTTTTCCCCAGCACTAACAAGCAGAAAAGTATTTCCCCAATTTGAAACCTCTGGTGTTATAAAGCCTAGATACATGTCATGTCCTTGATATTGCCTATACCAAGTGATCCTTGTTTGGTGTCAAAAAAAGAAAAAGAAAAAACCAGAATGAGCTGGATTGACCCTATAAAACTCCTGTCAAATAAGGACATAAGCAAGTCCAAGTGGAAAATAAAGAAGTAAAGGCTTTAATTACAATTGATGAATAATTCCAGAATACTAGGTGTCTTGCATTCTCTTAAAATGCTCCTGAGGTACCTGCAGGTCCTTAAAGAGGCAACAGAAAAAAGGCCCTGAGGAGGGAGGGGGCCAGGGTGTGTTCCAGCAGAGCCACTCCCTTTGGGCTGTATGACACAGGGCCTGCAGGGTAAGTGGGGGCTGAGGTCTAGCCCAGGCTCCACTGGGCAGGTGGCACATCCTGTCAAGGGGCACCTCTTGAGCTGACAGAAGGCGCTGTTCGCAGGAAAGGCCTGGCTTCTCACATTGCAGAAGGCACCATATGGTCCAGCCCTGTGCCTCAAGATATGAAAGAAAGAGTGGAGCTGGCATCCAGGAGGAGGGGGTGGCAGTGGGTGGGCAGGAGGGCTGGACCACCAGGGGCACGTGGGTTTATACAGGGTGTTCAAATTTTATTCCAGAATGATGGGAAGCAAGAGATTTGGAAGCAGGAGAGTGATGTGATCTGATTCATGTGTTGAAAGGGTCGCCCAGGCTGCTGTGCAAAGAATGAATCAGAGGGACAAGTTCAATTCTTATGCCACCATCCAGGCTAGAGGTGGAGGGAGAGCTCTGGGCTGGCGGTATGGAGCGGCCACAGAGATGAAGAAATGCACTAAAGATGCAAATAATTGGACTTCCCAGACATTTTAGTGATTCATAGGGGACACTAAAAACAAATTTTTACCATCATGGTGCCCACACACACCCCCACCTTGCAAGACTTTACTCCGTGAGTGAGCTGAAGGCTCCTGTGCTCCAGGTGCTGTGTGGGTGCCGACTTGCCAGGTCACTCCCTGAGGGCCTCATCCTCAGAGTCACCATCTACCAAGACACACAGAAGAGTTAACAGTAATGGAAGCGTACAAAAAGTGCAAGTCATGGAAGCCAGGCCAGGTACTTGGCTGAGCAAAGGACAAGGAAGGCCACCTACAGCTGGCCCCAGAGCCCAGGCTGAAGCAGGAGGAGTTTTCTACTTAGAAAGGGACATGCAACATTGCAGTTGAATGTAGATCCAGAGAAGCATGTGTGTGTGGTATACCATGGGCTCTACTGCACTGCACAGACTGGGATAGACAGAAAAGAAGCTAGAGGTAAAAGAAGGGGCTGTGGAATCCAGGACTCCATCCTGGGAATGATGGGCAATCTTTGGGAGGTTAGGCCAGATCAGGCTGAGCCTGTGGAAGAGTTGATCCAATTCCTGTGGATCAGAGTGGGTTAGCCTAGAGTTAGGGAGATGAATTAGGAATATCTGTGTACACACTAGCACTGTATATCCCTAAAATGCCTGGTACCATCTTGATTCTCCTGATGGATTCATACGAGCACTCAGAAAAGAGTAAATGAGCCACAGGGATCTTGGTTTAAATGCTTGATGAATTCCCAGCCAGTATTCATCAAGCATCTCCCAGGTGGCCAGTGCTGGAGATCCACTGGTGAGGTTGGGAGACCACTCATTCCATGATAAGTGCTGTGAAGGAAGAGTGCCGGATGCCCCAAGAACACATTACAGAGAAGTCAGAGCTAGTTGGCAGGTTGGAAATCCAGGAAGTGACTATGGAGCTGAATGAAGTCTGAAGAAGTTGTATCCAACTATGCAACATGAACATGCCAGGTGGAGGAAGCGGCTTGTGTAAAAGCCCCCAGGGCAGGAGGGAAATTAAAGTACAGAGAGCAAGAACAGTGAGGGATGAGGGGGAAAAAAAGGTGGGTGGGGCCACACCTGAGCCTTGCAGGTACCTTCTCCTTGCAAGCATTTTAAGTCAAACATGATAATCATTTGTTACTTTGAGATGATCAATTCTTTATCATCTGTCTCTGACCCACTAGGCACTGGTGGGTCCTAGATAGAACCAAGAAGTGGAACTGGATGCAGACAGGGAGCTGGGGTCATGAGCAGAACTGACAATTCCCGAGTCACCTTTGCCCTTCAGTTGCAGGGGTGGGATGGTGCCGGTACATGGGCTGATGGCAGTTTACTTTCTCAGACTTGTGCAGGTCCCACCCAGTACCAATATACCTTCCCACGCACGTTCTTGAACAGAAGAGCACATTGACTTTGCTGAAGGCTCTAGCCATAAGCAGTGTCAAGTCACAGTCCCCTTGCTTACTTTATAAAAGACCTAATCCCACTATCTGGAGCTTCCTTATTCTCAGAGTAAGTGATTTTTGGTCCTCAAGACAGTCCACAGAAATTTTAGTCCCATAAGAAAAGAAATCCCAGGTGTCTCTCTACCTGATGGTTGGAAAGCCAGCCATATTAACTTGATCAGCACCAACACCATCAAATATGCACACTTATTGAGCACTTTCTGTGTGCCAGGTTTTCTGATCTTATCACATTTTTTCAGATACTGAAATGGAGGCCCAGAAAGGTTCAGTAACACAGGCACAAAGGGACAGTCACAATTCAGCCCAGACCCACTTGCTTCTAAAGTCCTGGTGTTTAACCAGGGAGCCACACAGCAACCCATTCCCCATACTGGATGTCCAGTAAGTAGGCTCCAAGATGAAAGAACTGGGGGTATGGAGTCCAGAGACCATCTTCTCCAGGGCCCTCCTTCATCCAATGAGCAATCTAAATGGAATGAGGTACCCAGATTTGCTATGTCCACCCAGGGAAGATGGCAGCCAAGCTAGAGTTGGAACCCTCTCTACCCTGGTTCCTCCTGCTGTTCCTTGACCCCTCTAGTTCCTTCATGCCTCCGGACTTCCCGCTCCTAACACAGTGGGCACAGTGACACAGTATGACCTTCACAGAGTTCAGGCATGAACACCTGGCCCCAGCACCAGCATTCCTTCTGCCCTGGCACACAGAGAGCCACACACCTGGTTCCATGTCCTTCCTGGGAGTCTGGGATGCACAACTCCCATTTGATATAAATCCTCAGCTTGGCAGGTCTATGGATCACAGAGACCCCAGTGTAACAATTACAGCCTAAGACCCCAGCAGGAATTGTAGACAGTAAAATCCAGATATTTCTGGACTCTAAGGCCTCAATGGTTTATGGGGCATGGTGTTAAGTCATGATTGATGAATTACTCAAAGTTTCTGCTTCCCCCAACTCTGGCAAGAACTTTGGCAGAACTTCTGTGCCACATCCAGTACCAGGAACTTGCCAAGTCTGTGTCCTTAAAATGAAACGGGTTCCAAGATAGATGGCAGGAAGTGGAAAATGTGATTTTTCTTGATTGGGTAACTAAGAACCACGCAGCAGGCAGGAGCCATTTGAGACCAAAGAGCTGTTCATTTAAAGTGTTTATTGACACCTGGAAATAGGCATTCAAATGCTGTTTTCACGTCAGTTTACACTACATAATTTCATAATGGTGATGAAATCCAGGCAGACACCAAAAGGAGAGTTCCAAAGCCATTTTTTTTTTCTGCTGGATTTCCTTAGCAGAAACACTCAATATCCCAGATGGGCTAAAGCTGGGGAAAGGATGAGCCCAGCAGGTCACTTGCTAACAGAAAGGCAAGGCACCCTGGGGGCTCCTTGTTTGGTTGGCCACCTGGTTGCTTTCCAGCTAGCCTGTTTTTGTTGGTTTGATTGCTCCAAATCCTCAGTGATCACCCTTATTTTGTATTTGTAATGTGTTCCCCAATCAGTTGAGGACTGGGTGGGAAGATTGTTCTCTCCATCCTTTTGACCTCCTCGATTCTCCCCAGAAGACAGGGGGCTGCTCTGAGTTCAGGTGTCAAGGTCTGGGACCTTGATAAGCATATGAATCAAGACAGCAGTGGTCTTAGTGAAGATATTACTTAGAATACAAAGTAAGAACCATCTCCAGTTATCTACGTTTGGCCAGAGAATAATGGAAATCCCTGCATTCTTCCCCAATACCAATGTGGAAAACAGCTTTACCAATGGACCTTAAAAATTACTGGTAATCACTGTACCTTGTGGGGCAGAGACACTCAAGCTGTGAAGGGTTGTATTTTCCTCTGAGGGTTTGTTGAAGGCAGATTCTCTACCCAGAGAGACACTAATGCATTGGGTAAGTTTGTATCCAAGGTGCAGGATCCCCTCGGGATGGGGAAGCGGGCAAAAGAAAGAAAAATCTCTCAGATGGGATATAAGAGAGAGGGAGATGGATAATGGAGACTCTTTGCATCCTGGTCCTAACTCTGCTGCTCTCTCTCCTCTCTCAGCAACAGCACAGCAGAGATGATCGAGTGCCCTTCAGCCACCCCAGGATCTCCCAGCATGGTGCGGTGGGGCAGCTGGTGTTGTGAATCAGGCCGTTGCCAATCAGAGAACGGCTACTTCACAACACCAGGGTCACACCCCACCACAGGCAGCTCTGCACCAGAACCAACAAGCGTCCACCACGTCCACCACGAGGCAGCCGAGCCCTTCACAGGTCATCCCAGGACACCTCCTCCCAGCTCCAGAACCCAGGCCTGCAGCTCTCTACTTCCTGTCCTGCTGATGTGGCTGCACCACAAACACTAGCATCCTGTGGCTGCTATTTATCTGAACATGAATAACTCCACTTTTAAAAGAAAAAAAATCCAATCCTGGCAGGATTAACTTTCTATGGAGACACTGGTGCTACCAGACTTCCCACAGGGAAAATGGTGTCAGGGGCCATCAGTAGGGTTAAGCGCCACCAATGAACATTTCCTCATAAGTGCAGGAGACACAGGTGTTGAGGAGCTGAGACCTTTGCCTTGATCTTTAGGGATAGTACTTTGAAATGGAGCAAAGTAGAGCGGGGAAAGGACCTAATTATAGGATAGTACCCTCAGGGAACAGTTCCAGAGAGATGGAATTCTTTAGAGCTACACATGTGGGGAACATGTCTGTTTCCTAGAGGGACCCAGGTTCTCTGAAGAGTGAACTCCTTTCCAGGAGGAGAGCCCCACAGCTCTCCAGCAGGTACATGGCCCAAAGACATGAATGTCAGACGACAGCCAAACACAAGACGTACCTGAACTGACAGGTGGGCTTCCTTTCCTCACGTCCTCACAGCCAGGGACCTCAAAAAGTTGGAAATCTAACTGGGGTCTCCAGAGCTTGAGTGTTTTTATGCTTAGTAGATATTACATGAGACGCCACCATTTTTGAGACTTCAGACAGAATTCCCAAGATGGGGTGGTGGGGTTGCCCAGCATTCTTTGTGAAGCACTAGGGAAAAGGAAGACGTCCATCTCTTTGGCTTTGCATAGACGAGAGATCCAGACCCACTCTGATCCAGCTTTACGCTGTGCATTATTTGTACAAGGCTTTGCTGCTGTCCCATTGAAAGCCAAAGAGACAGACAAAATCAAGCCCTGCACAAACCTTGCACAACATCAAGGTTCCACAAACAGAGCCTGGGTTAATCAGTGCCACCTTGACCTCAGTCACCTTAGAGCCTGGGAGGTAAATCTCCTGAGAAGTTCTGTCTCTTACCCCATCCCCAGAGTACCAAGAGCATCCCTGAAATTTGTAATAAATTGTGTTTACCTCTCGGAGTAAAAGTCCAAGATTTTAGAGAGGTCCCCCTACTATCTCCTTAGAACATACAAACTACATTTCTGAGATTTCATCCACCATTGACTCCACAACCACCAACAGAGTCCAGGATAGCATCACTCACAGAGTGGCCCCTGGAGACAGCTGCCACATGTGGGACAAGCAGAATTCCTGGCTTCATTGCCCACTGCTATGTCACAATCTCCAATGGGGACAGTGACCCAGGCCAGTAACTACACGTGAACAAGCCCTCTAAGGGATTCTTCAGGAAGTCTTTTTGGCCTCCCCACATTCATTCAGCATGATCTTCTTAAAACCTGCCTCCAAATCATGCAGACCCTCTATCATGACCTTGAGGAAGCTGCCTGCAAAAAGTTGGCCTCATCCTCACTACAGTGGGACCCATGATTGGCAGGGTCTCCCTCGTGTGCTCCCCATCCCCTCTTCTGATGCATCTTGCTCCCTCCACAAAAACCCTTCTTCCTCTGCCCCTGTCCCAAGGCCTTTTCCAGGATGCCCTCCGTCTCCACTATCCTCCCATGATCGATGCCAGTCTGTCCTCTAGATTTCAGAGAGAGCCGACTCCGCACTCTTCTGACAGGCCAGGTCAGGTAGCCGCTGTTCAGCGCACTCTGCAAGCTGAATTCTGGCCTTGCAGAGCATTCATCTCAGTCTGGCATTCTGCATTCATTAGCAGGACCCTGCTGCATATGTCTTTCCCTTTGGCCAGAAATTCCTTGAAGGCGGTGACATTCGCCTCCACTCACCACTGCAGCTGCACCCCAGCCCCTTGTCTGTGTGTGCATGGAGCAGTCACTCTGCAACAGAATGTCCTCTCAATGAATGAATGAATGCACACAGCCTGAGCCCTGAGTGTCCTTCAAGGCTCTTGTTCTTCGGAAGCCCCGGGTCTTTGTCTTCTTTCAGCAGCATAACAGCAGCAGGCACTGCTGAGGAGACACAGGGTGCCAGGCGCTGCCCAGAGCACTGTGTACTGCCAGCCATTGACTTGGGGCCCAGTTCCTCCTGACAGGCAGGCCCTGGAAATACCCCAGCAGGTAAGTGCCAAAGCCACGCCATCATCCCGTTGGTAATTGACGACACTGCTATTTAAACTCAGGCCCCACGATCTGTCCAGAGCCTTGCTCCATGCCTCTAAGGAGCCAAGATGACAAAGCTGAATAGGGAAGCCCCTGGGGCTTGCTTCCAGGGACCCATCGAAGCCCTCTCCATTCTCAGAGGCTTCCACTCTGATTTCCTAAACTAGGCGGTGTTCTCTCCCTTCATGCATCTGTAAAAGGTTAGATTCTAACCTTGTTTCAAGCACTTCGTAATAGAACCTGATTAAAAACCTCATAAAATATAAAACGGGATCATGTCCAGAGAGAATGAGGGAACGGTTTCAGATCCGCAGGAAGCTCTATTTAATTTTGGTGTCGAGCTGGTGAATTCTTCTGAGGCTTGCACAGTGACCTTCACTACCTACAAAGACGGATGTGCATTCCCCAGAACTGTTTTGGGAAGCACAACCCTAGGGCTCCCTTCCCAGTTTTTGACTTCAGCCAAAGCCCCGGCCCTGGGCCATATACCTCTGCCCACAGTGTGGCTTCTTTTCCAAAATGCATCCTACTTGAGAACAGCCTCCCCTCCAGAACATTCTGGACCTTCTATGTAGGTAGATTTGATGCCCTCCATAAGAACCAAGAGTGTCCCGCTCCCTTTTTCTGGAACCTTGCTCTAACAGGTTCCACCATCTGAAGCCCTAAGTTTAAAATCTCTGCATTGTAACTTCCATAGGGTCCTACAGCTGTAGCTAGCCGTATTTCAAACCATAGAATTCTCTGAGGAGGCCCAGCGCAGACAACCAAAAGCTTTGGATATAGGGGGCTTGTCAGATGCACACTTTACAAACTGGTCATCATCTGCTGACCCCCGTTAGCACATCAGGTGAAAGCTGGGTTTAAAAGGAACTTACTTAATATCGAATATCAAATAAACAGCAATGGTTCTTAGAATGTGGTCCTGGGGCCAACGGCAGCACCAGTATCCCTGAGAACTTGTTAGTAATGCAAATAGAAATTCCTCTGGTGAAGCTCAGCAGTCTGTGTTAACCAGCACCCCAGGGGTTCTGAAGTGCACACAAGTTTGAGAACCACAAAAAAAAGGAGAGATGGAAATAGAAAAGAATCTCTAGTACCAAATGATAAAAGGGCATGGTATTGAAATGTCCATTCCTATCAGCGGTAGCCAGTGAAACATTTAGGGCATTTACTGAGTGTTTGAATAATAATTTTTAAAACCCATTTTTCAGATCTTAAAAGTAAATCTCCAGGTGTTCTAGGCTGTGGAAACCTGACCCTTCCCATCTTCACAATAAACATGCCCAGGAACAAGCTTTTATCCCTCGCCACAGGGAGGACCGAAGGTAAGAGGTTTTCTACCAATACAAAGTCTTAGGAATTCAATAAATTACGAAAAAAAAATCTAACAATGCAGGACATATTTTAAAGGCTTTATATTTCTCTACTCTCAATTCACAACAATCCCATTTTAAGAAAGGCAGCAAAGAGTTCTGGTAACTTGCCCTGGGGATGGAAGTATCTACTTGCTGGGGCAGAGATTGGAGCCCCATGGGGTCCCCAGGCTCACACTTGGCCCTGCCTTTGATTTGCCATCTCCTTCATGAACAAATGGGGTCCAGAAAAGCAGGCAAGCCCAGCTCAAAGCACCTGTGTCTGTCTCAGCTCTGAGAAGCCATTTATAGATGGTACCTAATGAAAATCCTGAGCCTAACATAACATCATGAAGCTGACACAGGACAATGATTCCATTTAAACTTTTTTGTTGTTCTTTTACCTTTTGGTGGTATCCCTTTTGGGCTTGTTTTCCGGATAATCGTTGCTAACATTTGCCCTCTTCCAAGGGGGTGGTCTCCTGTGTTCCTTGTACAATAGCCAAAAATCTTTTCAACTACAAGTAACTATCTTGGTAGGTACCGACTCCAGGCAAGTGGGGTGTTTGTTGTTGTTGTTGTTGTTGTTTTGTTTTTTTAAGAAAAATATAGTAACTTGAGGATTTGAGGCAAGAGTTCCTCCCTATCCCATCTTACCTACCATAGTAAGACCCTCAGGGAAGCTGTGCGTCTTCTCCCCAGGAAAACTGCATATGACTGGGATTTCAGGAAGAGTTCATGGGTCTCAAGGACAGAGTTGAAATCAAAAGTTTTCACCTTGACATTGATTGAGGGCACATTTTAAAGCAGGGACAAAAATGTTCCACTATTCCCTCAAAGCCCTAATTTTTTGGGGTGGGGGGACGCGAGCTATAGGGATTGAATTCATTGAGCCACACCCCCAGCCCTATTTTGTATTTTATTTAGAGACAGCATCTCACTGAGTTGCTTAGTGCCTTGCCGTTGCTGAGGCTGGCTTTGAACTCACTATCTTCTTGCCTCAGCCTCCTGAGCCACTGGGATTACAGAAGTGCACCACTGTGCCCGGACCTCAATGCCCTAAATATCCTCAGAAGGAGCCTCACACAGACCAGAGAGAGAATTCAAAATTGCTATTTTAAAAGGCAATAGCAGGGGCTGGGGTTGTAGCTCAGTAGAAGAGCACTTGCCTAGCGTGTGTGTGAGGCACTGGGTTCAATTCTCAGCATCACATATAAATAAATAAAAGCCCATCAACAACTAAAAACTATAAATAAATAAAAGGCAATAGCCCCCCTCCCTCCAAAAAATGTTTTAATGGAGAAATAGACCAAAATGAACAAGCAGGAAAATCAAATTTCTGACATGCTTTCTAGAGACTTGATCCACGGCTTCCTGTTTCCAGCAGGGGACATGGGGCCATAAGTGAACTAACCCAAATTAATATATCAACAAAGCTGAAGCCTACAGAGGATGAAGCTTGGGAGCAGCCTCAGGTTCTGGGCACCTGGTGGCAGTCTTAACTGTCATGGTTGTAGATGAGTGGTACCAGGCAAGAGCCACTGATGCAAGCAGAGGTGCTATTGTCAAGGCTGTGAGGGACACCTGTGGCAATGCCCACTGCTGGGCCATTGCAACTCCATCTTACAGCTGTGGATCAGGAAGGTTAAGGAACCTGCCCTAGGACACACAGCCTTGCCCTCTATTTCTGTGCTCCAGGACAAAGAGCATTCCCTTGCTAGCATTAGCCCCAAGCCCTGCACTTCGCCTGTGCCATCTCACGTAGACCCAATCAGCCCTGGGAAGGAAAGCAAGCAGGATTACCCTTCCCATGTTTCAGGTGAGGAACAGACTCAGGTGCGAAACTCCCTCAAGTTCTCGCCAACTGTATATTTTCAGGGCTGCTCATCCTGCCCAAGGAGGCTTCATCCTCCACCCTCCTTCCTGAGCAGCTCCTCTGCCACCTAACGAGAGATTCTGTAGAAATGACCAGCTTCTACACTGGAGCTAGGGGAGAAAACACTGGCAGTGGAGAAAATTAAGCACTGGCTTCCTGATGTGGACCTCAAGTCCTTCCCTATGCCTGCCTCCACTGGAGGCTGCAGTGCGGGTAAGGCTGGCTTCAAAGGCTGAGCTCAGTTAGTGCTGTCAGCCCGTTGCTGGGTTTGGTACCCTGCATGTTTAGAGGCACAGAATGACAAGCAACAGCACTGTTGAAGAACCACACTTTAAAGATTACAGACACAAAGGATGGAATGTGAAAGTCCTCTATAATCCTACCCCCTGAGGGAACCTCTAGCCTTTATTTTTAATTTGGATATTTCTCATGATTACAAAAGTCATGCACATTTAAAGACCCATCAGATAAAACTCAAATGACAGCCTCCTTGCTCAGTTACCTTGGTGGGCAAAGCCTCTTGAGTCCATATCCATCAGTGCAACTCGCTGCATGGGTTACCAGGTCTCCCGCAATTGACCACCTTGATTTTTTTTTTTTTTTTTTAAACTCTGAGAGCTAACAGACTGGGCAAGGGCTGTCCTGAAATCCTTTTGACACATAAGTCGCGTCCTGGGGCTCTGATCTCCACGGGCCACATCCACCCAGGATTCACGGCCGCCCTGCTGGCCCTCCTGCTGTTCCTCAGAAGACCTGAGTTTCCTCTTGGTGGAAGCCACTCTCATCTCCCCGTTGAATGTGTGCCACCATCCACATGTCACCTCCTTCCTCCCTGGCAGGCATCTCCCTGACACCCCCACATAGGCTGTTTGTGATCTTGTCTCCTCCCATTAGATCTTAGCGGCCCAGGGGCAGGGAGATGGGCTCCTTAGTTCATTGATGTGCTCTGAAGCACCCGGAGCAATCCTTGGCACACAGTAAGTGTCCAACACGTATGATCTGAATGAATGAACATGGGACCCTTTCTGCCAAGGCTGGGAAGGAAACAGCCCCCTGTGTCTGCACTGTTCCCATGGATGGCTCCTCTCGGCACTGTCTCATGTCAATCTAAGCTCTGCAAAGCTGGGAGTAAAGTGCACCCAGTTCTCCCATTTTACCAGTGTGCGCAGTCTAGCCCACAGGGGAGGGCTCTTTTTGTCAAAAGAAAGACTGTTTTCCATCGGGCACTGTGACATACAAGCCCAGGAATTTTGGATACATCTTGCTGAGTTAAAGACACAGGGAAGAGCTCCCAGGCTGCATGCCCTGAACCCAGAGCCAGTTGGGCTCCCCCATTACATTCTCACATGGCACCACGTACTTCAAAACCGCACAACCATCGAGATGCAAAGGAATAACTGTGGTGTTCCAACATTCCTCTTCTCCACCAAGACAGGAGTCCGAGGTGTGGGGCTCTTTGGCTCTTTTTCCTCCCTAGTGCAATGTCCTGCACAGAGTTAAGAGTCCTCAGGGCCAGCTGGCTGTCTCATGCAGTCCCTGATCAGTTTGGAACACAGGACTCTTATCGTATTCCCTTTGTCAGAAAAGACATTCAGTGTTCCTCTCCTCCAAGACCAATCAAACAAATTCAGACCAGTGACAAATTGAAGGCACAGCCAGCTTGGGGGAAAAAGGTGCCTGGATGAGAAGGCCCCTGTTTCTCCTTGAGGGAGTGAGGAATGGCATGGGGCCAGGGGAAGGGCACTGATTCAGGGCCTAAAGGAAAAACTAGCTCTGTTGCTTATAGCCAAAAGCATTCATAAGTGAACTAACCCAAATTAATATATCAGAATTATCACCCATTGCAAGAACCTGGCTGTAGGGAGGTGTTGAAATAATCAAGGATGCCATCAAAAGCCTGGACACTACCCTTCTGTTCTACCACCCTTGCACCTCATGGTCACAAGAGGGCTGCTGACATTCAAGTCAACACTTCCGCATTCCAGGAGGGAGAAAAGGAAGGTGCAAGAACCCTTTTATCTGAAAACAGTCTTTCCAGAAACATCCACCTCCACCCAGCAGATTTCCACTTCCACTGGCTAAAACCATATCACTTGACCACCCCAGCAGCCAGGGAACTGGGAAAGATTCTAGTGCAGAAGGTGGAAATTTTTAGGCAGCAAGAAAGGAAGGATTAGCAATCCCTGAAGAGCCCACCGACCAGCAACATCTGCCAAATGAGGTAGATTATTTTCTAATGTAACACCTGTTTCTGTGGGATTTCTTATTACAAAAGCAATGTTTTGTAGTGTGACTTCACAAAATAAAAATATAAAATCTCTACAATCCCATCACACTGAAGTAACCACTTTTCCCCCCGGGTATCCTGTAAGCTCTTTGTATTTTTTAACACGGAGAGAACCACACTGTGGGTTGCTCTGTAATTAGTCTTCTGATATTGTTTAAAAAAAAAAAAAAATGATTTCCAAGTCACTAAATGTTCTTTGCAGAATCACGTTTTAGGACCACATGTTCCCCTGAATAAGGTACCATGATTTGTTTATTCAGTCCCTTGGTGTTAGGCATTTTGATGTTTACAAAAGTAAAATGTGAGAAGACAACGATAGCAACTCACTTCCTAGCTCAACCTTGACCCAGCAATTCCCTTCTGGGAATGTACCATAAGAGAAGAATGTTAGATGTGCACATTCTTTAGAACTTTTGAAATATTTTATCAAATTGCTCTCCTAAAAGACGGATTATACGTTAGAACAGTCCTAACAGGTAACAATACCCATTCCCCCCCCCCGAGTTTTCACCAATATAAAAAACAGGGGACAAATTTTAAAAAATAGAATTAAAAAAACTCTACTGTCATGTATAATTAGAACAAATCAAAAAAAAATTTTTTTAAATACACAGGGGGAACAGATCTAGGTACTGGTAGCCTAACCCAGCTCCCTTATTTCCCAGATTGAGGGAACAGAGGAAGCACTTACCAAAGGCCCCCAACAAGGTCAGGAGACCATGGGGGCATGATGTCCAGAAGGCCATTGGTCTGTGGAAGTCATCTTGGACAGATTTACCTCTGACTCGGCACCATATTGCCGTGCTAGCTGTATGACCCTCGGCTTCTCACTTAAGTGTTTCTGGGACCAGTAAAAAGAGGAAGTATGGCTCAGTCTGTTGAGAGCCACAGCCGAAGGGGCCCCAGCAAACTTCCAGCTGCCGGCTGATGATTGGCTCACAGCGGCCCCAGCAACATCTAGCTGATTGGCTCCTCTGCGGTGATGCTCATTGGGCTGTTTCCCTGCCCTTTCAGACCACGGAGCTGCTCATTGGGGGACTTTTTTGGCTCTGCCCACGTGACCCAGCCAATCGGCCTCAAGAGCAGGAGGATTGTGGGAGGTGGTGAGAAGCTGGTGTGGGAGAGAGAGGCTTGTGGAAAGCCGGTGGTGGCAGTTGAGGCTCTGAGGGTTTTTCCTGAGAGGCTGTTTTGTTTGGCGTGTGTGGTTCTAAAAATAAAGTTAGTTTCTTTTGACAAGTGGCTCCTGATTGTGCCCAGCCAGACTGCGGCATTTGGTGGCTCGCACGGGGAGCGACTGAGGGTAAGTGAACTGCTCGCCCCTGAGGGCAGGGCAAGAGGATGGGTAGCCATTTTAAGATTCTTCTTTTGTTATTTTGTTTCACTTTTGTTTTAAGTTGCCTGTCCCTGGAGATGTGTAAGATGGAAGAAAAACCGCTCACATCTGAGGAACAGATAGGGAGAAAGGACGGATGGACATTTCAGGAGGCTATTATAATGATTTTGTGTTGTTCCAATTTTGTTTCACTCTGTTTCAGTTTTGTTAGGCGTTATCTTGTTGGGTTGTATTATAGTAGAAATACGGGATCAGAAATTAGTAAAAAACAAACTGAAAGAGTGTTAAGTAAATTGTTAGAGGAAGGAGGCATCTCAGTAAAATCAAGAACAATCAGGGCATACGTTGATACAATACAAAAATGTAGCCCATGGCTTTTTAAGGAGGAGTTGTTAAATATATCACAATGGAACCATCATGGTGAAGATTTAAAAAGAATAGAAAAGAAAAGCCCAGGGACTCTGCCAGTTGGCACATTGCCATTGTGGACGTTCATATCTTGTTTGCTTAGTCCAAAGCCTTCAGTTCAGACAATGGTAGAGGAAGAAGAAGACATAATGATTCAAGTAAAAGAGAAGGTCTCTCAAGTTAGTCAGACAGAGGAAAAGATTCAAGTAAAAGAGAAGGCCTCTCAAGCTAGTCAGACAGAGAAAGAAAGTGTAAAACAGAAAAAGCCATCAGGGGGAAAGTTACAACAGGAGACTGCTACTAACACCTTTCTATCACCAGAGGACGTAAGTGTCCAACTAACAAGGCCACCTCCATATGCTGGGAGGTCCCCAACCCCCGCAGTTGATAGTTGGGATCCTGAGACAAGATCTCAAATATTAACATGCCCTGTATTTGAGGCAGGAGGGCAGCGATTTTACCAAGTTTTAAATTTCAAAACAGTGAAGCAGCTAAAAGAGGCTGTAACAACCTATGGTCCTCAAGCACCCTTCACTGTAAGCATGGTCGAATCCATTAACAACTTGAACATGACGCCAGCAGATTGGGCTAATATGTGTAAAGCTGTGCTAAATGGAGGACAATACCTGTTATGGAAGGTTGCCAATGAGGAATTTTGCAAGGAGACGGCTAGGCGAAATGCAGCAGCTGGTTATCCTCAGAGAAATCTAGATATGTTGTTAGGAAAGGGACCTTATGAGGATCAGCAGCAACAAATTGCATATGATCCTGGTGTATACGCACAAATTGCTGCAGATGCAATTAAGGCATGGAAGACTTTACAAGGACATGGAGGTTTACAAGGTCAATTATCTAAGGTAATACAAGGAGCTAATGAACCTTATGCTGAATTTGTAGATAGGCTTATTCAAACAGCTACCAGAGTTTTTGGGAATACAGAACAAGCAATGCCATTACTAAAACACCTGGCTTATGAGCAAGCGAATCGTTGGTGCAGAGATATCATTAGACCATGGAAACATGAAGATTTAAACACATATATTAAATTATGTAGAGACATTAATGAACAAGAGCAAGTCGTGGCAGCTGCAGTAAAACAGGCTTTAGATGCCAGAGACATTAATGAACAAGGGCAAATTGTGGCAGCTGCAGTAAAACAGGCTTTAGATGCCAGGCCAAGAACATGCTACAATTGTGAACAAACAGGACATTTTAAAAGGAATTGCCCCATTGGAGGAGGGTTTAACAAAACTAGGTATCAAAGGAGTAGAATACCAGGTATTTGCCCACGATGCCGTAGAGGGAGACATTGGGCTAATGAATGCCGTTCTCAAACCACCATAGAGGGTACTCCATTATCAAAAAACGAACAAGGACCAGGTGTTTATCCACGATATCGTGGAGAAAGGCATCGGGCTCCATTGCCAAAAAATGGACAGGGGGGCCCAATGCTCCGGGGCCCAAAACCACAAATATACGGAGCACTGGAGGAACCCAGCAACCCCATCAGGGTAGTGCCCAGGACACATTGTCCATCAGATCCCTCATCAGACAAACCAGAGGGAGCGCAGGGTTGGACATCTGCGCCTCCGCCAGAGCAGTACTAACTCCAGAGATGGGAGTTCAAATCATTCCCACAGGGGTGAAAGGACCTCTTCCCAAAGGAACAGTAGGCTTATTATTGGGACGCAGCTCTTCTACTCTAAAAGGACTTATGATAAGTCCTGGGGTAATTGATCCCGATTATGAAGGTGAAATAAAAATTATAGCCAGTTCTCCAAAGGGTATATCAGTAATTTCACCAGGAGATAGAATAGCACAGTTACTAATAATACCCAGCCTACATGATAAATTTTCCAGTCGTACTGTAGAAAGAGGTTCCAAGGGATTAGGCTCCACAGGTGTAGATTGGGCTATGCTTTCTTTAAATTTAGATTCTCGCCCCATGCTAAAACTAAATATTCAAGGACATGAATTTAATGGGCTACTGGATACAGGTGCAGACCTTAGCATCATCTCTCGTCAAGAATGGCCAAAACATTGGCCATTACAACAAGCCACTCAAACGCTTCGAGGCCTAGGAGTGGCGACTAATCCCCATAGAAGTGCAATGGTATTAGATTGGAAGGATCCTGAAGGATGTGAAGGAACTATACAGCCATATGTATTGGATCATCTTCCCGTAAATTTATGGGGACGAGATGTCCTAGATCAATTAGGTTTGACATTAACAAATAACATCAACCAAAATGCACCCACTATTATGACTAGACAAGGTTTTAGGAAAGGAAAAAGATTAGAAAAACAAGAACAAGGTATAGCAGCACCAATACAAATAGATCAAGGAACAGACAGACATGGGTTGGATTTTCAGAAAGGGCCACTGAGACAATAAAAATTACTTGGAAATCAGAAAGACCAGTATGGGTTCCTCAGTGGCCCCTGACTAAAGAAAAGATACAAGCAGCCCATGACCTGGTCAAACAACAATTAGCAGAAGGACATATACAACCTTCTGTATCTCCCCATAATACTCCCATTTTTGTCATCAAAAAGAAATCTGGTAAATGGAGATTATTGCAAGATTTAAGAGCCATTAATAATGAGATGGTTATTATGGGACCTGCTCAATCAGGGATTCCTCAATTGTCTGCTTTGCCAAAAACCTGGTATGTTTTAGTTATAGATATTAAAGATTGTTTTTTTTCAATTCCAATTCATCCTGAGGATAGTCCACGTTTTGCATTTACTATCCCTGCACTGAATCATGAAGGTCCTGATCAGAGATATGAATGGAAAGTACTCCCTCAAGGGATGGCTAACAGCCCAACTATGTGTCAAATTTATGTTAACAAAGTAATCCAGCCACTTAGAAATCAAAATCCTGAACTACAAATATTTCACTATATGGATGATGTATTATTAGCACACAAAGATAAAAACACATTGCTAGAATGTTATGCCACACTTACAAACTTATTAAAAAATTATAATCTAGAGATAGCAATAGATAAAGTACAATTAAATTTTCCAATTAATTATTTAGGAGTTCTATTATCCTCAACCATGGTCCGTCCACCAAAAATTCAAATACGAGTAGATCAACTCAAATCACTTAATGACTTTCAAAAGTTATTAGGAGACATAAATTGGATAAGGCCTTATTTAGGTATACCAACAGGAGAGTTGGGACCTTTATTTGATATCCTAAAAGGTCCATCAGATCCAAATTCACCCCGAATGTTAACGCCTGAAGCAAGAAAGGCATTAAAAATCATTGAAACATATATGGAAAATATGCATTTGGATAGAATTGATATAAGTTTGCCTTTATTATTTATTGTACTACCAACAAAAAATATTCCTACAGGAGTATTTTGGCAAGAAGGTCCATTATTATGGATACATTTATCTTATTCTCCTAACACTATTCTTACTAGGTATCCTGAGGCTGTAGGACAATTAATACTCAAAGGAATAAAAGCAGCAAAGGGAGTGTTTGGAATTTCTCCCAATAAAATTATTACTCCATATACTATGAATCAAATTGATGAGTTAGCTAATGAGTTAAATACTTGGGCAATAATCATGTGCAAATCTAATGTTTCATTTGATAACCACTTACCATCTAATCCTTTATTGTCTTTTTGGTCATTGCATCCTGTAATTTTTCCAAAAATGACAAGAAAAACACCTATCATGAATGCTCCAAATATATTCACTGATGGGTCAAATAATGGTACAGCAGCAGTAGTTACCCCTGATCAAACTTTTACATTTTTAGTACCCAAACAATCAGCTCAAAAGGTAGAGCTTAATGCAGTTTTACAAGCTTTTGTGATGTTTAAAGATTCTGTATTTAATTTATTTTCTGATAGTCAGTATGTAGTTAATGCTATAGTATCTCTTGAAGATGCTGGTAGGATTTCCCCTTCTTCTACTGTTTTCTCTTTGCTTTCCACTATACAAAGTCTAATCTGGGACAGAAAAGATCCATTCTTTATAGGACATATCAGGGCACATACAGGATTGCCTGGAGCCCTTAGTTTGGGCAATGATTTAGCAGATAAAACTACACATGACATACATATTTTCTCTACACTAGAAGAAGCTATAAATTTTCATAAAAAGTTCCATGTCAATGCTAATACTTTACAAAAGCGTTTTAAAATAACTAAGGAACAAGCTAGACAAATAATAAAACAATGTCAAAATTGTGTGACCTTTTTACCACAAGTTAATCTTGGAGTCAATCCTAGAGGATTGATACCTAACCATATTTGGCAGATGGACGTCACACACTTGCCAGAATTCCTATCTTCATCCCAGTGCTGGTGAAGTCAAAGATAAAACCAATCTACAGCTTCTGCAATAGCCATCACTGAACTGCTTGAAGAACTTGCCTGGACACATTGTGAACTATCTGTTGGTGCAGCGACTTGCGGTAGTGTTGGGGTATTTTTGCTGATGATGTCATCGGTGGTACAATTTTTCCAAAAGGAGCCGTCAATTGGCTTGGTGTATCTTCCTCCCTTCTGCTTGTCATGATTGTCCAGCTAAAATTTGGGGGCCAACAGAGGTGAGGCAAAGAACCTCACCCCCCCGCTGGTACAAAGACCTCTCCACAGGTGTGGCTGTATATTGGACCTGTAGTCAATGACGGGTAAGATCCAATTGCAATGGTACCAACCTAACGGGTAAGGACCATATGTACTATTGGACAACCTAAGGCAGGCACGGTCCCTAAGCCACATGCTTTTTGTTTAAACAGAGAGGGGGAGATGTTAAGAGCCACAGACGAAGGGGCCCCAGCAAACTTCCAGCTGCCGGCTGATGATTGGCTCACAGCGGCCCCAGCAACATCTAGCTGATTGGCTCCTCTGCGGTGATGCTCATTGGGCTGTTTCCCTGCCCTTTCAGACCACGGAGCTGCTCATTGGGGGACTTTTTTGGCTCTGCCCACGTGACCCAGCCAATCGGCCTCAAGAGCAGGAGGATTGTGGGAGGTGGAGAGAAGCTTGTGGGGGAGAGAGAGGCTTGTGGAAAGCCGGTGGTGGCAGTTGAGGCTCTGAGGGTTTTTCCTGAGAGGCTGTTTTGTTTGGCGTGTGTGGTTCTAAAAATAAAGTTAGTTTCTTTTGACAAGTGGCTCCTGATTGTGCCCAGCCAGACTGCGGAAGTATGGCTCAGTCAGCTCCCCTCACCAGTCGTCAAGTCAGTTATGGACTGAATTATGTCTCCCTCGTGTCCTATGTGGAAGCTTTAACCTGGGATAGGATTGCATTTGAGAGAGAGCTTGAAAGAGGTTGTTCGAGTTAGATGAGGTCGCAAAGGTGGGATCCTGATCCAATAGGACTGGTGTCCTCCTAAGAAGAGGACCCAAGGAGGAGCACTCAAAGGAAAGACCTGGTGAGGAGATGGCAAGGTGACCATTTGCAAGCAAGGAGAAAGGCCTCAGGAGACACCAAGCCTGCTGGTGCCTTCCTCTTGGACTTCTTGACTCCAGAACTGAGAGAAATAAGTATATGTCGTCTTAGCGGCCCCATTTGTAATATTTTGTCACAGCAGCTCTAGCAAACTAACGCAGTGCCCTAACAGGTATGGTGGAGGCTACTACTCCTCCAGAATCCTGAGCCACAGGTATCAGATACCCTGAAACTACAGTCAGATTCTTTATGTAAGCCTTGAATATATGAATGACAGGTGCCATGGATGCCCCCACCATCGTCCCAGCCACCTCTGAGTGCCCTGTCACTATAATGGAACGTTTCCCTGCTGACTGTATCCACTCCACCCGAGGGCTGGACCTGAGGCTGTTTCTGGAGCCACAGGGGTCTGCTCAGTCCAAATGCAGGCTCTATCTGCTGGGAAGTACCTGGGAACACCCCTGGGGCTGCCTTCCACCAAGCGAGCATGGAAGACACAGTTGCCCCAACATTCTGCTCAGTCCTCAAGTGATTCCCCAGAAAGTTGGAGCCCCCATTGCCCATGTGACCACAGATGCCCGCTTTATTGGCTCATAACTCCTCCCCTCTCTCATACCCTCTGCGACGCCCCAAACTCCTGCATCTTGGAATGTTCTCCCAAATAAACTACAGGTCTCAGAATCTGTCTTTGATGGAATCTAAGGCACATGAGAAAGAAAACTGGGGATTTTGTTATTTTTATTTTTCAACTTTGTTTTAGTAGATTTAATTAATTTAGAGCAATTTGGGGTTCATAGAAAAAAATTGAGTGGGAGGTACATCCGTTTCCAGTATCCTCCCTCTCCACACATTCATAGCTACTGCTGCCAGCATCCCTCACCAGAGTGCTGTGTTTATTACAACTGAGGAACCTACAGTGACACATGATTGACACCCAAAGTCCATTGTTTATATGAGGGTTCACTTTTGCGCGGGGTGGGGGGGGCGGTGAGGAGGTACCAGGGACTGAACTCAGGCACTCAACCACTGAGCCACATCCTCAGCCCTATTTTGTATTTTACTTAGGGACAGAGTCTCACTGAGTTGCTTAATGCCTCACTTCTGCCGAGGCTGGCTTTGAACTCGCAATCCTCCTGCTTCAGCCTCCCAAGCTGCTGGGATTACAGGTGTGCACCACTGTCCCTGGCTTAGGGTTCACTCTTGGTGGTGTACATTCTATGGATTTGGACAAACGTAGAATGACATGTGTCTCTCACAAGGTTCACTGCCCCGGGTGTCCTCTGTGCTCTGCCTGTTCATCCTTCCCATTCCCTAACCCCTGGCAACCACTGATGTTAGCTTTGCCTTTCCTGGAATGTTATGTTGTTGGAATCGTACAGTATGTAGCCTTTTCATTAATTTATTAATATGCATTTAAGTTTCCTTCATGTCTTTTCATTGTTTGGATAGCGCCAGATGACCTTGGCATAGGTCATGACTTTTTAGATACACACCATGAAAGAAAACATTGGTAAGCTGGACTTTTTTAAAATTAAATTTTCTGCTCCATGAAAGACTGTTAAGAGAACAAAATGACAAGCAAAAGACTGCCAGAAAATATTTCCAAAAGACATAATAAAGGACCGTTGTCCCAAATATACAAAGAACTCCTAAAACTCAGCATTAAGAAAACTCAGTTTTAAAATAGGCAGAAGACTTTAACAGACACCTCACCAAAGAGACGAGATGACACATAAGCAAAGGAAAAGATGCTGCCCATCAGGTCATCAGGGAAATGCCAATCAAAACAGTAATGAAACCCCATTGCACCCCCATTAGAATAGCCAAAATAGAGAATATGGCCCCCAAATGCGTGAGGATGGGAATCAACAGTAGCTCCTCATTCTCTGCTAGGGAAATGCACAATGGTACAGCCACTTTGGCAAACAGTTTGGCATTTTCTTCAAAAAAAAAAAAAAAAAACTAAACATGTCTTACTACAGGATCCAGTATTCACAGTACTTGGCATTTTGCCCAAAGGAGTTGAAAATTGAGGTCCACACAAAAACCTGCATATGGATGTTTATAGCAGTTTTATTCTTAATTACTGAATCATGGAAGCAACCAAGATGCCCTTTAGTAGATAAATGGTTAATAAACTGGCACATCCAGACAATGGAATATTATTCAGCACTAAGTAGAAAGCTGTGGGTTTGGGGGGCGGGGTTTATTGTTGTTATGGTTGTTTTTAGTACCCAGGGGTGCTTTACCACTAAGCTACATTCCCAGCCATTTTAAATTTGAACTTGCAATCCTCCTGCCTCAGCCTACCCAGCTGCTGGGATTACAGGTGTGCACCACCGTGCCCCGTGAAATCTGTGTTTTTTAACCCTAAACAGACTCAGGTGCATTCACATACACACAACCCAAACAGAATATGCCTGGGGCACAGCAAGCTGCCAGTAAGCTCCAGAACCCAAGTTCTGATCACAGGAATGACACGGTAACAGCAACAGCCATCATCATAATGTTGAAGCAGCCATACTCGAGCCCAACAGACCGAGGGACAAATCCCAGCTCTAACACGACTAATCTCAGGGATAAATAACTTTGCTGGGTCTCAATCTGATAAGTCAGAGCCCTGAGCAAGATAAAATGGAGAGTGTCTGGCACATGGTATGTGCTCAGCAGAAGGCAGCCTTGGAGCTGTGTGGCTCAGATGTCCCTATGAGAAAGGACTTGCTGTTCAGCCACAAGGAGCACAGTGAGCCCCCAGCTGCAGCACCTTCCAATATGCCTCAGCTTCTGAGCTGAGGCCAGCTCTTTCCAGGCAGCCCCCAGCTAACGACTAAGCATAGCAGAGAACTGGGCCAGGCCAGTTCCATCTAACAAGGAACTTCCCCAAGTAGACATCTGTGTCAGAGCTCCCCCTTGGACTGGTTGAGAACATCCCAAGTCCTCCCTGCCTAGTCCTGCTTCTTTCCCTTTTTATCACTCTCAGGCATCCCTTTCCTCTGCCTCCTCTTCTTGGGTCCTCTGAAAAGATGATGCTAACACATCTTTCTTTTCCTTCTCCGTTTCTGCACCTGCTGCATGAAATAGTAGTAACAGAGAGGTTTTCATAGAACTTCGCTTGAGGGCCTTCAGATTTTTAAGCCCCTTGTGTTCTCCAAAGTAATCAGGAACAGTCAGGGATCTTCTGGGGCAACCAGTGGAAATAGACTCTAGTTAATTTAAGAAAAGGCACAAGAATGTACCGGAATGCCATAGGATACTCAGAGAACTTAACAAGAAGTCAGAGTACCAGACTGAAAAAGAAAGAACGCAACAGTTTATGATCTCCTGGAATTAGTAAGCTCTTGTCTTTAGAACACCACTGTTGACATCAACAAACTCCAGGCAAATTTTGGTGCTTCTAATGTCCCAGTGTTCAAATTCCAAGGAGAAGGTGTCTCATTGGCCAGGCGGAGGCAGGGCATTTTGGAAAGCAACCCATGGAAATAGAAAGCAACTCTCCTTCCATTAAAGCAGCATCCAAAGCAAGATCAGAGTGAGAGAAACATGCTCACCTGTCCAAACCCAAAGAATGGACTGACACACAAAGGTGCAGTCAGGCTTTAATGACGGTCTTGCAAGATCAGGGGCAGAGGGGAGCAGGCACACCCCAGCCTGTTACAATCAGCATTTTATCCCCTAGAGCACAAGGTCACCCCCTGCTTCCTCCTTCCTCAATGGCTTGAGTACTGTGGGGTACACCATCTTCCAAGACGTTGAAACATCCCCTAGGTTTTACTGTCTCCTTATGGGTTAAAGAAATAGACCTTTAGTTGTTCCTACTTCCTTTTGTTTTGTTGTGGCAGGAAGGTCTTGGGATTGAGTGCATTTTGGCACATGTGAAGTTTATCTTTGTTGGTCAGGCCAGCCCCTTCCCCCTCACCTCCTGTTTGTCAAGGGGCTGTGAGGCTGTCAATTGCTGGTAAACATTTGTTCTATTTCCTCTTCAGCTGACTTTCTTACATCCTCAGTAATTGTACATTTAAGACTAAATACTGTATTCTGAAAATGGACCACTGAACTTCCTATTTCTCACAAGGGTACCTGTCATCAGAAGGTGACTAGATCTACCAAATGGCTAACTCTACCCAGAGAATTTCATAGAACCCAATGGGAAGAGAAAAAATGTACCTTGCCTCAATTCTTACCAAGAGCTCAAAGCAGTGTGTCTCTCTCATATGAATTTCACTTGACATGACAGGAGCCATCTTGAATGTTAACCTCCAGGATTTCCCCCAGAGTAACCTTAACTAGGCTCCCAGCAAACTATAAATAGACAAAACAATTAGCATAGTGTATGAGACTTTACAACAGACCCTGCCACCAGGAATATGTATGACTCTCTGATATTAACTTACAATAAGCGAGGTAGGTGCGTTCTGGCTAAGATTTAAAAAAAAAAAAATCACTTCTGTCCTAGCCATACATAAATCCCTTCTTTCTGACCCAGATTGCAGTGATCTAACTGATCTTGCTGCTGCCCAGGACCACCCTTCTGTCAGTAAGTGTCTGAATAAATTGCACTCTGTGCCATCCTAGATCTGCCTGCCTTTTTTCCTTTCGCCTCGGGGCACCTTGGAGTCAGTTATGCTCTGGGACTGGGTTGTTTCAGAACAGTCAGTAATGCATTTCTACCGCTTCACTCCTGCCTAAGCCACCATCGGTTCCTCCCCTAAGTGTCAGAGCCTCTTGGTTACATTGTCATTATGTCTAATCTTAAAATTTGTCATCCCCCACAGTATAAGGACTTGAGAAGGACATACTCAAAACACTTTCAAAAACTCTGATTTTTTTTAATGTAATAAGCCTTCCTCCCTTCCCCCCAAAGAGAACAGTCCCTCCCCACTCAATCCCTCCTCCACTTCTGTGATAGAGGACAATCTACCTTGAGAGTACTGATTGGATTTCATCATCAGGCCCTCAGAGATCTCAGGATTTATCGAGATTATTAAAAGTCATTTCATATCCCTTTAACTTTGATGAAACACCTCATCTCCACACAAAATGACTTTCCATGGTTGGGGAAATCCATTAGCTTGCAGCAGCACCCACCAGGAGGCCCATAGCAGGTGATGTAGATTCCCTGCCCAAGTGCTCTGGGCAGGTGTTCACCTTTAAAGGCTAAAGGCTCCTGCCTGCCCATACCCTTGGCGCTCTATCTAGGTATTTTTGTGGGGTTTTGTTTTGAGGGATCAAAACAAAACCAATCTAGAAGTACAGAGTTAATGATCCTGGGAGGAGCTCTCATCCAATGACCCACAGGGATTTGCTAAGTAAGTGCACCGCTCCCTTGCCCCTGGGGGAGATGCCCTATCCTACATGGTCTCCCAAAGTTTCTCAGCAGTCATTTTTGAAATTGACCTTTACCAAGAGCCTCCCCTTTCCTACCTCCCCACTCTATGGGTGTTTATTTGGGTCACCTCCAAATAGATTATTTGCATGTAAATCCTTGTCTCAGATTGTGTTTCCACAGAAGTAGACAAAACCCATTTTTATTAAAGTTTCTCCCAGAAAGACTTAGAGGACTGCAGCACCCCCCTACTGCTGGCTGAAGTCCAGGAGGGAAGTCCCAGGCAGAGCCCCTGGCAGCTGAGGGAATCCTGCCTGTGCAAACCACCCACCTTCTCCCCAAAATGAGCCAGAAGCCCAGTTCCTGTGTCAGAGCCACAGGTTCTGCTCTCAAGACCTGGGGGTGCCCACAGAAGGCTGCTGGGAATGGAAGGGATGCAGATGCCAAGAGCCTTTCACTGCCTATAGGCACATTTCACACTGACAGGCTACCGGGGGTGTAGCACTATTTTTATTTAAAATGCCAGTTGCTATGGTAACATTCACATGACCCAATACTTATTCTAAGTCACACAGAAAATACCCTTGGGAAGGAAGAGAGAAGCCCCATGTGAATGCAGTCCAGCCCAATGCCTGGAAAGATAAGTCAACCCAACATACCTTGTCTCCAGTTGTCCCCACAAAAAAAATCTGCCTGCCTGTTTCTTCAGTTTCACTTTGCAATCCATAAAAAGGTTTAGAGACAAATGGGGACTGTGGGGTCCTGTCCAGGTGGCCTGGCAAGCTGCAGTATCTCTTTGGATATCATGAATTTCCTCTGGAGTAACCTCAGCCACATGTCAAGACTTGAGTGCTTAGAACAATGGTCAGCCCTGGACATAAGGTAATGAAGCTGCCATTGAAAGCCTGCTGACCATCTTACTCAACTTCCCACAGTGCATAGGGAGTTCGCATCCCCAAGGCCCTGCAGCGGAGAAACCAGGGTGCCCAGAAGTCTGGGTAGGACCAAGTCACCTGGAGAGCACCTCCACCCCAAGGAGGAAAGGGGAAAAAAATCTGAAAGAAATTGGCTTGGAAGGACCCAGGGAAAGTTTGTTCTATAGCAGCCTCACCCCTGCAAGTCCCCCTTGCCATATCCCTGGCCCATGTGGATTTCAAATTTCTTTGTACCTTGAGTGGTGTCCTTACTTCTCCATTAGCAAAAGCCCATGGCTGGCAATGCTAACACAGCTGAAGCTTTCAAACACTGAGGACCTGGTAGGCTTTGGACAGAGGCTACAGTGGTTTAGCACACTTTGGGCCTCACCACCCTACCCTTGCTGTGCTAGTTAAGTTACTTTCTAGTTCTAACCTTGAGATTTTATCTATAGACTGGGAAAAACAGAACCCAACTCAGATTTTTCAGGAGACTTCAGTAATAATCATAAGGCACCTGATGCACAGAGTACCTAATGAATAATTGTTAATGATGGTGGGATGTGGTCGGCTCTGACCATTTTGTTTTTCCACTTTTTTGTTACTGTAACAAAATGTCTGAGGCAGGCTAACTTTATAAAAAAGTTTATTTAGCTCACTGTTTTGGAGGCTGAAAACCCAAAATTGGGTAGTTTCATGGGTTCAGACTCTAGTGAGGCCCTAAGGCAAATGAATGACACACTGCTGGAACATGTGGGTAAGAAATCAATTTTCCAAAACATGAAGGCAGAGAGGAGCTGGAGTCCCACAATCATTCAAGGGCATCTGCCTTCAGTGACCTAAGAACCCCCCCACTAGGTGTCAATTTTTTTTTTTTTTTTTTTTTTTTTGGTACCAGGGATTAAACCCAGGAGCACTCGACCACTGAGCCACATCCCCAGCCCATGTTTGTATTTAGAAGCAGGGTCTCACTGAGTTGCTTAGAGCCTCTCTAAGTTGCTGAGGCTGGCTTTGAACTCACAATCCTCCTGTCTCAGCCTCCTGAGCTGCTGGGATCACAGGCGTGCACCACTGTGCCTGGCCCAGTCCCCACCTCTTAATGTTTCCATCATCTCTAACATCGCCACACTGACGATACAGCCTCCAACACAGGAACCACACCCACACCATTGCAACCATCCTTGAAGAGCACCAACTGGACAAAACAGTCTTTCAAAGGGGAATGAGGGGAAGGGAGGGGGTGCAGGAAATAGGAAAGACAGTGGAATGAATCTGACATAACTTTCCTATGTATGTATTTCAATAGACCACAGTGAATCTCACCATCATGTACATCCACAGAAATTATTTTTTAAAAATAGTAACTACAGGTAAATGACAGAAAGATCCATAGAGGGAAGGGAACGGGGGTGGGGGAGATGGGGGGATGGAAGGGGAAGGAAAAGTCCTGGGGATTGAATTAGAATAAGATACACTTCATGCTTTCATAATTATGTCACAATAGATTCTACTGTCATGTATAACTAAAAAGAACCAGAAAAATAAAAAACAATTGAAAATCATTTTTAAGTGTTTATTTTAAAATAAAAATGATTTTAAAAAACAAGTCTGACTCAGTCCGTTTTGGAAAGACCCCAACCTAAGATACCACATCACATTATATGGGGAAAATGAGGGAGATGCATATCAAGCTCTCAGCACAATGACCACTTTGCTAAACATCTAGTACCAATTATTAAATGTAGTACTTGGGGATGGAGTGGAGTTTACCTATGTATTTACTTTGTACATTTGTGAGCCCATTAGGTATTCTATATATCCCTTGATCTGGGAGGTGTCTAGCTCAGGATTAAATCTGGTTATCAATGCTATAAAGCTATAAATGCTCCTCCAAATTATTTTTTTTTAATTTTTGATACAGAGGATTGAACCCAGGAGCACTTTACCACTGAGCTACACACCCCTAGTCATTTTTATTTATTTTGAGACAGGGTCTAAGTTGTCTAGAACCTAAATTGCAGAGGCTGGCCACTTTATCCTCTTTATCCTCCTGAGACACTGGGATTATAGGCACCCAGCTCCTCCATCAAGTTCTTGATACTCACACAGATCATTGAGAAGAAATCTATTTTGTAGATTAGTGTTTCTAATAAAATTCCCACATAACTCAGAACAGAGGTTGTATGAAGCAGGTAAGACCTTAGGCAAAATTACAGTCAGCACCCTCCTCCTCCTCCTATCTTTCAGGCAGGCTCACTGTTCTCCCTAAATCTGCCTTAGCCCAGCTATCAAAAATAAAACTATACACGAACCTATTCATACTAAGGTGTGACTGACCACCTTCCATTGCAGCAGGGATCCCTCACTGAGGAGAATGAGCATGTGCCTTGGCTGTCTCAGAGGATGTCTGGAAGTAGATCGCACTTTGACAAGGCTTAAAATTTCTTTTGAATACCCTGCTTCAGCTGGGTGTTTCATGTAGCTTTTGGAATTCTACTCTTTAGTGGACCTCTATTTTAGAAAATAGAATTGGGGTCAACAAACCTACAAACATGTTCACTAGGAGTCACATTTTCCAACCTCTAATAGGAAACTCCTTGATTTTGTTTCATCTGTTGACTTTTGTGTCCTCAAATTCTACAGGGCTGCTTTGTTGTGTTTTAAGAAAATAAATCAGACACATGCAACAGAATATTTGAATTAGAAATTTAAAGAGAGGTCTGCCTTCTCCACCCACAGCTCCCTTTCCTATTTAGAATAGAGATCCTAAAACTTTAGTATAGAGGAAGAGTTGTAGGGAAGGGAGATTTAAAAAAATGCAATTCCCCAGTCCACACCAGGAGGCCAATTCTGTGGGTCTAGGATAGGCTTTGAGATTCTTTTACAAACTGAGATGCTGGCCATTCCAACAAAGGTCATCTTTAGATTCTCATTTTGTCCCTTTAAATTAGCTTTTCTTAAAGAAAGGTGTCCCTAGAACACCCCTCTGCCCACCTATGCCCTGGTTCCCCTAAGCTCCCAGAGGTATTTGAACAGATCAGAGAATGCCGCTTCTTGCCTGTCAAAGGTGAACAGTTTAAAAATCCAGTGCTTCACAAAGAAATGTGTACCTCAAGGATTAAAAGCCCACAAATGAACCAGTTGGCTCAGTTCTAGTCTATTGCATGAATATGATTTTTTAAATCCGTGATTATTTATAGACATTCCAGGAGTAGGAGCCTGCCATAATGTACACCCTCTGAAAAGGGCATGTACTACATCAAATAGGAACAGAAGGCACAGGCTGCCCCTTGGAGGTGTTTGACATGGACCTGGCAGGTATATGCTCTGCAGACAGGAGCTCTTGGGATTTTTCTGACATCAGAAGAACAACCCTGCACTCCATCCAGTATTTCTTCTCAGGAATACCAAACATGTGCACCCCCACTCTTCTTATTTAGCACACAATCATTTCCATTTGGATCAAGATTCAAAAAAAAAAAAAATAGAAACTGTTGGCATCAAGATAGCTAATGATAAAAATAAAATTTTCAAAAGGATTATTACTAGAGAGTCCATGATCGATCACCTTTCAACATGACCCAGGGCTGCCACACCACCCAGCTCATTCGTTGGTTCCACTGGGTCTAAACAGAAGCTTCCTCCTTCACAGTGGGTTAAGGAGAGACTCTGGAGAATGGGAGCCTCCAGGTCTGCACACGCATTTAGCGCTGCAGACTATACCAAGAGGAAGACAAGGACCAGGAGCCAGGAAACCCTGTGATTACAGTTAGAGAAAAAGCTCCACTTGAAATTATATTACAGCGCTCCTGTACATATTGACTTTCCCCAGGGATCAATCTTCTTCCTTCCTTTATGTTCCCGTCCTCCTCCATCAATGCTGTCACAGACACCCAGGGAGCCATAGACCCCCATGCTGATACAGAAGATAACTCTAGGTAAGCCTTCTTGGTCCCAAAGAAGGGGTAGGTCCACCTATTTCTGGAAAGGAATCATTCTCATAATTAGAAGAATCAACCACATTACAATACATCATGTGATTCATCTACCACATTTTCCACCAGCTCCCATCGGACGGGGATGCAGACTCCCAGATCATTGTTTAGCACCAGCTTCCTTCCTCCCTCCCTTGACTTCCCAAATCCCATCATTTTTCCCCTCCCTCCCTCCTTCCCCCTCCTTCCTCTTGGTTCTGTTGCTAGAAGAGTCTCTCCAAACGCTTTCCCTTTGGAAAGTCTCCTCAGAACAAAGCTTGGGCAACTCATGGCTTTATTTGGGTTCTCTCAGCAGAAAGATCCTGGATTTGGGCACAAGAAATTGTACTTGAGAAGTGATCCAGAAAACACTGGGTCACTTCCCAACATAGGGAAATGGCAAAGTGAGACATGGAAGGATCCTTTATCAGGCTAGTTACCCCTGGGGCCACTGGAGCTTAATGTCTCCCACAAGGATGCTATGGAAGCTAGTTTTAAGAAACACTTCAAAGAACTAAGTATTCATTAGTTGGGGGATACTCCCAGGGACTGTTAATTCCTTGAGCTTTGGGCAAAGGGGGGTGGTGTGGGGAACTGCTGCTGCCAAGACAACCTTCAGGTGGCAAAAATGCATGTGTAGGCAATTAGAAGTCTGATGGCAGGGTGGTAAGGACAAGTTGACGTGGGCAGTGCACCAGCAACAAGAGCTACACTTAAGGCTAATAACATTCTATGGCTCTTTACCGTCTTATCAAAAACAACTTCCTGTCAGTAGGGAGACTGGGGGAAGAGAGGGAGGCCAGAAGGAAGCATAGACAGAAGTGAAAGAAGGAAATCTACTCTCATCACCATATTTCTAATGTAGCAATCCTTAACATGAAGGAAAAAGACTGATCCCTGGGGGAAGTCAATATGTACAGGAGCACTGTAATATAATTTCAAGTGGACTGGAGTGTAAGGCTTTTTTAGAATGCAAGTGTAAAAAGAAAGGTTTAGGAAATTCTCACTGAGGAAAACAGAGAAGTGGCCCCCCGACATTGGTGAGTCTTAAAGAATAGACAGGACAGGTGGCAGGTCCTGAGAAGTTTGATGGTTTCCATAAGCAGCATGGAATTCAGAAGTTTGGGAAGTGCTATCAATGTGGGGAAGATCAAAAAGCTAAATACCACGTGAACAGGGGCCCTGTGTAGTGGATGAGAGCCACCTTGTCATTTACAAAGAGGCCACTCAGGAGGCTGAGGCAAGAGAATCTCAAGTTCAAAGCCAGCCTCCACAACTTAGCAAGGCCCCAAGCAACTTAGCAAGACCTTGTCTCCAAAAATAAAAAGGATTAGGGATATTGCTCAGTGGTTAAGCACCCCTAGGTCCAATCCCTGGTACCATAATAAATAAAAATGTGAGATACTTTAACGTAGAGTGTGTTGGGCAACCCGGCCTCCTTTAAGAAAACAAGTCCGGCCAAGCATGATGGCACATGCCTATAATCCCAGTGGCTGGGAAGACTGAGGCAGGAGAATCGCAAGTTCAAAGCCAGTCTCAGCAACTTAGTGAGACCCTATTTCAAAATAAATATGAAAAAGGGCTGAGGACATAGCTCAGTGGTTAAGTGCCCCTGAGTTCAATCCCCAGTACCAAAAAAAGTAAACAAATCTAATCCATCTTAAGGTTCTCTAAGTATTACCAGTGACTCCTCAAATTGCTTCTCAGTCTTGTTACTATGATCTTACCCCCAAAATCAGATTCTGAGACATGAGCTCGTGTGAGCACAGGGTCATCTCCTGAAGCAGAAGTGAGGCAGTGGGAAATGTGAGGGACAATAGATGGTGCATTAATGAGCATGTGTTCTATTACTGCAGTTGGGGCTCCGTCCTGATGGGTGCTGAGAAATCATATAGAACCTGCTCAGATGGAAAGCTGCACACTCATCCAGAGGTCCTCCCTCTCTTCCCCAGTAGCAGGCACTCTCTTATACTTTGGGACTAGTGTATATGCAAGTCCAGTAGGCTCTTCAACTTTGAAAAAGGTCTGAAGAAAAACAAATGCTGTGGGTTCGCTGATGACATCCATGTAGCAGGCCACTCAGGTCTCCACAGAACCCATCGAGGGGGGGTGTCTCTGGCTGCCTCACCCTCATGTGCTACAACACTTGCCCAAGGTCCACATTTTCCCCTGAGCATTCCCAGTCAACAACTGAGTCCAGTAAAGATACTGGCAACAGGTCTCCCTGTTGGCCCAGCAAGAGTGCGTGTCTCAGAACTACTCTTCTTTCCCAAGTGTCTGATCTGTATTACTGACTGAGGCTCTCCTTACTGACTCCTGCTTTCTCCACTTTTTCGCCTCACCGGTGCTCCCCAGTAAATCTCTTGATCCTCTAATCCTGTTTTAGCCTCTGCTTCCAGGAGGACCTGAAAGTAACACCATCAGTGGGGCTTTGGAACTGTCCGTTGCCGTGGTGCTGAAATAAAATAGGCCAGAGATGCAGAACAAAATATATCTGTCTTCTCCCTCCGTGGTTGGGCAACCATCAAATGGAGCAGCATATTCTCTTGGTTCTTCCTAGCTAGGGGAAGTAGGTGGTGTTTTCAAAGGACTTATTTAAGTGCCAAGTGGGGGGAATGAAGAGATTGCCACAAAACCAGATAAAGGTGGTTTCCATGGGTGCTGCTCCCAGAAACGTGAAAGCTGAAGTCTGAAAAGTCACTGTCAGTCCATCACAGCTTTAGAACAAGGATCAGGGTGACTACTATTTCTCCTCCTTCCCAGCCTCCAGCAAGTATCTCATATTTTCAAAGCCTGCAGAAATCCAACTGGAAAGATTAACTGGAAATGCAGCTCCACACTTCCAGGCTTCAGTGCACATTGCAAAGGCGAATACGGAAGAATGGCATTGAGACTGAGGACCAGCAGACAGTTCATGGTATGGAGAGCAATGTACCCTGTAGGTCACCAGATGGCACTGTCTCGTGTGGAGTTAGGTCTCTTTGATCCACAGAGGTGGTGAAGTAGAGAGGGGAGAGCTTGGATCTTGTCAACAAGACTTACCCATCCATGTTAGGGACCAGCTGTAGGACACATCTGAGCTTCAGCAACTTCCTTTGTAAAGCAGAGGGGGGGACTAGATCAGAGATGTTCAAACAGTGCTCCAAGGAACCTTAGGGAACTCCAGCCCCTTCATAAGTTACTAAGCAGTTTAGGTCAAGAGGAGGTCAAGTCAAGCTAAATTAGAATAAATTTGCCTTTATCTGGTTCCCAATTTAGAGTTTTCCTTTGAAACTTAAGTTTGAAAATTTTGGGCCTAGATGATATTTACTCTGCTCTTTCATGAGGATATGGGACTTTAAGCGAAATCTGGGTCCTGTCACATATAAATGTGTAATCTCGGGAAGTCACCCAACATGTCTCATTCTTATTTGCAAAATAATGCAACCACCATTACATGAACACCTGTGAAGGGTTAGGCGATTCTCATACATTCTTATTCCACACACATCCAAGACAGCCTCACATCAGTATCCACATCTGGCAGCTGAGGAAACAGGCTCAGGAAGACAGATCACACATATTACTGAGCCAGGAAATGGCTCAATATGTCCATCAGGCTCCAATGGCTATGCTTTTTCAACTGGGCTCGCCGCCCACTATAGAATGGCATAAGGAACAAATGAGATTATGAATGTAATAAGGTGTTTTACAAACAGTTCAAATCCTGGATGTAAACAGAATTATAATTGTTTTATAGTCAGAATTACTTTTATCCAAGTGGACCCTACTCCCTATTGAGGGTTCCATAGCATAATATTGTGGTAAAACGTTTCTGGTTTAAAATTACTTTTCGACAGAATTTGAATTTATAGTCGTTGCTCATCCCATGTTCTGGACCTAGTTCCCAAACATTCCCAACCTACTAGACCCTGCCCCCAACCTTTTCATCATGGGCTATTGCCTCTTTGCTTGCTTATGGCTGGTGCAGCCAAGACATGGCTCACACTAATTCCACACTTGTAAAGGACTGGCCCTGCCTCTGCTGCCTTTGCTATAGACAGAAGAAAAGTTCCCCTGCCATGAATGGCTTTCAGGGAGACTCTGACTGTTATGCCTCCACACTGGCTACACTGGACACTCAGAGCTCCAGCTTCCCTATCAGCTTCCCTGGAGTATGGGAAAGTTCATGCCCTGTGAGGAAGTCTTTGGCGATCAGAGACAGGAGGTTGGAAAGTATCACCAGATCAATCAAAGCCACCCTTTGTCCCACAATAGACTGCTCCAAGATGCAAGCTTTTCCTATGACCAACTTTATATATTTAATTAAAGTTTAAATACCATATTCACCAGCCTTTCTCCTACAGCTCTATTTAATACCCTTAACATTCACTTGTTCCTTTTTTTAGGATCAAACTCATGGCAAGACAGATTTAAGTTGTTTTAGTTACTTTTAACTATACTTCTCTTTGAGACTCTCTAGCTGTCACAACACCGCCAGTGGGAAGCCCTTTAAATTGACCTCCTTGTCCTTTCAGGGCTATCACAGACATCCTTAAAAGTAGTCTTGCTTTTCAACAATAGGGTAGATGTTCCAGGATCACAGTGATTTTCCCTTAACTGTATACATATGATTTTAATTATTTTCTGTCTTCTGCTGATTTGGGTGTTTATGCTTCTTTTTCCTAGAGCCTTGTGGTGTAATGTTATGGATTTGTTATCTTTCTATTCTTTCAGTGTATGAGCTCAATACTGTGAGCTTACCTCTTAGAGCCACCTTCATAGTGTCCCAGAGATTTTGATATGTTGTATTATTCTCATTTACCTCTAAGCATTTAATTTCATCCGTTTTCTTCTGCTATCCATTCATCATTCAATGGTGAATTACTTAGTGATAAGTTAAAAAAATACAAGTTACTGTAACACCTATCATTGATTTCTAATTTTATTCCATTATGATCTGATAAAATGCAGGGTATTATCTCTATTTTTTGTATTTGCTAAGAGTTGTTTCATATCCTAAAATATGGTCTATTTTAAGAAAATGTTCCATGTGTGGCTGAGAAGAAAGTGTCTTCAGTCGCTGATGAAATATTCTATATATGTCTGTTAAGTCGAAATTATTAATTGTATTTTTTTTTAGTTCTACGGTTTTTAGTTTTTGTTTGGATGATCTGTCTAGTGATGAAAGAAGCATGTTAAAGTCACCTAGTATTATTGTGTTGTGGTCCATTTGATTCTTAATATTGAGAAAGGTTTGATGTACCTGGGTGCTCCACTGTTTGGGGCATAGATATTTATGACTGTCACTTGTTGATATATGACTCCCTTAAACAGTATGAAATGGCCTTTGTCTCTTCTGAATAACTTGGACTTAAAGTCTACTCTATCAGGTATGAGACTGGAAATCCCTGCTTATTTACAAGATCCATGTGAATGATAGGTAAAGACATCCACAGACTGAAGGTAAAAGGATGGGAAAACCTATGAAGTGAGTCTCTTGGAAACAGCATATCATTGACACAGAATTGTCAAACATAGAAGGTCATCTGAGCCTCTGCTGCCCCTTTTGTTTATTGGGGTTTGATCACATATTGACCAGGTGGCTGACCTTCAGTCAAGGGCTGGACTTTAGTTATCAATTCCGTAAAAAATCAAAACTGATACTGCATGGCCCAAACTCTCCATCATAAATCACATTGTTAAACTATCTTGGGACCAAATCTCCCAAGCAAATAAGGAGTCCTGTCAATAAACATGTTCCAGGGGGCCTAGAGATGTCTCAGTGCAAAGGACGGACCTCTCTTTGGGTTCACTTAATCTTTTATCACCCGAGAATAATAGTTCCTATTTTGTGGGGTGGATGTATGGATTAGATGAGATAACAAAAATCGGTGCTCATCTGCAAATCCAAAATCCCAAATGCTCTGAAAACAAAAGTTTTCTCATAAATCATTTAGTGGAAAATCTTATGAGACATATCTTATATCTTTTTCTTCATTAGTGGGAATTTCATACATTTTCCTGGAGAAACATTTCTCTGATTTCAGGGACTGTGCACTCCAAACCCAGAGGAGGGGAGTAATGAGCAATCATCCCCCATATTGCCTATTGAGATTTAATCCCATTGAATGCCCCTCATTGTAAGGCATTGCAACATGAAGGGGAACATAGAGTGCCACCCTCAAGAACCAGGAGGTTAACGTACTTGCCCTCTGAGACCAAGGGCATGACATACCATCCATGACTAAAGACAGACACCCAGCACTAGTATGGCAATATGTAATTCAATGGATGTGTAACTGATGTGATTCTGCAATCTGTATACGGGGTAAAAATGGGAGTTCATAACCCACTTGAATCAAAGTGTGAAATATGATATATCAAGAACTATGTAATGTTTTGAACAACCAACAATAAAAATTAAAAAAAAAAAAAGACACCCAGGCTGTTCCTGCCACCTCCCTCTTTCTTGTGCCATGCTCAGGCATCTGTAACTAACAGGTGGGGAGGGAACAATAGGTTCCCACTGCTACAACAGGGGCATGCTGAAGTGGCCTTGAGAGACTCCATGACTCCAGCAGTCACACTGCCTCTGAATGCCCACGACTAGAGAGTGCGGAGCACAACTTTATCTGTCTCCTGCTGAGGTTCTGCTCCTGGGAAGACACTACCACCACAGCAATAGAGGAACACCACTGCAGGAAGCCATCCATGAACTGTGCATGAATTAAAGTGATGTTAAATTCATTAGGCAGGAAAGCCTGGTATCAGGAACTCCCGGCAGCAACCCCATAGGTTTGAGACTTTGCCTAGTACATGTGGCATTCTGCCTTTATCCATCTAAGTTCAGCATAGCACTGGAGATGGGGTGACCTGCTGGAGCCACATAGCCCCTCTGGGTGTGGCTTGCCAAAATGCCAATCAACTTGTTTACTGCAAGATCCCTGCCACACCGGGAAACAAGCACAGAACCAAGATGCCTTCTGAAGCCTTGTCCCTGCCTTTGATGTGCTCCTCCATAAATAAAGAATCAGGGCCCTTTTTTCAGTTGTTCAGTTCCAGCTCCCATCAGGACTGGAAGACCCATCAGGCACTCCGCTTTTTCATATCTAATTTCTGGCTCTCTTTATTTCTTACTAATTATTTCAGATTTTTTTTTTTTTAATTTCCCAGGTGGCTCCCACCTCCTGAGCAGAAACTACACTGGCAGGGTGCTGGTCACCTTGCAATACACCATGGTTCCTACCACATCCTCACACCCGGTCTGACCAAACACTGCTGTCAGGACCGTGTGAGTGCCACAGAGGAGGTACTGAGGTTCCCACCACAATCTTTCCCTGTTCAGGATCTGGGCCACATTATTAACCAGATAGAAGTCACATGCTTCGGGGCTCCTCACCCCTGCTATGGCCACCAATGTCAGAGTCCCCTCCTAGAAGTAGAGATAACAATCAACCACACCTGAAGAAACCCCATTGTCTAATAAGGGTTACCACTACTGTTGTAGGAGTAGCCACATGACAAGCTGTCTATACCACACCTGCCATAACTGTTAGTGTCCTTACTCTCATGTGACCTGCACAGATAGTGGTTCTCTCCAGCACTGCCACAATACACACTTTACCCAAAGTTATAAATCATAGCCAAAGCAGCTAGAGAGAGACTATACTATGGTTTCATCTAAAATTGAAGGCAATACTACATACAAACCAACACCTGAAGACATACATTCAGGAAAAAGCCATAGAAGTGGCAGAGATAGCCAATTCACCAGATGCAAATCTCAACACAGGAACACAACAAATATGAAAATAAGGTAATATGACAACTCCAATATAACATATTAACTCTCTAGCAACAGATTCCAAAGAAATCAAAATGGATAAATTAAATGTCTGAGAAATGATTGTAAAAAAATATTTTTTAAAAATCTTGGTGAGATCCAGGAGGACACAGAGAGTTAAATGAAAATTAATGAAGACAAAGAAGAGTATGACTAAGAAATTCAGAGGAAAGATCTGGAAACGAACCAAACAGAAATCTTAGAAATGAAAAACCTCAGTAAATACAGTTGAAAACCTCAATACAGATTGGGTCAAGGGAAAGATACAGTATCTAAACCTGAAGACAGACCTTTTGAAATATCCTATTCAGATAAAAAGGAAAAAAGTGAAGAGTGAGTTAAGACCTCTGGGACACCACTGAATGAAACATGCACATTTTTGGAATGCCTAAAGACAAGAAGAATAAAGTTCAGAACACCGAAAACTTATTCAATGAAATAATTAGAGAAGTTTTTTTCTTACCCAAGATTAGGAAAGTTATCTATGTAGAGGCAGCTTATAGAACTCCAAATAGACCAGAAAAATCTTCACCATAGTATATTATGATCAAACTGTCAAAGTACAAGACAAGGAGTTTTAAAATCTGCAAAAGTGCCAAGTCACATTTAAAGGTATCTCTATTAGACCAAGAGCAGATTTCTCAGCAGAAACATGACAGGCCAGGAGAGAAGGGAATGACACATTCTAAGTCCTGAAAGAAAATAACTGCCAACCTAGTATACTATACCCTATAAGGTTACCCTGCAGAAATGAAAGCAATATAAAGACCTCCTAAAATAAGCAAAAAATGCAGGGAATTCAGGACCACCAGGATCAGTCTTTCAAAAAGATGCTTAAGGAAGTTCTGCATCCAAAAGTGAAAGAGAGGTAACTACCATTAGTCAAAGTGTAATTCCCACTAGAATAGTAGAGACACAGAAGAGAAAAAAGAACAAAGAATATTCAAAACTAGAAGAAAATTAACATGACAGGAATAAGTCCTATCTATAATAACCCTGAATATAAAGGGAGACACAGACTGGCTGAGTGGATTTAAAAAACAACAACAACAACAACAAATAAGACCCATCAACAAGATCCAAGAAACTCACTTCACCAGTGAAGAAACACAGACTGGAAGAGGAGGGATGGAAAATAATATTCCAAGCAAGTGGGAAAAAGTGAGGAGGAACTATGCTCATATCTGACAAAGTAGACTTTAAGACAAAAACTGCACTATGAGACAAAATATCATGATATAATATGAAAGGATCAATTCAACAAGATAATTATTGCAAATCTATGTGTACCTAATGTCAGAGAACCCAATCATATAAAACATACACTATGAGAACTAAAGGGAGAGGATAGTTTCTAATGCAATAAATAGTGGGGAGATTTCATCGAAAGAGAGAGAGAGAGAGAGAGAGCGCTACTCTAACACCAGGAGACTAAATAATGTGCTACTAAATGACAAATGGATAGCAGAAAAAAATCAGGGATAAAATTTAAGAATACTTAGAGGTAAACAAGGTATCACTACAACATATCAAAATCTCTGGGACACTCTGAAGGTAGTGCTATGAGGTAAGTTCATTGCATTGAGCTCACTCATTACAAGAATAAAAACTCAACAAATCAATAACCTAACATTACATCAAAAAGCCCTAGAAAAAGAACAAATCAATACCAAAAGCAGAATACAGGAAATAATTAAAATCAGAGCTGAAATCAATGAAAAACAATCCAAAAAAATTTTTTAAATAAAAAGTTGGTTCTTTGAGGAAAAAAAAAAACAGTAAAATTGATAAACCCTTAGTCAAGCTAACAAAGAGAAAATGTAAATTACTAAAATTCACAATGAAAAAGGAAATATCACAATGGTCACTGTTGAGAGCCACAGCAGAAGGGGCCCCAGCAAACTTCCAGCTGCCGGCTGATGATTGGCTCACAGCGGCCCCAGCAACATCTAGCTGATTGGCTCCTCTGCGGTGATGCTCATTGGGCTGTTTCCCTGCCCTTTCAGACCACGGAGCTGCTCATTGGGGGACTTTTTTGGCTCCGCCCACGTGACCCAGCCAATCGGCCTCAAGAGCAGGAGGATTGTGGGAGGTGGAGAGAAGCTTGTGTTGGAGAGAGAGGCTTGTGGGAAGCCCGTGGTGGCAGTTGAGGCTCTGAGGGTTTTTCCTGAGAGGCTGTTTTGTTTGGCGTGTGTGGTTCTAAAAATAAAGTTAGTTTCTTTTGACAAGTGGCTCCTGATTGTGCCCAGCCAGACTGCGGCAGGTCACTACTGAAATACATGATAATCAGAACCTATTTTGAAAATTTAAACTCTAGACATTATTTTTTTATAGACACATGACCTACCCAAATTGAATCAGGAGGAAAAAGAAAATTTAAACAGATCAATTTCAAGCAATGAAATTAAAGATGCCATCAAAAGCCTACCAATTAAGAAAACCCCAGAACCAGATGGATTCTCAGATGGAATGTACCAGACCGACCTTCAAAGAACACCAATCCTTCTCAAATTATTTCATGAAATAGAAAAGGAGAGAACCCTTCCAAACTCATTCCATAAAACTAGTATCACCCTGATACCCTGAAACCAGACAAAGACACATCAAGTAAAGAAAATTTCAGACCAATATTTCTGATGAACATAGATGTAAAACTTTTAATACTGGCAATCACATACAAAAACATATTAAAAAGATAGTGTACCATGATCAAATGGGATTCATTCCAGGGATGTAAGGTTGGTTCAACATACAGAAATCAATAAACATAATTCATCACATCAATAGACTTAAAGACAAGAATCACATGATATAATAGATGGATACATTAACAAATGCAGAAAAAGTATTTGACAAAATACAGCCATCCATTCATGTTTAAAACACTAGAAAAACTACGGATAGTAGGTATATCCCTCAACATTGTAAAAGCTATATATGCTAAGCCCTAGGCCAACATCATTCTAAATGGAGAAAAATTGAAAGCATTTAATCTAAAAACTGGAACAAGACAGGGATGTCTTCTTTCACCACTTCTATTCAACATAGTCTTGAAAAGTAATCAGACAAAAAAAAATTAAAGGGATACAAACAGGAAAAGAAGAATTTAAACTATCCCTATTTGCTGATGACACTCTATATTAAGAAGACCCAAAACACTACACCAGAAATTTTCTAGAACTCAAATGAATTCAGGATATAAAATTAACACCCCTAAATCAATTGTGTTCCTATATATCAGTGATGAACCCATTGAAAGAGAAATTAGGAAAAAAGCCTCAAAAAAATAAAATACTTAGGAATCAATCTTAAAAAGAGGAGAAAGACCTCTATAATTAAAACCACAAAACAGTGAATAAATTGAAGACGACCTGAGAAGATGGAAAGATCTCCCATGTTCTTGATAGGCAGAACTAATATTGTCAAAATGGCTATACTTCTGAAAGCACTACGTAGACTTATTGAAATTCCTATTGAAGTTCCAATGAAATTCTCCATAGAAATAGAAAAAGCAGTCAGGATATTTATATGGAAAAATAAGAGGCTCAGAATAGCCAAAGTAATCCACACCAGGAAAAGTAAAGCAGGAGGCATCACAATACCAGAGTTTAAATTATACTCTAGAGCTACAGTAACAAAAATGGCATGATATGGGCCCTGGGTTTGATCCTCAGCACCACATAAAAATAAATTAATTTAATTAAAGATATTGTATCCAACTCAACTAAAAAAATAAATATTAGGAAAATAGTAGGGGATTTCAACATCCCTTTTCTCAGTAGATCATCCAGACCTCCCCCTCCCCACCAAACACACAAAAATCACACAAGCAGCAGAGTTAATCTATATTACAGCTCAAATTAACAGACTTCACAGAATATTTCATCCAATAATTTCATAACATACATTCTTTTCATCAGCACATGGAAATTTTTCTAGGATAAACCTTATATCAGGTCACAAGTTTTAAATTCAAAGCAATCGAAATCGTATTCTGTATCTTGTCTGATCACAATGGAATAAATCTAGAAGTCAACAATAAATTTTAGAAATTATACAAAGCCCTGAACAAGTTAGGTATAGAAGGATTGTACCTCAATGTAATAAAAGGCTGTATATAACAAGCCCACAGCCAACATAATACTGAAAAAAAAAATCAGAAAAAATGATGATCCATCTTACCATTCTTCTTTATATACTACTAGAAGTTTTAGCCAGAGAAATTAAACAAAATGAAACAAAAGGAATGCAAATAGGAAGTCAAATTACCCATATTTTCAGATTATATGATCATATACATAGGACATTCTAAAGATTCCACCAAAAGACTATTAGAACTGATAACTGAATTCAGTAAAATAGCAGTATACAAAAAAGAATCAGTAGCTTTTCTGTATACCAATAATTAACTCACTAGGAAAGAAATCATGAAAGCAATCCTATTCACAACCACATTTAAAAAAAAAATACCTAGGAATAACAACCAAGAAAGTGAAAGACCTCTACAACGAAAATTATAAACTGACAAATTGAAGATGGCACAAAAATGGAAAGACCTCCTATGTTCATGGACTGAAAGAATATTGTCTAAATGTCCATATTAACCAAAGATAACTACAGACTCAAGGCAGTTCCCATCAAAATACCCATGACATTCTTCACAGAACTAGGAAAAAAAAATCCTAAAATCCCAGTGGAAGTACAAAAGACCTCAGGTTGCCAGAGCAACCTTCAGCAAAAAGAACAAAGCTAGAGATTTCAAACATATTACAGAGCCATAGTAATAAAAGTAGCATAGTATTGGCATAGACATACAGACCAATGGAACAAAATAGAGATCCAAGAAATAAATCTATAGCCAATCACAAATATATAGCCAATTGCTTCTCAGCAAAGGTGCCAAAATCATACGTTGGAGAAAAAGACAACATCTTCAATAAGTGATGGGGAAAACTGGATATCCATATTCAGAAGTTTGAGATTTGACCCCTATCTCTGTACAAAACTAAGACAAATGAATTAAAGACCTGAAAAGACTTGAAATCGTAGAACTACCAGAAGAAAATATCAGAGAAATACTTCAAGATATTGGTATATATGACCTTCTGGATAGGACACCAAAGCACAGGAAATGAGCAAGAATTGCCAAGTGGAATTACATTGAACTAAAATGCTTTTGCTGGTCAACTTTTGGTTGCTGTGACCCAAACACCTAACAAGAACAATTTAGAGGAGGCAAGGTTTATTTTGGCTCAGTTTCAGAGGCTCACTCCATGGTCAGTAGGCTTCAGGGCAGAAAGGCATCATGGCAAAGGAAAACTTCTCAGCTAATGGCAGACAGGAAGGAGAAGGAAAGAGAAGAGCCAGAGACAAGTTACAGTCCTCCAGGGCACACTCCCACTGACTTACCTTCTCCAGGCACACTCACCCCCCTGCGATTATCACCCAGTAATCCATTAAGTGGATTAATCCAGTGATGAGGTTACAGCTCTCATAATCCAATTTTTTCACTTCTGAATACAGCTGCACTGCCTAACATGTGAGCTTTTCAGGGAACATTCCTAGATTCAAACTAAAAACGATGCATTGGCACAGTTGAGAAAACAGTCAACATAGTGAAGTGAGAGTCTATAGAACAAGAAAAAAAAAATGTTTGCCAACTATTTATCTGACAGAAGGTTAATATACAGAATTTATAAGGAACTCAAAAAAAAAAAAACCCAAGTAATCCAATTAAAAAATGGACAAATGACCTGAATAGACGCTTTTTGAAAGAAAAATATACACATGGCCTAAAAAACACATGAAAAATGCTCAATAGCTTAAGCCATCAGGGAAGTCAAAACCACAATAATGTACAATCTCACTCTAGTTAGAATGGCTATAATAAAAAGGTAATAAATGCTGGTGAGGAGTTGGAGAAAAAAGGAATTCTTATTCACTATTAGTGGAAAGGCAAATTGATACAACCACTATGGAGAACAGTATGGAGGTTCCTCAAGAAACTAAAAATAGATCTACCACATGATTTATATATGCCATTTCTGGGTGTGATTCCAAAGGAAATGAAAGCCATATACCAAGCAGATACCTGCACATACATGTTTACCCCAGCACTATTCACAATAGCCAAGATAGGGAATCAACCAAGGTGCCCATCAACAGATGAACAGATAAAGCAAGTGAGATAAATACTTTTCAGCCATAAAGAAAAATTAGTGTATATAACTGTCATTTGAGGCTAAACAAGTAAAACTGAAGATTAGGTTAAGGGAAATAAACCAGACACAGAAAGAAACCATATTTTCTTTCCTATGTAGAAGCTGGGGGAAAAAAAATAACTGGCCTGAAAATAGAACATATTTGGAAGCTGGGGGTGGGGTGAGAAAGAGTGGTTGGATTTGATTAGTGCATACTACATGCATGTATGGAAATATCACATTAATGCTTATAGTTAATACATGTTAATATAATTTTCAAATAAATAAAAATAAAACCCCAAAATGCAGCTGGCCCTGAGCAATTTAGAAAAGGAATTTTGAACCTGTGAATGTAGGTACTAAAATAGTCCATACAGTAACTGCTCAATAAACAAGAACTGTTTTTTTCTACAAAATAAATGTGAAAGTAGTAAAAGAAGAAAACACCTCCAAAAGTGATCAACATCATTGGTTTACTATCCCTTTGTCAAAATTTTACCCCAAATTTTCATTACAAAATATTTTCACTAGAAAATTTCAGAAGAATATGTGATAGCAACAGAAGCCAATAAATCTGTACATTTATCTTGTTGGATATATCACTATAAGTATTATTATTGGGTTTTTGTTGTTGTTGTTGTTTGGTACTGGGGATTGAACTCAGAGTCATTCAACCACTGAGCCACATCCCCAGCCCTTTTTTGTATCTTATTTAGAGACAAGGTCTCACTGAGTTGCTCAGTGCTTCTTGTTGCTGAAGCTGGCTTTGAACTCATGATCCTCCTGTCTCAAGCCACCCGAGCTGCTGGAATTACAGGCGTAAGTCACTGCACCCAGTTTATTATTGTATTTTGATGTAACAAGCAAAAGTGAACCATTGCCACAGACAGATGCATTTAAGCAGGAACTTCTCAGCATGTGGGGAGTAGAGGGATCCAGGGCTGCTTGGGGGTTTTTGCCAAAGGCTTCCAACTCCCTGTGTATATTAATAAGCTTTTGCTGTGTATTTAGTTCTGAAATTCCTGAAACTTGCCACTCAAAGGATTTTTTTTTTTTTTTAGAATTTTCTACCAATTTTTAGCCAATTCAATTTATTGCTTAATGTAATCCATCAACGGTTGGTAGGTTCATTACTTTTGTTTTTGTCTCTAGAAATTTCTTCCCCCAGTGTGCTCAATTTGTGACAAAAGGGTAGAGTGATCTGCAATCAGGCTCCTAGAAGAAGCAAATCAGGATCCAAGTGTCAAAGAGGCCTGGCATGGTGGCGCATGTCTCAGCAACTCGGGAAGCTGATGCAGCTGGATCACAATTTCAAATCAGCCTCAGCAATTCAGCAAGGCCTTAAGCAACTTGGTGAGACTCTGTCTCAAAATTTTAAAAAATTTAAAAAGGGGGACTGGGGATGTGGTTAGTGCCCCTGGGTTCAATACCTCATACCAAAAAAAGTGTCAAAAGCTGACAAAAGTCCATTCGTGTCAGAAGCAAAGAGGAAAATAGGAATATGTGGGGAGCCAGCCCTTCCAGTGCCTCTTGTTGCTGAAGCTGGCTTTGAACTCATGATCCTCCTGTCTTGAACCTCATTGGTCCTTCCTGGGACTGCCTGGAAAATAGATAGGCAGAGAGATCATCTCATTGCAGGGCCACAGCCTCTGGTTCCTCTTGTCTACATCCAAAGAGATCTGAAAGATTTGTATCTCAGTTCCAAACCTTGCCCTCAACTGATGGAAGGCTATTTTTAATCTTACTGCCACTCCGTGTGAATATTCATAAGTTTGGCTGTCGGATGATAGGCTGCTTCTCTGTACTCCACTGGGGGTGTTAATAATGATACATACGTTTTTTGATTGTCTTCCCCAAATCCAAAAAATTCTGAATTCTGAAATACATGGAGGTTTTTCAGATAAGGAATTTTAGACATACTACATGGAATCACAGGGGATAAGTATTATCTTCATTTTTAAAGATAAAAAAAAGATTTGGAGATGTTAATTGCCCAAGGTCGCACAATATATTACAAAATATTACGCACTTTGACAGAACAAGTATATGTCAATTGACTTCCAAAGGATGATACCGCATGGCCCAGTTATGGAGCCGATTATAACTTAAAGAGGGGCTGGTGCTTTTTAATAGACTGAAAATTACAAAAAGATATTTTGCTGCTGGCAAAATTATGCTGTTGATATTTCAGAACAGCTCCCAGAGAGGCCACCCCATCTCTACTTTCAAGGAAACTGTGCCCTCTGACTTTAAGAGGATACATTTCTTCTTATCCCTTAAAAGCAGAGGAATTTGATAAAGAAGTTGCCTGGCAAAGACGAAGGGGAAAAAAAACCCACTAGACCAAAATCAAAACAAATCATTTTTTTGCATATTAATCAGGTGCCTGATTGAAACTATGCTAGCTGCTTCGAGAGAAGAATATTAAAAGTAAAGCGCTGCTAATTTAAGCATAACTAATTTTAAAAGACGTACCTAGAAACAGCCACATGGGAGAATCACTTAAGCTCCTATTAACTACTCGCTTCATCTGGTAGGCTATGCCTGGGTTGGGAGGTCTAGTGTCATGACATTTGCCTCCCCCTGCGGGTAGACAATTAAGTCAGCCATCCCTGACAACATGCGAGGCTCTGGTTTCATGGATCTATGCCGATTTACTTCTGCCTCCCAAATAAAAGAGGGACCCAGAAGGAAGATCCTGATCTGGGGTCAAAACAAAGGTCCAGGGAGCCTCCACAAAACTTGAGTCCCACCTCCACAGCACAGGAAGACCAGTCCTTCCAAGAGGGCAGTCCCACAGAAATAGCTACTGGGCTCACTAGTAAACCTTGCCTGCAGGAGACATTATTGGGGATTTTCCTGGATCTCATAAAATCTCTTTTCCTGGTTTGTAATCTACTTAAAGCTCTTGGGATGACTATGCAGAGGCTACAGGGCAACTTTGCCTGCAGGCATTGAGAACTTGTTCCCTGAGGCAGCCCTTAGCCTTTGCCTGACAGGGTGCTAGAGTGAGGACTCAGCTCCCTTGCCTCTAGACCAAGTATAATTTATGCTCCGCAAGTTCTCTGCAGTGTCAAGTGAAGGCTGAGCTTCCCTGACTCCTTAAATGATTTCTGATTAAAAGAATAAAAGAAATCAATGCTTCTGGCTTATCCCACCCAAGACCATTGGGCCCAACATACTGAGCTCTCAGTATAAAAGGTAAATGTTATATTTTATGGTGAACCATCACCGTCTACTAAATTCCCTCCACTTCCAGGAAGGATCTTTTTAAAGGTCAACTTTTCCACTGGTGAGCTCATCATTTGCCTAAAGGGGACAGGAGGAGAGAGAATAAGGTAGAACCAGAGCAGAGAACATGCCCAGGTAGGTGCCAATTCATTCTCTATCCAGAGCATGCCTGTGGCAGGAGCCACTAATTACCCCCAAATCTATTCTTCCTTCTGGTTCATAATCATGAAGCCCCAAATTATAAGCTGGACAATGTGTACCTAACCAGCCTCCATTCCAGTTAGATGTGGCCGTGCAGTTTTAAGTTCAGACCAATGGAGCGTGAACGTAAGCAGGTGTCTCTTTCCCCATTTCCCAGTGTGGAGGTGGTAGAGTTCCATGGTGGTCCATGGAGATGAAGGCCACATCCAAGGAATGGAGGAAAAACAGTACGGAAGGATCCAGCTCTCAGCGTCATCGAACTGCCCAGATTATTTCAGGAAGAGAAAGAAACATCTATCCATGTAAGCCAAATTATTTTGGGTACTGTTAGTTAAACCACTATTGTAACAAAATTCCTTAGAAAATTTATAATCCTACTGCACTCCGAGTTATGGACTAAAGTTGAATTTCCTATAAAAGATTCTGATGACAACATGATTTACAATTTATTACAAAACATTCCTACTAAAACAAAAACAAAAACAAAAAACTGGTAGCTGAGCTGGAAAGTGAGAAGACAGCCAAGCAAGAGCACCATCTCGGAAAAGTCCAATGGAGAGTCACCAGGCTCCATCCCTAGAGGAGTTCTGGGGACAGTACAGGCAGTACAGGTCAGGCCCAAGTTGTTGCGATCACAGCCAGGGAGCTACGGAATTTACACCCTACACTCACATCATTAGTGAAGCTCTGCCCCCAGAAGAACATAAATCCCTGGGGCCTTCCAGATATCCACAGACACCAGCAGAGCAGGGTCCAGTAGCCTGCAGCAACCCTCCAACAGAAAAACCCAGCGCTGACTATTGGGAAAGAAAGGACTCTAGGAGCCCACGTGCACAAAACTGGTGACTGAGGACTGGTGTTGTAGCTCAGTGGTGGAGTGGTTGCCTAGCATGCATGAGGCACTAGGTTAGATCCCCAGCACCACATAAAAAAAAAAAAAAAAACCTAAACAATAAAGGTACCATGTTCATCTACAACTAAAAATAGTAAAAAAAAAAAAAAAAAAGAAGAAGTGAATCAAGGGGATGTAGATGAAGGTCTCAGCACCTGCTGACAGAGGTCCTTTCTGAAATTTTTGCTTGGAGGTCCTTGGCATTTTTCCTGTGACTCTGCCTAGAGAACGATTTTGCCTCTCGTCTTCACCTGGAACTTCCTATTGGTTGTAGCTTATGTTTTCAACCATTGGCATTCTTGGGGCAACTATGTTATAGATAATTACATTTCAGGGGTCTCTATTAAGTCCTAAGAAAAATAACAAAAAATTCTTTTTAGGAGTTCCTGATTTCATAAGAGCTCTTTGCTCCTTGCTCAGATATTTAAAAAAAAAAAAAAAATCCAACATGGAAATTATCTACCTTGTTTCTGAATACAGAATGACCCGACTACCAAATGTATTCCATCACTACTTAACAAGCACAGGCGTTTCATAATATAAAAAGACATTCGAGGATATAGCCCGAGATGGATTCATGCAAATGCAAATAAACTAGGCTTGGATATTGATTGTTGTACCCACACATAGTCTTTTTTAAACACTCACCTAACATTTACACCTATTGCACTGGGGCAGGGGGTGGGGAAGTAATAAAAGACAACAAATGCCAGGCAGGTGAGCGAGGGTAATGGAGCACAGGTATTCTTAGGTGCCTCTCATGGGAGAGAGTAAATTATTGCAATCCTTCTAAAGGTCAAAATGGAAATATGCTTCAAAAGACTTAAATATGTGCATATATTTTGACACCCCCAAAGTCCATGTTTGGAAAATTTTGGGGGGTGAATAATTCAATGACTTTTAATATCATGTATAGATTAATATAATCAAACACTACACGGATATACCAAAACACTGTTCTGTGCCTTTTTTTTTTAAACAGTTACCTTCTCTCCCATTCCCAAGCCCCTGGCAACCACTGATTTATTCTTCTCTCTAGTTTTGTGTTTTCAAAAATATCATCTAAATTAAAGGGTATGTAACTTGCATTCAGCTTAATGTGTTGAGAGATTCACCTAAGTTATTGTACTTTTAAATTAATCATTGAGTATTGTATAGATTTTCTACAGTTTGTTTATCCATTTACTAATTGAATGAATTTTGGGGTTATTTATCATTTGGGGCAATTATGAACAGAGCTGCTATTCACATATAGGTTCTGTGTGAATATAAGTCTTTAGTGTGACTATCACTGGGGTAGAAAACCAGGCGTAGGATTGCTGGATCGTAAAGTACAGTCAACCCCCCATATTTGTGGATGTTGAATCCATAGTTTCACAAATCTTGGTTGGAAAATGTTTGAAAAATTCCCCATGCTCAATATGTACAGGCTTTATTATTCCCTAAACATTATAATAATTATTATTCAGCATTTACATGTTAGATAGTCTAAATAATCTGAGTATAATTTAAAGCATTCAGGAAAGTGTGCTTAGGGTATATATGCAGATACTATGCCATTGTATAAGGGACTTGAGCAAATTTTGGTATATGCTGGAAATGGGGGGTCCTGGTGCAATCCCTGCAGGCAGCGAGAACTTTTTCTTCCCCCTTGGTACCAGGGATTGAACCCAGAGGTGCTCAATCACTGAGCCACATCCCCAGCCTCCTTTATTTTCTATTTTGAGATAGGGTCTCACTAAGTTGCTGATGCTGGCCTGGAACCTGTGATTCTCCTGCCTCAGCCGGCCAAGTCACTGGAATAACAGGTGGAGTACAGTGAAGCACACCTATGTTGAAATTTTATAAGCTGTATTACAAATAGCCAAGCTATTTTCAAGATATGTATTCCCACCAACAAGGGAAGGGTGCCATTTGCTCCATATCTTCATCAACTGTATTATCATAATCAACTGTCAATATTCTATTCCTCATTTTTGCCATTCTAATAAGCGTAGAGCTGATAGTTCATCATGGTATCAATTTGCATTTCTCTCAGGGTCAATGATGTTGAACACATCTTCAGTGCTTATTTCCTACCTGTCAGTGATGAGACGTCTTTTCAGGGGGTTTGCCCATTTGTTTTAATTTTGTTGGTTGGTTTTCTCATTAGAGCTTGAGAATTCTTCGAATATTTTGGAAACAAGTCCTTTGTCAGAGAAGTCTCTTAACAGTGTTCTTTACAGATCAGGAGTTCTACATTAAGTCCAACTCACCATATTTTATGGCTCATGCTTTTGGTGTCATACCGAAGGATGCTTCACCTAACTTCAAGTCAGAAAGATTTTTTCCTATGTTCTGAGTTTTACTGTCTAGTTTCATAGCCTTATCTATGATCACTTTCAGTTAACTTTTGTATAAGGTATGGCGTTAAGGTCTAATTTTTACTACTTTTATTTTTGCCTATGGATATCCAATTGTTCCAGCACCATTTGTTGAAAAGACTGCCCCCCACCATGGAACGGATACTTTGTCAAAAATAAATTGTCCAGGGCTGGGAATGTGGCTCAAGCGGTAGCACGCTCGCCTGGCATGCATGCGGCCCGGATTCGATCCTCAGCTCCACATACAAACAAAGATGTTGTGTCCGCCGAAAACTAAAAAATAAATATTAAAATTCTCTCTTTAAAAATAAATAAATAAATAGTGCATATTTGTGTGGATGTATTTTTCCACTCTCCAATCTACATTCCATTGATATGTCTATCACTTTATCATACTGTCAATTCCTAAAAGTCTTTAGTATAATTCCTCCATCTATATTATGCTTCTTCCAAATTGTTTTAACTATTCCAATTTTTTCCCCATAGTTAGCTTTTTCTTTATCTACTATAAACCCTGCTGGTATTTTGATCGATATTGTAATAAGTTTACTGATCAATTTGAGCAAAATTGATATTTTTATTATGTTGAGTCTTAACCATGAACAAGCTCTCTCCATTACCTAGGCTATCTTTGACCTCTTTCATTAACGTTTTGTGGTTTTTGGCACACCAGCCCATTACATATTTTTTTTTCAGTTGCACACAAAAGTACTTTACTTGGGGAAAAGCTATTGAAAATTATTTAAATTTTGAACACTGCTAGTATGTAGAAGTGAAACCGATTTTGTATGATGCCCTTATATCCTGAAAACTTGCTTAACTCATGTTTTTGTTTTTGTTTTTGTTTCTTTTTTTTTGAAATTCCTTAGGATTTTTTATATAGAAAAAAATCAAGTGGTCTGTGAAAGGAGATTATTTCTTCCTTCGCAATCTATATGGTTTTGTCTTGTAGTTTTGGTTTGTTACTTTCTTCTCCCCCTACCCCATCACACTAGCTAAGTCCTCCATTGGTGAGACTGGACATTCTTGCTTTATTTCCAATATTAGGAAAAATCATTCAGTCTTATAAGTATGTTATTAGGTAGGGTTTAGTTTTTTTTTGTTTTGGTTCGGTTTGGTTTGGTTTGGTTTTTGTGGGTGTGTGTAGCGCTGGGGGTTGAACCCAGGGTCTTGTGCATCCTAGGCAAATACTATATGTTATGATTTAGAGGTAATGACCCCCAAAGGTTTACATGTGAGACAATGCAAGAAGGTTTGGAAGAAAAATGATTGTGTTTTAAGAGTCTTAACCCATCAGTGAATTAATCCCCTGAAACTGAGTGCTTGGGTGTGACACTACCACCCTAAAGTAGAAGGGTGTGGCTGGAGGAGGTAGGAATTGGGGCATGGCTTCTTTGGGGGTATATATTTGTGTCTGGCAAGGGGAGATCTCTCTCTCTCTCTGCTTCCTGATCATTATGTGTTCTTTCTATAATTGCCCTTCTGCATGCAAGTTAAAATTTTTGTGACTCTTCATATGTTGAATAATTCTGGATTGTACCCTGGACACCTTAAATATTATGAGACTTGTTTAAATTCTTCTTCATAGAATTTAAACAAAAATAATTTTTGTTTCAGCAGACAATAGACCTGATTGGGTTCAGGTGGGTTCAACATTAATTCAGTCATCAAAACTTTAGCAATGCTTTTCATATCTGTCATGAATGTATACCACTCACTGTAGAACCCATGGGATAATCTATCCATTATTTTAGTTCTCAGCATCTTTGGTATACCAACTGTAATCAGATGCACACATCATGTCTCAGGAGTGGGACTTGGGAGCTCAGACAACTGTTCACAATTTAGCTCTTTCACAGTCACTTTCCTGAGCTCTTCTTTATAGTCTCCCTGATATTTTCTGGGTTTCTTAGGTCTCCCCATTTCAGTCTTCTAGGCAGAAGCTTGAGGGTGTAGTTGTCCCACTCTGCCTCACACTTCCATAGTTGATTATATATTTGGGTCAAGTGGTAGGAAGACAGATTAGAAAAAGCAACAACAGGGGCTGGGGTTGTGGCTCAGTGGTAGGGCACTTGCCTAGCACGTGTGAGGCACTGGGTTCAATCCTCAGCACCACCTAAAAATAAAGGTTATTGTGTCCACCTACAACTAAAATATTTTTTTTAAAAAAAAGCAACAACTAGCCATACCCTCTTGGTACAGAAGATCCACCCACCACTGTCCCTGTACTATAGGATCACCTTGGGGCTGGGGTATGAGAGAATAAAAATTAAATCCAGGAGGGTTTCTACACACAGTCTCAAACATTCTCTAATTCCTCAGTCCAAAAGAACTGAAGGATTTCCCCTAGAGCTCTTCTGAGCTCTTTTTTTTTTAAGTTTCTAGCAGCAGTGAATTCCACTGAGAGAAACTGGAGGGGAAAAATTGGTCAACTGTAAGGTTGGTGGTACTTCAATTTCTGGTACTTTTCTCCAATCTACCCATTGCTATTTACTTTCCAAAGTCCTAAAACAGCTTCTCCGTGCATATTCCATCTATATATTACAGTCATATTCAATGGGAGTGATGGACAGAGTGTTTACTCCATTTTACTCTGCCGCAGTCTGGCTGGGCACAAATAACCGAGCCGCCACAAAGCCTTGTAGGTTTAAACAGCAACTCTTTATTCCCCAACTCTCACCGGCACTGCACACACACTACCCCGGAACACACTCCTTCCACTGAGCTCCATGAGCCCAATCTCTCCGAACCCCCTCGAGAACTCCACGGGAACTCCAAAGTAGCGGGCGCCCCAGGCAGATTCCCAGAGCAGGGTCCATATACAACTCAATCCAGCTTCATAGCAATTATATACAGCTTAATTCAAACCATTATCTCAATGCTTCGCTGGAGTCACCTTTCAACCATTCCCTCTGGCAATATGCCAGGCGTCATTCTGACTGGCTGTGGCTCTCAACATTACTCAGAACTTAAAATCCAGCTTTAAGAATTTATCTTGTATGTACTTTTGTATAACCCTGAGGGTCTCCTTCCATTTCCATGCAATTTCCCTTCTCTCTCCCTTTCCCTCCCACCTCTCATCCCTGTTTAATGTTAATCTTCTTCTCAAGCTCTTCGTCCCTACTCTGTTCTTAGTTACTCTCCTTATATCAAAGAAAACATTTGGCATTTGTTTTTTAGGGATTGGCTAGCTTCACTTAGCATAATCTGCTCTAATGCCATCCATTTCCCTGCAAATTCTATGATTTTGTCATTTTTTAATGCAGAGTAATACTCCATTGTGTATAAATGCCACATTTTTTTTATCCATTCGTCTATTGACGGGCATCTAGGTTGGTTCCACAGTCTTGCTATTGTGAACTGTGCTGCTATGAACATCGATGTAGCAGTGTCCCTGTAGCATGCTTTTTTTAGGTCTTTAGGGAATAGACCGAGAAGGGGAATAGCTGGGTCAAATGGTGGCTCCATTCCCAGCTTTCCAAGAAATCTCCATACTGCTTTCCAAATTGGCTGCACCAATTTGCAGTCCCACCAGCAATGTACAAGTGTACACTTTTCCCCACATCCTCGCCAGCACTTGTTGTTGTTTGACTTCATAATGGCTGCCAATCTTACTGGAGTGAGATGGTATCTTAGGGTGGTTTTGATTTGCATTTCTCTGACAGCTAGAGATGGTGAGCATTTTTTCATGTACTTGTTGATTGACTGTATGTCCTCCTCTGAGAAGTGTCTGTTCAGGTCCTTGGCCCATTTGTTGATTGGGTTGTTTGTTCTCTTATTGTCTAATTTTTTGAGTTCTTTGTATACTCTGGATATTAGGGCTCTANGAGGATAGGAAAGGCAGCAGAATACAACAGACACTAGTATGGCAATATGTAAATCAATGGATGTGTAACTGATATGATTCTGCAATCTGTATATGGGGTAAAAATGGGAGTTCATAACCCACTTGAATCAAAGTGTGAAATATGATATATCAAGAACTATGTAATGTTTTGAACAACCAACAATAAAAAATTTAAAAAAAAAGAATTTATCATAAAATTTTGGGCTGGGGATGTGGCTCAAGCGGTAGCGCGCTCTCCTGGCATTCTCGTGGCGCTGGATTCGATCCTCAGCACCACATAAAAATAAAGATGTTGTCACCAAAAACTAAAAAAATAAATTTAAAAAAGAATTTATCATAAAATTTTAATTAAAATTTAATTTTAATTCATAAAATTAATTATAAGAATTAATTTAATTTTAAAATTAAAAGGTGTGTGCTGAGAAAATCCTTTGTGTAACTATATAGGTTGTTATTCTTTGGAGGAAACAAAATCTGGTTATTTAACTTTAATCAGGCTGATTGAAGTTTTTAAAAGAATATTGATTATAGAATGTCAAGGAGGGTTAGAATCTAACCTGAGAAACTATATGCATGAACAATGCGCAAATTCATGTTCTACATTTGACTTAGTGGCTACTTAATAGCACCATTGTTTAGTTGTGGGCTCTAGGAATTGTAGTGGACTCCAATTATCACTAATCAAATTGTTGCCATTGCCACCGCCAAAAAATTGATCTTTCTGCCTCTGACACTACCTACCACCAAGGTCAATTCTGTTGTTCCCACTTGTTTGCATCCTTCTGACACATTCACATTATCTCTTCTCTGTTACCCTCCTGTGAAGCTACTGAAGACTTATGTTTTTAAATTTCTTCTAACATATTAACTCTAAGCACTAAATTATGTACCAAAGTTTAAAAAGGCAGAAGAATTTGAGAAGGAGGACACTATTGAGAAAACGCTTTCAAGACAGTAGAAACACAGCTGGGTTGTGAACTATGATCTCACTAAAAGGGCTGTATCAGTCAGCTATTGCTGCACAACTGAGGTACAACAAGTCACCCCTGGATATTTCTCACTCATGGATTTGGGACCAACTGAGGCAGCTGTATTTCTGATTTTAATATTGTCATTCCCAAAGCTTCTGTGGCTTATGTCCTCTTATCTCCCAAAGCTTTCAACTGACAGTGTAGGTTGTCCCATGTTTGTGCAGTACAAATCTGACCTCACCAGTTCCCACTAGAATCTACTCACATCAAGTAGTTTGTGATTGAACCACACTGCACCAGGGATTTCAGGGGTCATGCACAAGGTCACATCTTAGAACATGGCCTTCTGCCATCTTGCTGGTTATTCCCTCTTTCTCCCTCAGCCTCTTCCATACCTCTTCACTCCCTGCTTCTCCAAAACTCAAATCCATCTGCACACACTCTCCCTCTTCTTTCAGACTATTCTATTCTCATTCATGTTCCCCCCAGTTTCACCTGCTTCTTAACAGCTTAACAAAGCATTTCTTTCAAACTCATCAAATGCTCCTGTGAGAAAATATCTGACAAATAATGCATTCTCTCAAAGTAACCATCCTTATTTTTTCTTCTTATCCCCGCTACCAGTTATTTAACTTATTCTTATTCACGGACTAGACAAGCAACAAGCAAATTATCTGTGGAAGATTTAACCTACTTAAAAGGGGGAGAAATGAGATGTGGCTACCTGTGTGTTATCCCTTGAAGAATCTTATAAAAGTATAACCCCAGTAGTCGGGATGCACTGAGGAGAACCCCATTGGGGAGAACAATGGCTAAAAATAGAACTTGACCCTGGGCATCTGAAAGGAAAATGATGAAAATGTTGACCAAAGAGTTTAAAGTGTCTTTGAAGAAAAAAGAAAAATAAAAGTACACCCAACTTTTTAAAACTGCACGGAAGTCACCTTCTGCACTTTCTGGAAGGGAAAAAGTGTTCAGTCAAGGTGTGGGCTTTCAGGCATGACTTCCAACAGGCAAGGGGCAGCCACTCTGTGTATCAAGTAGATGGTGGAGGTGACAGAGTGGCAAAGGAGATGCCCCCAAACATTGGAGAGAACACAAAAGGAAACAGCTAGATCAGGAAGCAGAGCCATCACCATGGGGTCCAAAGCTTCTTTCACTGTCAAAGATTCAGTTCAGATGGGCTGCAGGCTCTGGGATGGATGCCACTCATGGGAACTGAATGCTTCCATGAAGGAATGGGGGAGGAAGAATCTGATTCTAGCATCTTACTATAAATGTGTCCATGGTGCCAGCACTCTAACCCCTTTGCAATGAGATTCTTCTCTAGTGAGAAGAAATGGAAGGTTCTGGGGGTAGGAGGGGCCTCCTTGATTCTCACACTCAAGTGCTGTCTTGCTGTGACCTTACTCTTGAACCTCTCTTAAGTAAGTGTTAAAGCTTCACCCCAAGCCAGGAGCTCAGAAGAATTCAGATATGAGAGAGGCGCCATATTTGTGGCCTTAGAAGTGTGGAGTCTCCCAGGAAGAAGTGGCTTAAGCAGTGTTCCCAAGGTTGGATAGGTTGGAATGGGCTGGGAAGAAGGGTCATTGGTGGGTCAAGAATATATGTATATGCTAAGCACCAGTGTTTTCCTTGGGTTGTTTTAGTTAAACTTCTTCAAAAAAATTTTTATTGAGTGATACTGGATGTCAGATTCCAGGAGTTCAATATGAACAGAGAAGTCACTTTCCGCATAGAATTTCACATCTGATAGCATCATAGACAGATATGTTCTTATCTGAATCCACCGAAGTTGTAAGCATGTTCTATCACATGGCAAAGGAGAATTAAGGTGAATTTCAGCTGATCTTGAAACACGGAGATTATCCTGGACAATGTAATCATGACAATCCCTAAATGTGGAAGAGGGAGACAGAAAAGTGTCACAGTGATGGATGAGAGAAAGACTTGACCAGCCATTGTTGACTCGGAAGATGGAAGGGAGCTATGAGCCAGGAACCCTGACAGTTTCTAGAAAAGGCAAGAATGTGGATGAGTCCCTGTCCCAGAGTCTTGAAAAAAAGAACAGTCTGCTGAGGCCTCGATTTTAGCCCAGTGACATCCATTTCAGAGTTCTGACCTCCACAACTGTAAGATAATAGATCTCTGTTGTTTTAAGCCACTTAAACCCTGCAGCCTTGCAGAAACGACAAAAATGTTGTTGTGTTTTTACCTGGCAAGGAGTGAGGCATCAGGAACTGTTCAAGTTGTGTAGCAGTAACAGATAGGGGGGCAGGGTGCTCTCCTGACTCTGCCATTAATTCATGGATTTACTCATTCAGTTGGAACAATGTGCTGGGCAAAGTACTAGATGCTAGAGTACCACCAAAAATAAGCTCCTTAAGAGTCAAGTCTTACAGTCTAGATGGAGAACAGGTAAGATGTAAACAAGCGATAACCCAAGGCTGGTAATGTAGCTCAGTGGTAGAGAACATGCTTAGCATGTGAGAGGCTAGAGTTCACTCACCAGCATCAAAAACAAGGAAGAAATATAACCCTGATGGTAATGAGCACTATAAATGAAATTAACATCATGGTGCATGAGAAATAGCATAGTCAGGAGGAGGTGACATTTAAGTTACAATATTGAAAGGGAGATAACCATGTGAAGGAAGCATGCAAAGAGGGAAGGAAAAGTCAAGTTCTTGAGGCTGGAAGAGTGTATTGGTGCAGACTAGGATTTGACACATGGCCTAAGGGACAGAATAGTGAGCAAGGGGAGAGATGGGGTAGGGGGCAGATCACAAAGGCCTTGTAATTCGTAATAAGAAATTATTCTTGATAGCAATGGAAAAATATTGAAAGATTATAAGAAAAATCTACTTCAAATTGTTAACTTTATTTTGAAGTAATCAGATTATCAGGAAGCTGAAAAAATATACAGCAACCTTTACTCAGTTTCCCTTAATGGAAACATCTGGAATATTTATAGCATAATATCTAAACCAGGAAACTGACAAGGTAAAATCTTCAGGACTTTATCAGATTTTACCAGTTTTACATGTACATGTGTATGTAGCATATAGTTCTACTTTGATCTTATCACAAATTCATATACAACTATCACAGTTGTGATACAGAATTATTCCATTACCACAGAGTTCCCTTGAACTTACCCTTTTATAGCCACATGCATCTCCTTTCCCACATAACCTTTGGCAACCTATAACCTGTTTTCCATCATCATAATATTATTTCAAGATTGTTTTACATAAGGAACCACATGGTATGCAACTATTTGATACTGGCTCCTTTTGCTCAGCATAATGCCTTTGTAAGCCATCAAGTTGTTGCAAATATAATATAGTCCTTTAATTGTCAAATATTACATGATATAAATGTACTATAATTTTATTAGCTATTCACTTACTGAAGGACACTTGGGTCATTCCTCCTTTTTAGCTATCACAAGTAAAGTTACTATGAACATTTGTATACAAGTTTATTTAAATGTAAGTTCTCATTTCTCTGAGACAACATTTTACCAAGAGTGCAATGGCTGGACCATATGGTAATTGCACATTTTCTGAGTTCAGTCAATCTTTGTGTCTAATGCCCCATAATACGACATTGGCTTGATTACTATATCCATACAATAAGTTTTGAAGTTGGGTGGATGGATTCTCCCAACTTTATTCTTGTCATATTTTTTCTAGCTATTCTAACTCTTTTGTCTTCTCAGTTAAATTTTTAGATTAAGTTCATGTATTGCTATAAAAACAAACAAAAGGGGCACACACCTGTAATCCCAATGGCTCAGGAGGCTGAGGCGGGAGGATTGTGAGTTTAAAGCCAGCCTCAGCAACTTAGCAAGGCTCTAAGTAACACAAGAAGACCCTGTCTCTAAATAAAATATAATAAAAAGGGCTGGGGGTGTGGCTCAGTGATTAAGTGCCCCTGGATTTAATCCCCAATATCCAAAAACAAAGCCTTGTTGTGACTTTGGCAGAAACTGCATTAAACCTATAGATCAGTTTAGGAAGACCTGACATCTCTACAATGCTAAGTCCATGAACACATTAGGCTTTCCATTTACTTAGGTGTTCAGTTTCTTGCTCCAGCATTGTGTAATTTTCAGTATACAGTTTCTGCACATGTTTTGTCAGATTTATACCCAAGTATTTCATTTTGTTTGGCATTATTGTAAATGGTATTATGTTTTTAATTCTAGTTTCCACATGTTTGTTGTTAGTATTTAGAAATGCAATTGATTTTGTAGGTTATATATACCCTTATACCCTGCAGCCTTGCTGAAACCACTTATTAGTTCCAGAAGGTTTTTGTGGACACCTTGGGATTTCACCTCCCCATAGAAAAACATGTCATCTGTAAATAGGGGTAGTTTCATTTCTTCATATCCAAACTGCTTGACTTTAAGTTTTTTTTAAAAAGGTTTTCTGTTTCTTAACAAATGGATTATAGGTCAACCCGTTTCTGGATGTAGGAAATGGAGTGAGAATGGAGCCATTTGTTGATATTGCAAAGACTAGAGAAGGAGAAAAATCAGTTTTACCTGTGGGACTTCTAAGTGGAAATTTTGAGCAGGTAATTGGAGGTTTGAGGCCAAGGTCTCAGAAAAATCAAAGGCAGAGATGAAATTCAGGAAGAGTCAGCAATTAGACAGTCCAGGGAAGAATGAAAATGTTGGCCAGGAGATAAATCAGAATTGAGTCCTGAGGACCACAGGTATTTGGAGGTTGGTTCAAGCCAGGGACTTAAAAAAAAAAAAAAAAAAAAAACCTGTTTATTCCTTATCTCTAAACAATTTAGTTTACTCACTGAAAAGATGGGAGTTTGGGTGAGAGCACAGAGTTCTTAGCTCTTCAGCAGAATATTCTTCAGTTTGGGGGCTCCCAACAGCAAAGTGCCAAGTGGAAGAGGATCAGATGCCAGGGCATTCCCTCATTGACTCATTTTGTGGGAATGGGAGAGATAAGATTTCCTTGGAAAGATGGCATCTATCATGAGGTAAGAAGACAACCATCCACCACCTCTTTTGCCAGGCTTTCTTGCCATTATAAATAAGTGAATCCAAGATAATGCAAAGCCTTCTTCAGTCATCATAGTTTAGGTCTTGGATGCTCCCAAAGGCCCATGTGTTGAAGCCTAGGTCCCAGCCTGTAGTACAGTTGGGAAGAAGTAGAAACGTTAGGAGGTGGGGCCTAGTGGGAGAAGTTAGGTCATTGGGGGCGAACCCTCAAAAGGGATGATGGGACCTTGATCTCTCACATCATTTCTTTGTTTCATAGCCTCCATACAGTGAGCAGCTTTCTCCACCATACACTCCTACCATGATATATTGTGCTGCCACAGGCCTAAAACAACAGGGCCAAGCTACCATGGACTGAAATCCCTGAAATTGTGAACTGAAACAAATCTTTCCTGGGCTGGGAATGTAGTTCACTGATCAAGTGCTTGCCTAGCATATGCTAGGCCTTGGGTTTAATCCCCAATACTGAAAAAATATTCAAATTTAAAAGCATAAAAGGAGAAGGAGGAGGAAGAGGAAGAGAAGAGGGAGGAGAAGGAGGAGGAAGAACATTAAGTAAAACATGCTTTTGTTTTTAAAAAAAAAAAAACTTTCCTCCTTACAAGTTGTGTATCTCAGGTTTTATAACAGTGATGGAGTGCTGACAGTCACATAAATCATATAAATCAGAAATATCTCAATGCTCTGTGAGCCCAATCACATCCAAAAACCATACCACTGCTCAGATGCTGGCAGGAGAGTTCTCTAGTTGCGAGGCCTAGGTAACTCCCCACAAGCTTTCTCAATGTTCTCTGGATCACTCTTTTAGCAGCAGATGAGACTCCTGGTAACTACCATTAGCCTTGTGATCCCGGGAACTGAGGTGCAATGGTCCCAGTAGAGAAACTCAAGCCCTCAGATGACCAGGGCCTTGCTGTATCACTATCAGTGCTATCAGACACAGAACGCAAGTGACTTTTCCAGGCAACCCTTGCCCCTCCCCATGTTCCACATGTTCACACCTCTGAGCACAACACCCGGATTTGCTGTGATAACAAAATCTTTGCAGCCTCTCAGTAACTCAAAAACAAAACTTCTTATTTATGCTGCATGTACACTGGGTCAGCAGGGAGGTTCTAGTTTGGCACTGTAGTTCAGGATTTTAGGATGATCAGAGACCTATGTCAAAAAAAGGTTTCCAAGATCATCAAAGCAGGAAAGAGAATGGAGGCTACTCACATACTGGCTCCTAAGGCATCCACCTAATGGGGGGAAAAAAATCCCTTTCACCCACAATCCCTCTGCCAAAGCAGTCATGAGCTCACTCCAGATTTCAAAAGGAACAAGGAATTATCCTAATCCTGTCATAGCAAATGATGTTGGCACCCCACCCAGATGTACTTATGTTCCTTTGGCTGGTTTGGCTGGCATCCCATCCTCTGCCACCACATGTCCTTCAGTTCATGACTGACCCTGTCTTCTGCAGAACTGATCATCCCTGGGCAATTGCCCGTATCTTGCCACAAGTGTGTAGAGCTACACTGACATATCCCAGGGGGGCCCATGGGCAGTGGCTGAGGCAGGCTAGAATATAAATCCTTCTGCTTGCCTCAGGTCAAACAGATTCTGTGGTGCAATTAATGCTCCAGAGCTCACCACGGGATCACTTTGAAACTAGATGTCACCCAAAAATGTTTTTGCATTTTTCCTTCATCTTTCCCTGTGCTACATTCCTGACTCCATTACTGGTTTCTGTAGAAAGCCCTCCCTCTATAAACTACATGCACACAAATCTCCACCTCAGGGACTGAGGGAACCTGACAAATCATATATTATAGCATGGAAGAAGAAATAAAATATTTGGGGTCAGTCCTTATGGCTATTATACCAGTATGAATTAATCCTTTCTGAAGATTAACCTGACTGGAACATCTTGCCCCGAGCTCCTCTGAAGCAAGACTTGAGACAAAGTCTTAGAGAGTTTATTTGGGAAGTGATTTGAGGAAGCAGGAGTGATAGAGAAGGAAGTGAAGCCTAGAAGAAGGGATGGTATTATGGTATGGATATGAGGTGTCCCCTAAAGGCTCATGTGTGAGACAATGCAGGAAAGTAGTTCAGAGGAGAAATAATCGGATTCTGAGCCTTAACCCAATCAGTGAACGGATCCCCTGATGGGATTAACTGGGTGGTAAATGAAGTGTGGCTGGAGGAGGTGGGCACTGAGGGCGTGCCTTTGGGGTATATATTTTGTATCTGGCGAGTGGAGTCTCTCTGCTTCCTGATCATATGAGCCACTTTGCCATATTCTTCCGCCATGATGTTCTGCCTCACCTCAAGCCCAGAGGAACGGAGCCAGATGTCTATGGACAGAGACTTCAGAAACCATGAGCCCTCAGATAAACTTTTCCTCCTCTAAAAATGTTCTTTTCAGGTCTTTAAGTCCCAGCACAAAGAACTGACTAAAACAGACAGTACTAGGATTTGCTATTGTCAACCAGGGTTCGATTCCCAAAAAACCTCTGGGGAATCCATCCCAATCCACCAAGGAAAGAAAATAGCAGGAATCCATCCCTAACTCCTCTACCCATTAGGTAAGGTGGCCACATGGACATTCACTCCTTCATATTTCCTGATTCCTATGTATTCCCCTCAGGTGCTTCACATCAATATCAGAAGTGCTAGGGAAAGAAATAAGGGGTATACTGAATGGCCATGGCATGTGGAAGGCTGTTGTTGAAGGTTGCCCAACACAGTTGCTATAGCAGTAGAATAAGAGGTAGGATCTGATGGATTTGGAGAGTTTATATAAAATGTCCCACATGGGCTGGGGATGTGGCTCAAGTGGTAGCGCGATCGCCTGGCATGCGTGCGACCCAGGTTCGATCCTCAGCACCACATACAAACAAAGATGTTGTGTCTGCCGAAAACTAAAAAATAAATATTAAAAAAATTCTTTAAAAGAATAAAATAAAATAAAATGTCCCACATAGTCAGATAGTGTGGTTCTTCCGCTTGAAACACCTTGCCATAGGCCCCCTGGATTACCGATAGAGTGCTATGATAACACGTAATTTTGTTTTGTAGCCTTTTTGTTCTTCTTTACCCATAACATGTAAAAGTTGTGCAACCAGGAAACCCAAATTACCAATACATGGGGAGTGCTTAGAAAATAATATTTTCTAAGAACTAAAGTATTTTTTAGGACCATGAGTGTTATGGTTTAGATAGATACAAGGTATCCCCCAAAAGCTCATGTGTGAGACAAGAAAGTTTAGAGGTGCAATGATTGGATTATAAGAACTTTAATCTACTGGTGAATCAATTCTTTTAGGAATTAATTGGGTGGAGGAGATAGGTCAGTGAACCTTTGGGGTTTATATTTTGTCCCTGGGGAGTGGAGCTCTGCTTCCCGATTGCCATATCCTGAGCTTTCGTCCACCAGGATGTTCTCCCTCACCTTGGGCCCAGAGCTATGGAGTCGGCCATCTATGGGCTGAGATCTCTCAAACCATAAGCTAAATAAACTTTTCCTCTTCTATGTTATTCTTGACAGATCTTTTGGTCACAGCAACCCCAAAACAAAACAAAAACCTGACTAAAACCATGAGAGACAGCACCACTAAACTGACCTGAAAGTTCCCAAGAAGGCATTTTGGTGGCGAGCTCTGGAATGAGGGAAGAACCAGATACCGTTAAGAACATACTCATTTGTTCCAGGAGTATTTTTTGGCTGAATTGGACCCTCTTCATTTTAAACTTTTGAAGTTTTCCCCCAAAGTCCATCTAAAACACCAGGAATTCCCTCACCCACCATCACAGGTACAACACCTCCACCCACAGGCAACAGAAAACTCAAGTGGCTTTAGCTGCAAGAAACTCTTCTTACATAAAAGAAGCCCAAAGGGAGCAGGGCAGCTCCATGATAGATCACAACCCATCACTACCTTTTCCAAAGGCTACAGCGTGATTAAGCCAACTCTAACTCTGCAGTTGCAAGAGCCATTCAGCACCACCATGCAGGCAAGGCAAGAGGCTGAAGGGGGTCCGCCTGAAGGATATGAAAAATAACATTCCCCAGGAACAGGGGAATGACAGCCCCCAGGGAAGAGGTAGGATAATGGGTCCCAGGAGAGAGAAAGTAAACATTAGGCCCTGGGCTCCATCTTTCATCCTTTCCCAGTAAGAATGAGTCCTGGAGGGGAAGGCAAACAAATGAGCTCTGGGTTCTACACTTTTTTTTTTCCCTTCGTTGAACACAATTGCAGCACAACTTTTCATTGTACAACCACACCATGTAGCATCACATCATATGGCAGTCATATGTGTACCTAGGGTAATGATGTCCATCATTCCACCATCTTTCCTGTCCTTGTGCTTCCTCCCCTCCCCTTAGCCCCAAAGTTCTTCCATGTTTCCCATGTCCCCCCCACATTATGAATCAGCATCCACTCAGAGAACATTTGGCCTTTGATTTGGGGGGATTGTCTTATTTTGCTTAGCATGATATTCTCCAACTCCATCCATACAAGTCTCTAGGTCTTTTGACCCAGTAACAATGAGTTTCAAGTTTTCACAATCTTTTCCTGAGTTAGATGTTTAACCTGAACAACTAGTTTCCCGACTGCCCAACCAGCATGTCCCAAGTCTCAAATGATTAAGTCACACTACACATTCTGCTAAGATTAACTCTCATTAAGACTCATTAAAAAACAGACCCCCTCTTGTAACTAGTCACCATTTTCTCCCTGAAAAAGTGCCATTCCACCACTGCTAAACAAAAACGGTGTGCTGATCCAAGGTCTGAGCCAGGATCTGCTCCCCTTTTATAGTTATTTTTGCTTACATTGCCTCTTTCGAAATTTAAAGAATGAGGATGCCTTTCAAGAAAGGCTGCATAATTGCCTATTCCTCCCATTCACTGTATCTTCTGGCATGTAGCTTTCCTGAATACACTAATCAAACTCACCCCTCAGGACAAGGTGAATCGGCCACCCTTGAAATGTAGATGTATGAAAATTAGGTTGGGAGAACACAGGAAGATTGTGTGGGAGGTGACAGGGACGGATGTCAGGCTGGCAGCCAGCAGCATTGTCTGTAGGTGCCGGGGCTTTCCCAACTGATCACCAGGTGTTATGGTTCGGATATGAGGTGTCCCCACAAAGAAGTTCCTGTTAAGGCAGCAATCTTCAGAGGTGAAATTGAAGTGGGACAAAAGAGGCTGGACACCTGAGGAATTTTCAGAAAGCACATTTATTGACTGCAAGATTCAGAGGTGGCTCTTGCCTAAGAATTCTTCCTCTGAATAATGAGTATAAAAATTCTTTGTACTTTATACCCACTGGGGGTGGGGGGCTAGGGGGTTCATATGATAAGCACATCTCATTTCATCCTCTAGAGAAAGGGGTTTCATAAATTTTTTTCTGCAAACCTGGCATTTACAAACAAAGAGGAAGCTACAAACCACAATGCTTTCTATAGATTTTTGTTGATAGCTGATGTCGTGGGCAAAAAGCTCTCTGGTAAGAGGAACTTACATGCCACATGTGTATGTGTGTTTGGGGGGGGGGGTTTCTCCTTAATTATGTTAAGGGTCTGAGGCCTTCCCAGATATTCATTCCAACTACTTCAAAGCACACTGGGAAACAAGATTCACACTATGGAAGACTTGCGTCTCTGTCCAATGATGCCTGGTTAGCCCTCCTTTCCTAATTCATGCAGTATGTTTTAGTTATGGATTGTCAAGTTTGTCCTTTGTTCCAAGTTAAACCACAGCACTATCTGCTCAGAAATCAAAACCTATCTCTCTACTCTGATAGGCAGAGGTACTCCTACCTCAAGAGTATACCACAATCAGACCAGGAATCAGACCAGAGACCCTGTGCCTAATAGAGGAAAAAGTAGGCCCAAATCTCCATCACATTCGTTTAGGCCTGAATTTCCTTAAAAGACTCCTAAAGCACAAGAAATTAAAAATCAAAAATTAAGAAATGGGATGGACCCCAACTAAAAAGCTTCTTCTCAGCAAAAGAAACAGTCAATGAGGTTAACAGAGAGCCTACATTTGGGGAGCAAATTTTTGCCACACATCAGAGCACTAATCTCCAGGATATATGAAGAACTCAAAAAACTTAACACCAAAAACAAACAAACAATCCAATCAATAAATGGGCTAAGGAGCTGAACAGAGATTTCTCAGAAGATATACATTCAGTCAACAAATATGAAGAAATTTTCAATATCTCTAGTAATTGGAGAAATGCAAATCAACACTACTGATTTCATCTCATGCCAGTCAGAATGGCAGTTATCAAGAATACAGACAACAATGAATGTTGGCAAGGATGTGGGGG
>NW_026000241.1:10678715-10731052 GCF_001458135.2 Marmota marmota marmota | reverse complement strand
GACTGCAAACTAATTTGGAAATGGTGCAACTAATCTGGAAAGCAGTATTTCTTGCGCTTTAGGAGTCTTGTTAAAGAAATTGGGGCCTAAACGAATGTCATGAAGATTTGGGCCTACTTTTTCCTGGATTAGGCACAGGGTCTCTGGTCTGATTCCTAGGTCCTTCTAAGATTCCTTAGAAGGAACCACCATGTGACTCACCTATCCCATTCCTCAGTTTATACCCAAAGGACTTAAAATCAGCATACTATAGTAACACAGCCACATCAATGTTTATAGCAGCTCAATTCACAATAGCTAAACTGTGGAAGCAACCTAGATGCCCTTCAATAGATGAATGGATAAAGAAACTGTGGCACTTATATACAATGGAATATTACTTAGCATTAAGAGAGAATAAAATTATGGCATTTGCAGGTAAATGGATGGAGTTGGAGAATATCATGCTAAGTGAAGTAAGCCAATCCCAAAAAAACAAATGTCGAATGTTCTGATCAGTGGATGCTGATCCATAATTGGAGGGGACATGGGAAAAATGGAGGAACTTTGATGGGGCAAAGGGGTGAGAGGGGAGGGGACCTGGGGGTAAGAAACATGGTGAAATGAGATGGACATCATTAACCTAGGTATATGTATGACTGCACATATGGTGCAACGCTACATTGTGTACAAATAGAAGTGTAAAGTTGTATTGCCATTGTGTACAACGAATCAAAATGCATTCTGCTGTCATATATATCTAATTAAAATATAAATAAATAAATAAGTGTATCACAGATGTGGAGTCAAAGACTGGTTTGGAATTCTGCTTTTGCTAGTTAATTGCTGGGTGGTTTTTAGGCAAGGTATTTAACCTCTCAGAAATGATTGCCTCTTCACAAAATGGAAATACTACTACCCATCCAGGGGGTCATTTTTCTTCTAATAAATGAATACAATCTTCTCTCTCCATTTTCCTGGAGAATTCTGCATAGTGAATAATCAGAACATATTCATATCAACTATTATAGACCAAGCTTTCTCTTTGCAGTTTTCAAGATTGGATTAAATTCCATTTGGACTGAACCAGAACACCAAAAAACAAGTGGATTGAATTTGAGTAATTATACTGTGGTGAATGGGGCTTTACTACACACATGGCTGGAGTCAGAAGAAAATCTGTAATTCAAAGAAGCAATAAAATGCTTCCTTGGCATTTTGATTTTCCTGTGTATGAGAAGCCATAACTTTTTTCAATATATTTTGGATACTGCCACCTCCCAACCTGAAGATGTCCCATCTGTTGGGGAGGGTTCCTTGCATGCAAGTACTGTAGACCTGCCAGGGGAGAGAGCGAGAGCAAGAGACGGCAAGAGAGACTTCTTTCCACTCCAAACAGGCTGGGAGACATCTGTTAACACAGTCGGGACACTTGATCAAATTTGGTCGGAGACTCGGGAAGCAGTGAAGCTGCCAATTGTGATACTGTGTGTGAGAGACACACAGAGACCTTCACTAATCAACCTGATCAGATCAGGTTGGTGGTTGACATTGGCACTTGGCTCAACTGCCCTTTAGATGCCTCCTCCCCTCACCCCCATAACATACCCTTATCGGGTGGCTTTGTTCGACGCAGTCCCTCTTCAGTGTGATGGAATTGCTCTCCTCTTTCCTACTTTTTCTGCCTCAGTCTGTTAGCTAAATCCACATCTACAAAGGAGAAACTGATTGGCTCTGCTGATCCTTTCAAATCTGACCACTTAGGCCTCTGACTAGCGTAGAGTTGGACTTCACAAAGTCCAGACAACAATGGCCAGAGATGTGGGGTCAGAAAGAACATGACAGGTGCCCAACTGCCCCCGTGCAAGTTATTGATAGCAGCCTTCCCCTTAAGGAGAGAGAGAGAGAGAGAGAGAGAGAGAGAGACAGACACCCAAAACCTAACCTGGACACAAATCTCACTGCACACTCAGCACACTCCCTAAAGAAAGGACAGATCAGCTTGGTTCATTTTTACGGGCAGGTTATAAACTCCAGGTTCAGGGTAATTAAAAATAATTTACTTGTTTCTATCTTAGAAGTGAATGCTTTTTACACATTTTCTCTTTTTGAAGGGATGCCAATGTGATGTGAAAGGTGTGTGGTGCTGAAATGACCTTCGGTATCCAAGAGTGATCAAGTCACCTTTACTAGCTCACAGTTAAATCAAAGGTAGAGCCAGGATTGAACCTGCAGACACCTGAACCCACAACTCCAAGTATCAACCAAAATATCCCAAACCTTGGTCAAGAACTACTCTAATCAAACCAAGAAAACCTTCGCTGGCTTTGCTCCTCCACAAACTACATGTTGCATCCCTATTTTTAAACTCCCTCTCCCCAAGTAATTGTGAGCATCTCTCAAGGAACATGAAAAAACAGGAAGTATACAAGAACATTTTGAAGATAAAGAGAATCCGCGCCATCTCACCAGAAACCTGGTTCTCTCTCTGCTCAGTCACATTCCCCACACCCTGTGTGTTGGGGGCCTTTCTAATTTAATGTATTTCCTCAGGCTTTCCCATCAATAAATGCTTTCTCCCATCAATAAATACTTCCCAAGGGACCCCAGCCATCCAATGCTTGGCAAGATTCTCTATGGCCTCTTTGTCCAGCCCTTCCCCATGCTCTATCCATGTTTGACCAATGAGTTAGCAAAACACCCCAAAATGGAACCAGGCACCGTGAAAGATGCAGGGGAGCCCACCACACTCAATAAGGGCAGCTTCCAGAGAAATTAAATCTTTCTGTCACTAGGGCAGATCTGTCAGTTTCCCTCTAGAGTTCCATCCTTTAGCTATCACCCCCATAGGCCTCATCTGCCCACGCTTCCTAAACAACCACCAGTCTTCTCTCTGTATCTGTAAACTTTGGATATTTCACAGGATGGAATCCCACACTATTTGGTCTTTGCTGACTGGCTTCTTTCTCTTAGCATCATGTTTACAAGGTTCATCCGGGCTACCATATGCATCAGAACTTTCTAGGCTAAATAATATTCCAGTGTTATAGACCATGGTGGTATGACTATACCACCTTTTGTTCACCTGCTCATCTATCAATAGACATTATGAATACTACTGCTCTAACATACAATAATAATACTTGTATGTTATTTGTGTACAACTTTGTGTGGACTCTTGCTTTCATTCTCTCTTCAGTTAATGAAACTACTAGTGGAACTGCTGGGTCAAATGGTCACTCTGTTTAATACATTACTGCTATAAAATCATCTTAAAAAAAAAACTTAACACCAGTACTTATCCCCACACACCTCTTTCCCATTTTTCATTAAATTAAATCTCCCTAGTTCCCATTTTTTCCTTCTACTAGTTAGAAGGCTACACATTCTATGTTTGTTCTTTTAATGATTGAGTTAAAAAATGTTTTCTGTTCAAAACATTCAAATATGTTTTTTGAATACTGGGGATTGAACCCAGAGCTGCTTAACCACTGAACCACATCCCCAGACCTTTTTATTTTAGAGAGAGGGTCTTACTAAGTTGCTTAGGGCCTCCCTAAGTTGCTGAAGCTGGCCTTAAACTCACGATCCTCCTGCCTCAGCCTTCTGAGCTGCAGGGATTACAGGCATGCATCACCACGCCCAGCTGACTCTTAAATTTTTAATCTTTAAATTTTATTCTTTGAATGTTTAGGCCACCTGCATTTGGGGGGAGGTGGTTGTCAATGGGCCTTTATTTATTTATATGTGGTGCTGAGAATCAAACCCAGTGCCTCACACATGCTAGACAAGTGCTCTACCACTGAGCCACAACCCCAGCCCCTGCTTTTCTAATAAGATCTCAATATATCTTCCAAGTCAAGAAGCATAATGCCTCTCTACTCCCCCTGGCACCAGCTGCCTGACCACCATACTGGAATTCTAATTCCAGTTTGTTATTTAAATATCTAAGAAAAAATTTTAAAGAACTCCAGATTTTATTCACCATTGGATCTACTTCCTCCTGTACTCATTTTTCTTCTGGCTGAACTACAGCCTTTAGAATTTTTTTTTCCTTTTCCCAGAAAGAGTCTGAGAGTGCTTAAAATCCTCACATATGAAAAAGAGTACCTTTAACCACTTATTCGAATGTCCCTCCTTTAACATCATGAGAGGTGAAAGTGGGATCATCTTCTCACCCGCACTCCACTTAACTCTCATCGCACTCTGACCATAACTTCTACTGGCAGCTCATTGGCTTTGCTGTCCCTCCACTATGGGCAACGACATGTCACCTCATGCCTTTGTTCTCCCTCTTTTCTCTGGAACACCGCATCTCTCCCTAATCACTGGCCAACTCCCTCACCTGATTCCGCTCAATCGACATCTTCCCTGTCAGGTCTCCCCCAACTTTCCTATCCTCCTCTACCCTACCATCTCCAGTTCCCTTTACTTGGTTCCTTTCCATAGTACTAACCACTTTCTAATGTTCTATGTTATTCATGGATGATTGGCCTTCAGATCCATATGCCTCCTACCCTTGCCTTATTCTGTAGCACAGGGAACTATAATTTCCAGGCTGTCTTCCCTTTGACTTCTGGGAGGTTCCACCAAGGAGAGGCATTGGCAGGAGATTGAAAGGTGGTTATCAAGGAAAAGCAAAGGCCGGGGACTTTCTCAGCTTCCTGTGCCACCTCCCAAAGAACGTCTCCCTATGGCTCCATCTCCGCCCTTCCTGTGGGGTCCCCACCGAGTCCCCGCCAATGACCTCAACTGTTAAGAGGCAGGCTTACCAGACCCTTAGTTTCTCTAGCCCTTTAGGTAGAAGTTTCCTGTCATTGCTAACTCTGGGTACATACCTCCCATTCCAATGAGTTATCCCACTTTTCCAACACTGATATTGACTCCCTTTATAAAACTCCTTCTATTTGAAAATTCTAAATGGATTTTATTTCTTGGCCAGACACTGATTGACACTCAACCGTATAATTTACTTATTTGTGAAAAGTGCTGCTGGCAGACATATCCCAGCTCCCAGCCTTCCCAGAAATTGAACTTGGCTAAAGGGAGCTCTTCCAGGAGCATCCAGTGACTAGTCCACAGGGGAGTACAAACACCCAGTCCTCCCTGCAGTGTGGAGCAGCTCACCTCAGGGCTCCACTTGGTGGCAGAAGCCCTTGCTAGGATTCCACTGTAGCCCACCTTTTCCTTTTGTATAGTCCTGCTGCCTTCCCTTCCTCCGAGGGGGCCAATTCCCCAAAACTCCCATTTGCTAGTCTCCCATTTGCTGATCTTGATGTCCGTTTCCTTACAATCCCGGAACAGTTTTATTGGGTATAAAAGTTCCAGGTTAAAGTTCTTACCCTTCACCACTTTGAAGCAGTCGTTCTATTATCATATTCTAGAAAAACTGACCAGGATTTTAATGAAATCTGATTCTCCTTTATAGGTGTGACATACATATAGATGTAACCTCTTCCTCCCACTCATGGATGATACAACCAGATTATTCAGGTTTCTGTCAGCCAGTGTTTCTGTCTTCTCTCTAGCCCTGGGAGTGCCCATGTGAACTACTGGTAGCCATTGCTTTCTGTCAAGGCCACACCAAACAGGCTTCTAAATGTGCCACCTTCTAAAGGCTTCCATTTATCCTGATAAGGATGACTAGCCTGAGAGGCTCCAGACATGTCCCCCAGGGCTACCCTAAAGACCAAAAGGATCAAACTCTCAGAACTATAGTCATTTCAAATACTGGCCTGCCAAGCTGAGACTCTTGGTCAAGTCCAGAATTTCATCATGCTAACCCCCGACTCCCTTGTCAGAATTACTTTTGGTGCAAAATAGTTGCCTTTTCTAGCCTTTAGTCCTTGTTTTGAGAATTAATGATACTTGTAGTTTGATCATCTTGTGACTGAGGTAATAGTCTAGGAACAAAATTCAAATTCTCTTGGGGAAACAAAGACAAATATTCTAGATATCTGATGAGTCACTCAATTAACACCAGAATCTTCCTACCTCAGGACTTATGTGTAAAGAGATTTCTTCATTCTTTATGTTGAGTTCTCTGTTGAGACCAAAAAGCACCTTCTCTGATACAGATGATTCTGCTTATTTCTAGGAGTGCTTTGTGGGTGTTGTTTTGGTTTTTGTTTTAATAGGATGGAAATAGTAATCATTGGCTAGGACTTTTGGCAGAACATTTTTTTGCCCTTTTCTTGCGCTTCTGGAAGCGAAGAATGTGCATACTTTGTGTGGTGTTCTTGCAGCCTAGGTAACTATGAGAAAAGGCCAAGTGAATGCAACACCTCAGCCCTGAACCCATGCCAGCAACTTCCTCCCTTTGCACCTATTATGAAAGCAAACAAACCCTCAAGTCTTGAAGCCACCACAGGTATCTGTCACCAGCAAACACGTTCCTGATTCAATGCTCTTTGCTTATTTTCTAGCAGATTGTCTATTGTCAGTTTTTATGAGCTCTTTATATACATATATAACACAGATTTCTCTTTATCTCATTGCAAATATTTTTAAGCTATTAACTATGTATTTTAGCACACAAATGTTTAAATTTTTTCATACAAATTTTCCTTTTGTTGTTTTCTAGATTCTCCTCTTGGTCCGCAATGATGAGACCAAGCATTTGTCACTTTCTAGTGTTCTGTGGGTCAGATGCCTTAAATATACAGTTGGAAAACTCTGCATTTTAAACACTTATTTAAATGTCCCTCCTTCAATTAAGACCATGTGATCTCTCTGATCTTACTCAGTAAAAGTTGAACTCCCAGTGCCTTAAATCTACACATTTGAAGTGTACCCACAATTCTTTGAGACCCCTCCCCATCAGGAGGTGAAGCTTAATTCCCCTCCCCATACCTGAACTTAGTAATTTGTTTATAATGAATATGGCAAAAATAATGAGATGTCACAATTATGTTTTGGATGTGGTTTAAATTTATCCCTCCAATGTTCATATGCTGAAGACTTATTCCTCAGTGCAGAAGTAGAGCCTGCAGAAACATCTGTAGATTACTGGGGATGTACCCTAGGAAGGGATTATGGGACCCCACACAGCCATTCTCAAGCTAGTCTCTCTAGCTTCCCGATTTGAGATGTGACCTCTTCCTCCCATACATGTTCCTACCATTGCTATCCTTCATGAGATGATAGTCAAGGGAAGGAAGCCTTTGCAGGAAACTGCACAATCTTATTTGGATTTTCAATCTCCAAAACTGGAAGTAAATAAACCTATTTTCTTTATAAAGTTGGCCTGCCTCAGGTATTTCATTATAGTAATGAAAAAAAACAAACCAATATAGTTAAGTTTAGGATTAGAAAAAGACTGAGGCGTCCATCTTGGGTACATTCTCATTTTGTTCTTCTTCCCCAAGTTTACTTTCTCCTTCTCACCCAACCCACTTTCTCAGATCTGTCACTGAGGGAGGCAAGCTGCCATGATGTGAGCAGACTTGCAGAGAGGCCCACATGCTGAGAAATGGAAGCTTCCTGCTGGTAGCCAGTGAAGAACTGAAAATTTCCAAGAACCACAGAGCAGGCCCTTCTAGCCCCAGTTGATCCTTTTGATGACTCCAGTCTTAGCCCACAACTTGCTGCAACCTTATGAAAGACTAAACCAGAGTCTGCTAGCTAAGCTGTTCCCAGATTTCTAATTCTTAGAACTTGAGATCATTGGGTTTGATGCTTTAAGCTGTTAATTCTCAACTGTTATTATAGAGTAATATGTAAGTAATATAGTTACAAACCATTCCCATTATCCCAGATCGCATCTGTACTACCCCACATTCTATTTCATGGTTTAAACTTAATAAAATAAAAAAATATAGCATAGACAAACCAGGACAACAACAGAAAAAAAAAAACACATTTCAAAGATGGTAATTGAGGGAGAGCTCTGGAAATCAGCAAAGAAGTGATCGATCTAGAGAAGAAAGCAAATTGCAACTTTAAGAGGTGAGGGTACAGTCCCAAATTGCCAGAAAGAGGTAAGCAGGAAAATTTCAGCAACCCCAATTACAGCAACAAACCAGAAGTCCAACTGCAAGAGAATTCCACATTCCTTAACCAGCTTTAAACCCAGTTTGGGAAGCTGCCTGATTTAAGAGTGAGTGCTCTACTCCAAAGATGGAGCTCACCTTGAGCCTCCCCCTAACCCCCAAAACTCAAATTACAACCACAGCCAGTTGCTAGATGCCATCTTGACTTAGGGGATGGTAGGCAGCACCCTGACACTGCCAGAAGCCTTGGACCAGCCCCTCAGAGTCCTGCAGCTTTAGGACCAATGGCTGCCACAGCCACAAGCCTGAGTCCCCCATGCACTTGCTGCACAGGAATTTGGAGGGGTCTCTCCCCCAGTCCACAGTGCTGGCCATGTAACGACTGGCACCAAGTGCAGCCTTCACTCACACCTATCCATGAGGAGCTGGGAAAGATTCCAGCTACCACCCACAGCTCTAGGAATGTGACTAGAAGTGGCCTCAATCCCCACCCTCACTTGCACTCCCCCAGCAGGCACTTGAGAAGGTCTCCTGGCCAACCCACAACCTTGGGTTTAGCCTGCAACCAGTACCAGCTTCATGAATGAAGGTTCCTGAGAAATCTCTAGGGAGTTTTGATTTAAAGAGGCAAGACTCTAATTACCTTTAGACCAGCTCCAGGACAGCTCCTCCTAGCTCCAGGCTCCAGCCACCTATTATGGTAGTGAGGTTTACTGAAAGAGAGAAAGAGAGAGAGAGAGAGAGAGAGAGAGAGAGAGAGAACACGCCAGAGAGTGGACTTTTATAGGGAACAAAAAATTCTGGGGAAAATCTCATCCAATGAAGATTAAGGGGGGTAACATCCCAAGGTCAGGGGCAACAATTGGATCTTTCACACACCTCCACACAGACAAGCCCTCAGACCTGAGAAGGGTGGGGAAAGCTCTGGACACAGTATGTGCCTAAGCGCCTCTCGCCCAGCCAGGGAGGTAACTCAAATCATGTGTGAGGATGGCCTCCCACACTTGGGACTATAGGTGCAAAATCTCAGCTTCACCTGCATCTATCCACAGGAGCTGGGGAAGGTCCCAACCACTTCCAAGAACTTCAGCAGCCCTAAGCCCCAGCTTTGCCTGCACTCATCCAGCTGAGACTAGGTCAGGTCTCCTTCTTAGCCAATGATCTGGACCTGCAGCTGCTAGTGCCAAAAGACTCACCCACTCTTATCCCTGGGCAACAGGAAAGGGTCTCATCTGTGTCCTATAGCTCCAGAATTGTGGTTACCAATGCCACAAAATTTACCCCATGTGACCTAGGGATATTCTCTGCAACTCCAGGACCATAAATACTAAAGCCACAAGCCCTATCACCAACTGTGCTCAGCTAGTGGGATCTACACATCCTATACCTCCAGAAGCATGTACACCAGTGCCACAAGTCAACATGTTACCTTCACATGCCCCAGAGGACCTAGGGAAGTTCTCCACAGTCCATGGACTTGAGACCTTAGCTGCTAGTTCCAAATGCCCTGGGATAGCTTGTGCTTGTCCTTTAGGACCTGGAGAAGGTTATCATCTGGGTCCCACAGTGGGAATGTGGCAAAGAGCACTACAAGCCCCAGCACCAACCACAGTTGCCCCCATGGAATCTAGAGAATGTCCCCTTCGTGTTCCACAACATCAACCCATAGTTACTGGTGCCACAGACCCTAGGATTGCCTGTGATCATCATACAGGACCTGGGGAAAGTCTTCCTCACATCCCCTGGTTCAAGAATCATAGTTGTCAATGCAGGCATTGGCGTCACCTGTGTTTGCCCTGAAGGAATCAGGTATAGTCCTCGTCAGATCCCACACTATCAAGAAGGTAGCAGCTGCCACTTCAAGCCACAGTATCATCAGTGCTCAATTTCATGGATCCTCAGGACACACATCTTTAGAATTTTATGTCCACTGCTTTAGAATCCTATATCCTTTATGAACTGCTACAGTCTAGACTATTTGGGCACTCTTAGTACTGACAAAGTAAAAGAAATTACACAAACTACTTTTGAGCTCCCCTAAAACCAAACCCAAAGCACTTATCCAATGGAAATCTCACCCAAATGAAAAATCTTCCTACAATATCTACTTCATCAAATTGATAGGAAAATGTTACAGATGTGCAGACATCAATATAGAGACACAAGAAACAGGATACCTCCAAAGGAGAACAATACTTCTCCAGATATAGATCCCAATTTGAAGTAAATCTATGAAATGTTTAAAGAATTCAAAATAATGATCTTAAGGAAACTCAGATGCAATACAAATAAACAATAAAGAAATACGAAAACAATTCATAATAAGAAATGTATCAGAAATTCATATAGTTTACATGTAAAGTGTCCCCCAAAAGCTCATGTGTGAGACAATGCAAGCATGTTCAGTGGTGAAAGGATTAGGTTATGAGAACTGTAACCTAATCAGTGGACTAATCCACTTGTATGGATTAGCTGGGTGGTAAATATAAGGGTAGGCTGTGATTGGAAGAAGTAGGTCACTGGTGGTATGACTTTGGCTTTATACTTTATCCCTGGCCACTACTCTGGTTAAGTTCTGCTTCCTCAAATGTTGAGGTCTGAGCATTAGAGAAGCACACCGAGACAAGCATATAAAGCAGGGTTTATTTAAAAAAAGGGTAACATACTTCTCCCAGGGAAAAAGAGGCTATAGCTGGTATCCTGGTATCCCCAGAAGCAAGGTGCTCCCCCTTTTTATATGTCCTAAGATTCCTTTGTTCTGCCCTCCTCCCCTTACCTCTCCCTTCCTACCTATGTGACTAGGCCCAGGAATGCTCCATGGGATGGCCAAAAGGTGGGAAACAGGTGGGCTGAAGGGGGAAGGGCAGGATGGTGCAGCCAAGGACACATTAAAAACCTTATATCTCTTTTGAACAACCCACAATAAAAAATTTTTTAAAAAACCTTATATCTCCCTGTAGGGAGGGGCAATTCCTAGGACAGGTTACCTTGGCAACAGGTTGGAGCAGGGGCAGGTTCTTGATAAGGGTGGAAGAAGGGCTCTGAAGGAATTAACATTTCAATCTTTCCAAATCTTCAATAAGAAATATACATCCAGATGAGAGAAACCCAAAGGGCCTCAACTAGATTTAGCCAAAATAGATTTCCACCAAAGCATAGCATAGTCAAAAGTACAAGAGAATCCTCAAAGCATCAAGAGAGAAAAGCATCAGGTCACATCTCAGGGAATACCCTTGAGATTTATAGCAGATTTCTTAGAAGAAATCTTACAAACCAGAAGACAATGCTATTCTATATTCAAATTACCTTTTTTAAAAAAAAAAAAAAAGCTATCAACCAAGAGTATTTTATCCTACAAAATTATCTTTTGAAAATGTAGAAATAAAGCCTTTAACCCCGATAAGCAGAAACAAATTCATCATCACCAGACAAGCCCCTAAGAAAATACTTAAGGGAGTCCTCTCATAGAAACCAAAGGGTAACTAACATCATGAAAACACATGACGAAACTCAATAGAAGAACAGATACACAGGGGCTGGGGTTGTAGCTTAGTGGTAGAGCGCTCACCTAGCACTTGCAAGGCCCTAGGTTTAATCCTCAGCACCACAGAAATAAATAAAAGGTATAAAAAATTTAAAAAACAGATACAGAAGAATCAAACCTTATGCCCTGAGCACAGCAGCTTCTGTCCTCATGAACTTGAGTTGACCATCCTCTTAACATGTGGATACATTCACCAACCTGAAAAACTCATCAAACCCTGTCATTTAGGGGCTTTAGGAAGATCACTTTACACAGACATGACTGATGAAATCACTGGACCCAAGTTTCTGCGATGGGGCAGAGTTCTATCCCTCTAATCATGTGGTTGGTCTCTCTGGTAACTAGCACTCATCCTGAAGCTATCTAAAAAGCCACTAGGCAAAGTGTTATCTCATTAGCATACCAGAGACACTTATCACTTAGGGCAATGCCACCAGATTTTAGCAGCTGTGTACCAGGAACACAAGACCAAGTATATATTTTTGGGAACAAAGACAAAAATACATATTTATTCCCACCATCATGATTTTTGTTAAATGACAAGATTAGGGAGAAAGTTTCAGGATGCTATTTGCAGTCATTTCTCTACAAATAACACATTACAGATGTGGATAGTATTTATTTCCAATAAAAAGAAAGCCAATTTGGAGTAATTTTCACCATATTTTCTCTTTAGCACTGGTTGCTTTAGAGAGAAATGTTGATCTGCTGTATAAAGATCTTGATCAGATAAATGCAACTTCTGAATCCAAAAGTGTCTCGAAGCTAACTTGAGAAATTGCCATTTCTTACATACATTTCAAGAGCAATATTTCTTGTACGAACTACTTTCCACCAGTGCTTCATTATGGCTATGAATTAGACACTGTGACTAAGAATAAATAATGTTAAGATAATGGCAATAACACTGTGCTTTACAAGCCACATCGATTTGAGTTCAGGTAGACAAACTCATGAAACACAATAGACCTCTCCCAGGACCAAATTTTTGCTAAAGGACAGAGGACAGTAAATATCCTAGCACACCACTGTAATGGCGAAGCAGAGATCCTGCGACTCCCAGGCACAGCTTCTAGAGTCCTAGACATCATGAATTTGGAAAACATGTGCTCACTGGAGACAGAACGAGTGAGTCCAAATAACTTCAGCTCAGGTAAGCCATCACCCCTAGTACCCTACAGCTTTATGCCAAGTAGCCTCTCAAGTATATATAACCAACCTGATTCTGCAGGGTACCTGCACACCATTGTCAATTCTCATTACTTAGTCACCGGTTTTGGATGACATGCATGTATAGAACAGCATATAATCCTCATTGGCCAGGCACAACAGGACAATATATCCATCCCAGCTAAAAGGAAAGGGCTTCAAAAAGGAACCACTGTTTACAATCAAAAAAAAAAATAAAATAAAATAATGATAATCCAGCCTATTATTCAAATTGTTCAAAGAGGTACTGATGGGTGGTAACTTTTTATATTTTCTCTTTTCCTCCCAAAAATCAACCTGGTAGAATTTTATTCTGGCTTCAGCTCAAGTCTCTTTATAAAGAGAAAGCAGATCCAGGGGTTTCTTCTCAGCATCTGCCATGGCACCACATTTATCTAAGCATTCTTCTCTTGCTCCAAGATGCTATCTTGAGAAAACAGTGACATTATATCCTTTCCCAGTATTGCTGTCCATTTGTGCGCCCCACTCCCATTTGTCACAATTTCTCCTTTGTCCCTTCATTATCTCAAACCAGACAATAAACCTGAATCTCTGGATTCGGCCATCCTGGCCCCCGGTAGTCCAGATCTTCCCCTTTGTGCATTCTCCGGGAGGAGGAAGAGGAATACTAGCCAAAGAAGGGGAATCCATACAAAGGGGCCGCTGGGCAGCATTCAGTCAGTCTAGACCCATAAGGTGAGTCACTATCCAGCACGTGTCGCCTTTGAGGGAGGAAAAAGTATATTTAAATTCCAAGTAACTGAAATAGCACCCCAAGTGATAATTTCTGCACAGTCTTGGCCCAAGTTATTCCAACCCCAAATTTAAACTGATTGAACCTTGCATTTTAGCCAAGTTAATTAACTATCTTCTGATCATGTACACTATTAAAAGTTCATTCTTCCTTATTTCTTCTGATGAAGGTCATCAGAATGTCAATGTGAAAAAACAACTTACTTTTGATGGTACTCAAATCCAAATCTCTTCTCACAGGTTAAGAGCAGATATTGGAGAATTCAGGCACCCTTGGCAAAAAGCGGCAAATGCATACTACATCCCTTTCCATCAGAAAGGGAATTGTGTCTGGCTTCCTTTCAAAATTCATATAGGAAAGCAAGCTAATGCTTTCTCAGTCTGTTGGACTTCCTAAATAGTTTTCCTGTGTCTAGCTTGGTGAGAAGCCATGGACAGCCAACATCTCCAGGAGCCACCCACTTTACACATAAGCCAAATAGGAACTTTATCAGAATTTATCACTCCTGCTTCTCCCATTTATCTCACTAAAGCTAAAATTTCTTAATGCAGTGCTGCTTAATGCTCAGTTGAAAGTGAGTACTGAGGGAAATGGGGGAGGGGGAAACTATGGTACATTAGGAATTACCAGATCTGTTCAATAGTGATGTGTTCAATGAGCAACCAAGCACATTTGATCCCCTAGGAGGTAGAAGTAGATAGTATCGATAATGAAGGTTTTGAGATGTTATCCTACTTGCAAGCTAATAAATTAACCTGCCACTCTTTCTTGGGCAAAGAAACAAGACCCTAGATCAAAGAACTTTCTCATGACAAGAAACATGAACTTCACATCTGCCTGGCTTCTGACACCAGGTGGACACTGTGTTGCAAGCATCCAGTCCCAAGGTGGGAGAGGAGTTAGCATGTGTAACAGCAGGAAGAATACAAGTGTGTCTAGAGACAGGCATCAAGGGAGATGTAGAATGAAGAGATCGGCAAGGTAGCAGGGCCTTGGATCATAAGGTGTCCTGAATTTTATGCTAGAAGGTCCAAGAAAGCCATTGAGACTCTTCAGAGGTCAGAAATGCCGTAAATGACTTGGGCCTAAATATGCAACATGGCTGTACTGTGAAGAAGATCTAGATGTCAAGTAAAAAGTTTAGTTAATGAGAAATGAGGACCAATTGACTAGGAGATGGGAAAATGGAAAGATGTAGATAGATTTAGGACAATGTGAAGATTAAATATGCATTACTGTCAATTCAATGGAGAGGAGAGGCTCTGTTCTGGGAGAAAGAAAGAACAAGGGTGATGTACGATTCCAGCTTAAAAGAAAAGCAAATGTAGGGGAGGAGGATAGATAGAAAAGGAGGTTGGGGCAGCCAGAAGGACACCGTTAACAGCTTCTCTTGAACAAAAGCTATTTGGAATGTGCATAAATTTTAGAGTGTTAGCACTTACAATGTTAAAGTCATGAGACAAGAAGACCCAAGACTACAGAGAAAAGACCAGACCAATCCCATGCATGTGAGCAAAGATTTAGCTACAAGAGTAGACATCATGTTTTTTTTTTTTAATTTGTTCTAATTAGTTATATATGACAGTGGAATGCATTTTGACATATTGTATGCAAATAGAGTACAACTTCTCATTCCTCTGGCTGTTCAAGGTAGAGGGTCACTCCAGTAGTGTAGTCATTCATGTATATGGGATAATGATGTCGGTTCAATCTACTGTCCTTCCCATCCCCACAGTCCTACCCCTCCCTCCACTCCCCTCCATCATGGTGTTTACCATAACAAAAAACAGTAGCCCAAAAATCCATTGATAGACTGATTAAACAAAACCATTGATTAAAGTTATGTCATATAGTATATTCACATAAAAAGGGATTTGTGATATTAAAAGTATTACTATGTATAGTTGATTCCATTTTTACTTAATTTGTCCATGTACATTAAAATAAGAAGAAATATACATTAAAACCTACACCAAAATAGTAACCCAATTCTGAGTGGCTGTAGATTTTTCTATCTCCAAAATCATCTTCGATAAACTTCTATCATTTGTATAATAGAAAAAAGCCAAGAAAAAATAATTTGATGCCTCACTGCTCGTCTCTGGGACCAAATCCCACTTCTAGAGACATGCAGGTAAGGCATCAAGCTGACCTCTGTTGATCAGAACAGTCCAACTTTTAGCATCACTTCTATATATATGGCTAATGGTTCTGAACCTTGGCTGCATGTTAAAATCTGCTGGGTAACTTGCCTTCCTCGGCCAGGGCGTTGCCCCTAGAAATTGAGTTAAGTGGCCTGGGAACTGGTCCAGCCCCTTATGTGCCCTGGATGATTGGGCTGGGCAGGAGGAACTGGAAACCACTGTTAAAGCCCTGGTTCGGTCTGCACATTCTGAAAATTTAGAGGAAAGGAAGCTAGAGCAGGGGGAGGAATTGTGGAAGGAACCTGGAAATAAAGGCTTAAGGAGAAATTAATCAAGACACAAAATTCAAAAGAGGAAAGGTTGAGAACTCCTCCCACCTCAAAATAGCTTTGATTTCACACCAGGCACTAGTTAGCTGCAAAAAAATCTGATCCCAGCACAGAAGTCGACAATAAGAGGCCGTTCCGGAGCTGCTGGAGCAGGTGTTTCCTCCCGAAAGGGGGCGGGCCAGAACTGTAAATCTCATTTTGGAAGTTTCGAGCCCTGGGGATACTATTCTGTGGCGCTGCCACTCTCGTTGCCATCTGGACCGAATCTCAGCTCCCGTTTCTGGGGCAGCCCTCCATCCAACTGGCAGCCGCGTGGTTTGCATTCTTGCACAGCGTGTGAATGGAGGGGGAGAGCCTTTGGCTAGGCAGCCCTGGGGTCTCCTTCCCTCAAAAGATCCAGTGATCCTTGCCCTGCTGGCTTCCTCTCTAATTGGCCCACGCTGTGGGGAGCAATTGAGATTAAATGGCCTCTTGCTGGGTGGCTGGGAGGAAAGGCCCGCGATGCTGGGCATGTGTGGCTCTATTTGGAGCATGTGTTGTATCCGGGGATTGAATGAAGCAACTGCCGCTGTTGAAGCTCGCTCACGGGTGTTCCTTTCAGCCATGTCAAAGCAGGCTCTTCATTTTGGTTTGCAAAACAGCCTCCCAAAGTCAAACCAGCTCAGACTGGAGCCATTCTAGACAGAGGGATGTCACAAACAGAAGCCAGAAGGCACAGAAAGAACAGGGTAGGAGGAAATTGAGGGCTGTGAATCAAGAAAATGGGTTACTAGACAATTGCCAGGTTGCCAGGTGTAACCAGAGGGATGGGGAAAGAGCCCCCTCCACTGGATAAGTCCCAGAACTCTTGCATCTTCCTGAGGGTGCTGGGCACAAAGGCCATCCCAATTCTGCACTGTGGGTGTCAAGGCCTACATTTGGGCTCTGCTAATGGAATGACAGGTAAGCAGGTAGTTTCCATGTTCCTCTGGGAATGTTCTCAAAGTAAACTTCCAGAGCCTCTATACCACTCCATCATACAGAAAGGATAGAGGAACCTCAGACAGGGCTCAGGCAAATGCCAATCAGGTGGCAAATTCAAAATATAACCACTTCCTGTCACCTGCCCGATCACCCCTCTCTTATGAGCACATCGACCTCATCTCCTGCTACTTTCTCCCTCCTCTACTCTTGCCCCAGTACCTTTGCACTTGCTTCCCTCATCAGATCCATACTGGAGAGTACAGTGAACTTCTAACGGAAGCTTTCCACCTCATGCAAACAAGTTACAATATGCACGTATCAAGACAAATAAGGAAAAGTATTGCTTGTGATTAGCTATAAACCAGTGATAAATTGGACATTTTCCATCACACAGACTTGCTTACTTATCCCTTGGATTCTGGATGAAACTTGCTGACTATTACAATTTTCCATATGTAGGTGACAGTTTTCATTTTCTTCTTTTCTATCCACTTCATCCCACTGGGCTAAGCAATCATTAAATTGAAAAGAAGGGCATGCAGGGCAATTGGGCTTTGAGAGATGAGTTAACTACACAGGAAACTAGAGCAGGAGTCATACACAGGTCTAGCAGGTGACGAAGAGCAAAGCAGGCAGAGGCAGGACCCATTAAAGAGGGCAGCTGGTGCTCAGCACCAGCCAGTTCCTGTTCCAAAGGGATATAGGTCTGCGATGACCATATACAACTTTTTCAGTACAAACCAGAGTGATGTTTTATGTGAAGTCACCATTTTTTTAATTGACACCTAATATAGATGGGAAAAAATGACATGAATTCTATCTTTAGGCAAATTCAGCAAACAAGCCAGCTATCTGTGACCTCTAAATTGACATTGAGCAAGTTAGAGACCAAGGGAGCGCTGTAAAGTGCATAATGAGGAATTGTGGCCTCCCAAGCTTGAGGTCAGGAAAGGGATCAGAAAAGATGGGTCTTGGGCTGGGGATGTGGCTCAAGTGGTAGTGCGCTCGCCTGGCATGCGTGCAGCCCGGGTTCGATCCTCAGCACCACATTTAAAAAAAAAAAAAACAAAGATGTTGTGTCCGCCAAAAAAACTAAAAAATAAATATATATATAAAAAAAAAGATGGGTCTTAAGACAATGTGTAAAAGATGAGACTCAGTTATAGGTAGGTGTGTGTTCACCTGCCAGACGTGGGGACAGCACAACAAATTCATGAAGTGGGTCAACAGGCAGCTTGGAGTCCAGTCAACTAGAGCACAGGAAGCATGCTGGTGTGACAGGATGCTTCATCTGCTTTTTTGCTTCATTTATGTTCACCTTTCAGGAATACAGGCACCAGGCACGGTGGCGCACACCTATAAACCCAGCAGCTTGGGAGGCTGAGACAGGAGGATTGTAAGTTCAAAGCCAGCCTCAGCAAAAGCCAGGGACTAGGCAACTCAGTGAGACTTTGTCTAAATAAAATACAAAATAAGGCTGGGGATGTGGCTCAATGGTTGAATGCCCCTAAGTTCAATCCCTAATACCAAAAAAAAAAAGAAAGAAAGAAATACAGGTATCCCTGTGCTCCTTGCCCTGAAGTTGAAGTCACAAGAAACCTGGGAATCCACAGGGCTTAAGCCTTAACTCTAAACCCATGAAGATAAGGGTAGAATCCTCAAGAAAGGTATTCTGGTCAAAAAATTTGGATCCCTAGCCAGGCATGATGGGGCACACCTATAATCCCAGCGGCTCAGGAGGCTAAAGCAGGGGGATCATGAGTACAAAGCCAGTCTCAGCAACTCAGCAAGGCCCATAAGCAACTCTGAGACATTGTTTTTAAATAAGTTTAAAAAAAAAAAAAAAAACCTGGGGATATGGTTCAGTGGTTAAGCACCCCTGGGTTCAATCCCTGGTACCAAAAAAAAAAAAAAAGTGGGAGAGGGGATCCCCTCCCAATACTTTGGCTCCCCCAAGAAAGAATGAAGCTCAAGTTTCCTAAAACCCAGTAGAATGGAGACTCAAAAGTTGATTTTTCATACACTTGGGTTTATGGACTGAGGTTGCATCTGGCTTTTCTAGAGATGCTGAAGGTGAAGATGAATAGCAATTCAAAAGCAATAACCGAGACTACCCTAGGAAGAGCTTTTTCCAGACAATGAAAATAAAACAATCATAAAAGTCTGAAGGCCCAAGGCAGGAGAAGCCTGCTCCTTATATCCTCCCAGGAAGAGCAACCCAGAAAGTATCCCAACCCCAGAGAGGACCCACCTGCCATGGTGCATCCAAGCACTTGAGATTCTCTATGGCTGCCCAGATACTTCCCCACTGCAGCCTATAAGCAGAGGCCCCACGATGCCATAATGGGAAAATGAGGAGACAAGTTCTTCAAACTCAGGGAGATCCTTCCCAATACCTTAGCTCCCCAGGAAAGTGTAGTCGAAATTTCCTAAGACTCAGAAGAATGGAGGCTCAAAATAAATTATTTTTCATGAATCTGGGTGGACTGAGGTTGAACCTGGATTCTCTAGAGAAGGATTAAAGATGAAGATCTGAGCCTAACTCCTCTTGAATGGTCACTATGATAGGCAGTCCCTAAGACAACCCCCCAATTCTCCCCTTCTTGGTATTTGTGCCCTAGTGTAGACACTCCACAGTGTAACAGTATTGGTCTCTGTGTGTGACCAATATCATGGCAAAAGTGATGTCAGTTACTTTTAGGACCAGGTTATTAAAAAAAAAAAAAAAAAACCCAGCTCTTTGATAGCTCACTCTGGGAGAAGCCAGTCTCCATGTGTGAACAATTTTAGCAGAGACAGAGACCCCAGCAGTGAGGTAGTAAAGGTTCCCGACAACCATCAGCACATGGCTGAGACCCTCAGACCAACAACCACATGGGTGATGGTGGAAACAGATTCTTCATCCTCCATAGAGGCTTGAGATAAGTCTAGGTGACAGCTTGATGCAATCTCAAGGGGAATTCTGAACCACAGCCCATAAGCCACTCCTAGGTTCCTGGCCCTTAGAAACGAAGATAAAAAGTTTCAAACTGTTGCATTTTGGGTAATTTTTAACAGTAACAGAAAACCAATTCACACCCCACATCAACAGATGAAGTAGATGCTGAACCTGGCAAATTAGGAAATAGATGACTGGCCAACAGCAAAGTACACAAGTACTGCCCTCTTTCTGCCAAGTGATGTTGCCAGCCCTCTGCTGGAAGAACTGACTCAGGAAAGAAGAGTCAGGTGGACAGTTGGCTATAGACATCGAGCCACACTCTGTACTAGGCACTTGTGGCCGTGACAGAACAAATCCTGTATAGAAATGATCCATCAGTAGGGGGACGTTTGCCACCATGGCTTACAGCAGTCGGGAAGCTAAGCATTTTCTCAGATGTCTAGGCAGCTTCAAGCCAAAGCCCTACAGGCTGGGCAGCACGGGAATCAAGTTGGGTGATTTAAGGTAAAGACCAAATTTTCAAGAGCAGCGAATCTTTGCAAGTCACTTCTCCATCCTCCTACTCTTTTTTTTAAACACAGAAGGGGAACATTTGCTGTTTTTTTAGTGCCTAGAGCCTTAGCATCTGCCCCCTTGTCATTTGGGAACTGAGTATTATGCTGCGTGCTGATTTTCAAAGTAGCCATTAATCAGTTCTATAACTCAACTCTGATGACAAACTGGAAGTCATTACATGCCGGAGCACTGAAGTAGGTTCACCCAGCACTTCACCCTGACATGCCTAACATTGTCCCCGATCGCCTATGTAGCTAGCAGGTACAATCCAGAGCCCTAGAAGATAGAAGCTGGAGTGGAAAAACCTGTCATTCAGGCCTCCCTGGAGAGATCTTCCATGTTCTTTCTTTAGTACCTAAGTTCTTGCCCCCACCTACCCTTTGTCCTGGGAGCATCCCACGGGGAGTACTTCCTGACCCAACTGTCTTCTACCAAACCATGGGTTCCAGGTAGCCCCATCACTGTTATCCATTTCCATTTTAAAGTTTTCAGTCCTAAACAAGTTCACTTTGAATCCTGAGACTTCAAAGAATTCTAAATTAGCACAGGGCTTCCTCTCAAGAATTCACATCACCTCTACTCTGATGACTCCTCATGTTAAGCTTACGAAAAAGCATCTTTCACAAAGGACTAAGTTTGATTTTGATCTCTTATCTGGAATCTGGAAAGCATTGATGTGAGCTTATGGTATCGGGAGAAGGTCACCTTGTGACGAGTGAACTCTGTCGAGTGTTAACAAAGAGTCAAAGTGAAGAACCTTCTGTATCTTTGGTCTTTCTTTGCACCTATGGATAAAGATAGAGGGGATTTGCTTCCTAAATGAAAGGAAAGGAAGATTTTTAGGAAGGCAAAGGATAACACAGAGAAAGCAGACCAAGGTAAGGACTGGGAATGGTGTGGAGACAGCTCTTACTGGCTCCGTCAACTGGTCTAAGCATCTGTAGGTAAGACTAGAAGATCTACTTCAATGAAAGTAGGCCATTGCTAGAGCCCAAATAATGGTGTGGTGGGACACGGCTACTGGAGAAACCTTTCTAACAGAATCGACATAGTTCCGCATCCCTCAGGAAGGTGAATTCTTGAAACCATTTGAATCCACTACTCCATCTGTTCCCCTATAGAATCCAGCCTATCACTGTGCACCTTGGGCTTGTCAGAGCCTTGACCCCCTCAGATTTAGAATCATTGCAAGAAATCCAAAAACCTTTGTTTATCTGACCATCAAGAACAAATGCAAAGTCTCCACATCACTAGGCCTAGGGCCATAAAGTTTTGGAAGTTTGAGACTCTAAAATAGCTCATCTATTACCTTCAGTCCTCTTGTGTGGCATTCGGAACCATTTGTTTAGAGCTACTATGGGGACAAGGGAGGAGGCACTAGGTTAGCATCAAAGCTTGGCCATGCTGTCAACAGAGATCGTGGCTGCTCCAGATCTTAGTTTTGGTAATGTACCAGGGGGCCTCTTCCTGCCATGATTGGGCCACACATGGACAAATGGGAGCCTTTTAGTAGGTACCAATTCCATGGTCTCAACACTTGACGATGCTTATTTCCATAAGGCAAAGGTTTCTAAACTTATCCTAAAAACAAGACTACAAAATCATCATTGTATAGAACAGATAAAAGTGGAACTTTTGGTTAAGTGAGGGGATATGACATCTGGAGTCCTGCAGAACCTAGTCAGGATCCACATGGTAACGCTAAATGGTGTTTCTGAATGTGGCCAAAGAGGTCTCTTGTTTGCTGCCCATGCCAATGCCTGTTTTATATTTGTGGAATGATTGTCCACTCTAGGGGTTCTGTGGCCCAGGGAGGAGATTTCTCTGGGAACAGCCAAAATACCATGGAAATGCCAGCAGGGACCTGGCAACTGTATTCTATGGCTAATGACAACTGCAGTAGGCTAAATGACTGCAAAACCCAGGATCTGGCACAACAGTTGGGACACGTGGCCACTTCCTTTAGGACAACTAGTTCTATGATGTCATTTGGAATACTGTTTCTACCTGGGTAGCCATCAGACCTGTCTTCATCTGTCCTGCACTGTTTGTTTTGTTGTTGTTTTTAAGTCCTGCTTAAGGTAGACAGAGTCAGCACTTGCAACCCAAAAATCTGACTTTCAACAGCCTCCAGGGACAGATAAAAGTTATTTCACAAGGGGGGGGGGGTAACTCAAATGTCTCCCAAAACAGAATTACACCCCTCATTCCATGCATCCTTTGCCCATTTGGTACCCTCCATTTGTGGTGGCCTTGAATACATGTTTGAAGCATTGTTCCTCCAGCATGGGCCATGATAACTCTCTCAAGGATGTGGCCCATGCCTCCAAGTAGTCCTCTGGCAGGTATGGAAGGTAGAGAGTGAGCCACCATCTCTGATTAATAACAAAGAACACACAAAATAGCCACTTTCCCAGCCAGAAACACATGCTTCTCTACTTTAGATATTTCATATGACCCCCTACCTTGAGTTTATCCCTCTGAAAGCAGTACTTATCTATAGACAGTTGACTGGACAAGGCCTCTCAGGGATCAGAGTGAGAGAAAGGAGAGTGTGATATGGGTGAGAGGGAAAGCCATCACAAGTATCATGGTCTGGATGTGTGGTGTCCCCCAAAAGCTCACCTGTGAGACATGCAAGAAGGTTTAGAGGATAGATGATTGGATTATGAGAGCCTTAACCCACTCAGCAAACTAATCACCTGATAGGATTGAGTGGTGATGGAGACGTGCAGGGTGTAGCTGGAATAGGTGGGGCATTGGGCTGTGGTTTGGGGGTATATATTTGTATTTGGCAAGTGGAGATCTCCCTCTCTTCTTCTTGATCATTATCTGAGCTGCTTCCCTCTGCCTCACTCTTCTGCTGGGATGTTCTGCCTCACCTCAAACCCCGAGGAATGGAGCCGGCTGTCAATGGATTGAGACCTCTGTAACCGTGAGCCCCTAAATAAGCTTTTCTTCCTCTACAATGGTTCTTGTCAAGTCTTTGTTGTTACAGCAGAAAAAAAAGCTGACTAAAACAAAGATACATTATTGTCATCAGGTTGGTCATCAGCCACTGAGATCAGCCCTACTTGGACCTAGAAAATCAGGTGAACTGCACCCCAGAATCATGTGCTTAAGAAACAAAAGGGAGAAGCATTAACAATGGGCTTCTATTGTCCACTGGCTGAGTGGCCTGCATTCTCTACATCCAGGTTGCACATGAACCCTGTGAAGCAAGTTCCCACAGACACCCCTGGGAGGCAAGAGCAGCCCCTGGGCAGGCACGGTGCTCTAGGCAGGAAGTGCCGGCACCTGCAAACTGCACACTAGAGCTGTGCCTGGAGTCAGGGGGAGGCCAGAGGGAGTTCATGATATCGTTCCTGGTACTGCTTTCAAAGCACTTCAAGCATCTCAGAAGGTTAGTATTATGGGATGCAGCATAGTCATTAAAATTAGAAATTATTGCCCAAGCTTGATCACTTTCAAGTTATTTCTAAAACATGCTTCACAACCCCTAGGGGATACTAGACCCAGATCCCACCAGCCCTTGGTCTCTGCCTATATATAACACAATGTCATTGTTTGGAATTAGTTACCCTGAGGTTGGGCAGAGAAAATGGAGCCTTGAGATTTGTGTTTGGGGCATAGAAGAGGCTTTATTTAAGGTTTGACCCTTTTATGCCTCACAGTCCAGTTGGACCTTTTCAGATTTTGTATTGGGGGACTGGAGAGTGTATGTCACAGACTCAATTGAAGTGGCATGCCGTTGTCCCACTCCTGTGATTCCTTGAGTGTAGGGCTCCCTCAAGAACCTCCCAGGAGAGGTGTGATGGAGCCACGATATTATGCAGGGTCCCTCACCTTATCATATCCACGGAGCATGTGCCAGGTGTAAGGGGGCCTCTGAAAGGACACTTGCAGAGTCCACGCAAAGTCCAAGGACCACATCACACACCAGAATCCCACTTGAGAGATTTATTGTCAGAGCAGGAAGCAAACTGACGAGGCTGTCCCTCCGAAGAGGGCAGCAGCCTGTGGGCACTCACAGGGCAGCTTTAGAGCCCGCAAGAGGAATTTCACAAGCACGCTTGGGGGTTATGTCATGGGCTGGGGTGGGGTCGACCCTTTGGCAGGCACAGGATCTTGTGGGAGGCTAGGCAGCATTGCCTCAGGATCTCTAGATAAAATGGCTCCTAAATTAGAACTTAGGAGTCCCTAGATAAAATGGCTCCCGACCTAAAATGGCGAATCTGATGCGAATGACCTCCACACAGACACTGACGAATCATTTTGTTAATTCAAGAAACAGCTTAGTCCAGTGCTTGAATCAAAGCTGTCTGTCATGGTCACCCTGAAAGAGATTTTTAAGCAGCCACGCTATGATCCATCGGAGCATCTTGCCTCCAACTTCAGCTTTGATGCGAGTATTAGGAAACACCCTAAACACCCCTCATCTCTGTGCCAAGATCTGTTGTTTGCAATGCTTAAAATTTAGTGGTGGGGGGAGGCAGTTAAATTGAACCCATGACAGAATTTAAAGGACACACACACACTCTACATCACCATCCAAACATGTGACATAAAAGTACCATGGGAAACACAGGTGGACCAGTGGACATGGCAGCTGTCAGGGAAGAAGCTATGGGTGTGTATTAATATTTTTGTCACAAGTGGTCGCCTCTCTCCTTTTGGAAAGTTGCTCCCCTACCCTCTCCAGCCACGTTGTTCTAATCTACTTGCCAATCACAGAAACTTTTTGCATGTACAAGTGATGCCCATAACTATTGTAGAAAGCTTTGAGTGCCAAGATAAGGCATGTGAACTTTATTTAATTGGCAGGAAGAAGCCACTGTCTTTTTTTAAAGGCATAAGTTACACGCAATGTAGTGAAATATACACAATAAATTCTTGCACAAAACGCTGACATAGCCAAATCTTCCCAACATGCTACTCTCAGTATCAGAAGGGTTTAAGATTTCATTGGATAGGCTTAAAATCCAATTTGAAGTGACAAAAACCTTGAGGAAAAATATCAAAATGTCTAAAACAGGTGTAATTGGGGGTCCCACAAAGAGGTAGGATAGAGAGAGCTCACAATATTTGAAGAAATAACCTAAGCTTTCCAAATGTGGTAAAGAAATGCAAATTTACAGACCAAAGAAGTTTAGTGAGTCCTAGGCAAGATAAATATAAGTGAACTACAACTAGGCACATCAGCAGCAGCTATTAAAACCCCAAGATAAATAGATAAAAAACAACCTTTACATTTAGGAAATAAAGACTAGGAATTATTGTTGGCTTCTCAAAAAAAAAAAACAGTGGAAGCAAAAAGTTAGTGTAATGACATCTTTGAGGTACTGGGGAGAGAAAACAACCCAAAATTATATACGCTATATGAGCTACCCCATAAAGTATGAGGTAGGAATCAAAGTAGGTGGCTGTAAAATACATTTCAGGTGAGAAAGTATAATGTTAATTCAAAGTTGATTATAAAACACTAAAGCTATATTTTGTAATCTCTGGAGCAACCTCTACAACAAAAAGCCAGCAAATAAACTAAAATGGAACTCAAAATATTTAACACAAAGGAAAGGAACAATTAAGAAAAACAGTGCAAATAGCAGAACAGCAGACCTAAATCCAAGTTAAGCAATCCAAATGAAATGTACAAATTTAGTTCAAAATACAACTTACTGAAGTTATAACAAGGGGAGATAAATTTAGAATAAAACCTATATTAAAGTGTTTTCAAAATGCTTCCCATAGTAAGAACCTAGGCCCAGATAGTTTTATTAGTATATAATATCAAACTTTCGTCTTCCAGAGACTTTATGACACTGACTTATTATAAGGCCAGCATTTCCCTAATCAACACCAAACAATGACATTACCTTAACTGACAGTGACCCTCCCGTGTGATCAGATAAACAGGTGCAGCTGATGAATACCTTACAGCTTATTACCATAGTTAAATGCCATGAATAAAGCTGAAGCAAGCACTGAATGGAAAGAATAAAAGTCATGATGTGGAAACACCTATCAAATTGGAACACAATCCACGATACATTGAAGACATCATACATATCCCAAGGACCCCTTATTAAATGTATTGGAATAGCTGTGGTTGGATGGGAGTAGGGTTAAGGGGCAAGAAAGACATGGGATCATGAGATGATCCTCAACTCAGTGATCACAGAGGATAACAGGTTGAAATATGGGAGTTTGAATGTAGATGCCATTCCAAAAGTAAGCGTAACCAGCACACCATGCCAATGTTAAGGATTCCAGACATTGCTTTAGTAGAAAGTCCAATGGCCCATTTGCTTCACAGAAATAGCAAATAAAAGTATATGTAGTTACAGAGAGCACTTTGCTATTCATCATGGTATTTGCAAAATTGGTTGGCACATGTTTTCTGGTAGATGCAAAATGTAAGTCATAGTAGTGCTTATTACATGTTTCAATAGGAAAGGATAGCTGGAAAGAGTCATCTGATTACCTGGGCACTATGAATAAGCACCTCAAAGTAGGAACATACAGATTCATTAGAATTGAGATTGCTTTTTGACTCAAAACTCCACTATAGGTCTGTAAAGCAATGGCAATGTGCCCTGAACATGCATCGAAAGGAATGATTCACACCTGGCCTTTCCTTCTCTTCTGGAAGCAAGCAGCTCAGGACTCAGAGGATGTTTCCCTTAGGCATAATGAGAAGGAAGAGGATCTGATCACTCAACAATCTTTTTACATTTTAAATTCCTATGAAAGGGGCACAGTTCCAGTTTAGCCACTTAGTATGAGAAATATATGGTTTCATATGATGCTCTTTAGATAAGAGACTCATCTTTGTAAGTACTGGAAAGGGTGCAATAAAAATACATTTGTAACCCTACATAAATAGCAACAGCCATTAAAGTAGTACTACTGAGTAAAGAAAAACTAAGTTGAATGAAATAACTTTGGTCTCATTGTAGTACAGTAGTCCCCTTATCTCTGAGGGGTTACATTCCAAGATGCCTCCTGGATGTCAGAAACCTCAAGTAACACCAGGCTCTACAGATGGTATGTTTTTTCCTACACACTATGATAAAATTTCATTTATAAATTAGGCAAAAAAATAATAATAGGAAAAAAATAAAGACAATAATATTCAGTAGTGAAAGTTATTTAAACCTTATGATTTCTGAAATTTTCCATATCATGATCAACTGCAAGTAACTAAAATCATAGAAAACAAATTGTGCATAAGAGTGAACTACTATAATCCCAGCAGCTCAGGAGGCTGAAATGGGAGGTTCAATCCTCAGCACCACATAAAAAGATATTGCATCCACCTATAACTAAAAAATATTTTTTAAAAAGACAAAGTATTTAATAGAGCAAAAAACAAGTGATAATGTTCTTAACTCCTGATTTCACTAATAAAATATTTCTATGCCTGCTTGTGAACTCTGCACTCTCGAGATTTCAATGCAATAGAATCTGAGGGCCACAGAAAAACTTTGTAAAGACATTGTTAGGGTGAAATGGCTTACCTTCACTGCAAAATGGTTACACAACACACTGAGGATGCAGTTATCTCACCTTTGCAGATGCTCTGCAAATGAAAACCCAGAATTACTTCAGGGCACAGGAGCAGGTAGTGTGCTTCATTTAAGAGATTCACTAACAAAAAAAAGGAAAAAAAAAAAAACATTTAGTTTGAATCATTATGGGGCAACATGGAGTGGGAAGGGTGGGTTGGTTGAGGGAGATTCTCAGCTCGATCCTAGAACTCTTCTTCCAAACTTAGGCAAAAGTTTTATGCTGCAAGCAAAACTAAGGTGCAGTCCTTGGCTGGCAGCATCCTGGAAGGAAATAGCCTTTCGTACACCGCCATCTAGTGGTGTCTCAGGAGAACCAAAAAGCTCCCTCCTTTTTTCTTCGACTCCTTGGAGAAGGGACAGCTCCTGCATTCTAGAATCCGGGCACTTCTCGCCCTCTCAGGTGAGGAAAACAGCATCTATCCCTAAAGATAATTCACATTCACAAGGCTTCTCTGTCTAGTGCAGAGCTAGATTGGGCATTATGCCAATCAAGTGCCTCCATTTAAAAACCTCACTTGCACCAGGCATGTGGGTGCACAGTTGTAATCCCAGCGGCTCAGGAGGCAGAGGTATGAGGATCTGGAATTCCAACCCAGCCTCAGCAAAAGGGAGGCACTAAGCAACACGGTAAGACCTTATCTCTAAATACAAAATAGGGCTGGGGATGTGGTTCAGGGGTTCAGTGCCATTGAGTTCAATCCCTGGTACTACCCCCACCAAAATAAAAAATAAAACTTCACTCACCCTCGCCAGGGTTAAGCCACCCCACCTAGGCTTTCAAGGTTGCTCTGCACAAGGACCCCCAAATATACATGGCTGAAAGCCTGGGCAGAGAAAGCAGTACTTCCATTGAGCAAGGGCAAGAGTCAATGAAATTAAAGACTTCCATTCTCTCCTTCCATGTTTAAAGTCATTAGAACACAGAATTGTAGTTTTAACCATTTGGGGGTTCACCTACACCTCTAGGAATCTGGTAAACACATGATCCCACCAGAGGAGTGCACACAAAATCTTGCTTCTGATTTGGGGACAGTCCACCAACCCCACGGTTCACATGGTCTCCTATGGAGGCTGAGGAGCCTCTGGAGACAGGCGAGCAGGGACTTTCCTTCCAGCCTGGGGAAGAATGGTGGGCGAGTGCTGGGTCTACTCACGCACTCGTTCTCATTTTTGTCCTAGGGCATGTGCTCTTGCTCGGAATCATTCAGTCTTTCAGGAGCAACCATAAAGCAAAGCATCTTGTGCCACAAATGTCCAAAGATCTGACAGGGAAGACCCCAATGCAGACCATTTTGTTTTGTTTATGAGAATCCCAGATTCCTAAGGAAGACACCTAGAGTTTGCAAATGGTCGTGAGGTGTGTTCACACTTGAGTTGCAAACTGACCTGCTTAGCAAACCTTTGGTTTGCCCTGGTACAGTCACAGTAATTGTAGTTTACCCTTAGAAGGGGACAGGGGCCCTTAGGTGGAACTTTTTTTTGAGGGGGGGGTGCTGTTTTACTTTTCTTTCTAGATGGTTTTTCAAGCTTTTCTGCCTCCTTCCTCCTAGTGGGCAGGTGGCTAGGAGGGTAGGTGAGGAGTGAGCTGGGGGCAGGGCTAGCCTTGGGCAGTATGACAGCTATAAGCTGAGATTGAAAGGCCTGTGAAATACAGACCCCCCCCCAAAAAAAAGTCACACAATGGCATTTGTCAGGCAATTTAAGATTTTAAACAAAAAGTTATCCAGCATTGCCAGCAAGCTTGACTACCCAGATTTAAAAAAAAAAAAAAAAAAAAAAAACACACAAATACACCCAGGTACCCCAGTTAGGAGGTGACCTAACTTCACTGGAAAACTAGGTTTCTCCCAACCCTATTTCCAATCACTCTTGAATCACGACACTTGGCTTGCAGGATCCTGATACACATTCTCCAAACTCAGAAGTTATACATGGTTCACTGTGATTTTTTAAATATCACTTAATATCATTTTTTATAGAGGTAATTTTAAAGACACATCTGGATCAGGGTAAAGAAATGATCATCAGAAATGCTGTCCATCCAACATCAAATATCATATACCCATATGGAAGGGTGGGAAAAAATTGCTATAATAGAGGTATTTCAGTATACTTTAAGAGAAGCTTAAGTTTTATTTTATAATTTTGGTTTCAATTTCTCTAAATTCAGTGCAAGCCAATCAGCACCCTCTATGGGTTGTCATACCACACAAAGCCTTTTATTAGCCAGTGTTCCCCCACCTTTCCCCTTCTGTCTCTCAGACATTAGGGCCATGTTCCACATCTTGGGGTATTCTTTTACGCTTGCTTTACTTCTCTGTTCCTTCATCTGAACTTGTGCCTCACCAGCTCATTCTTCTGTTATGTCTGCTACTTTGTCTTGTTCTCATTTCTACTTGTTTATTTATATATATATATATATTTTTTTTCAGAGTGGTGCAACCATCTCCACAATCAATTCTAGAATATTTCATCATACCTAAAAGAAACCCTTACTCTTGNGGTGGGCTCTTGCTCCATGATGCAAACACATTTTTGGTGGGAAGCAGGTATAGTGCTGGAAATCGAACCCAGGACAAACTACCACTGAGCTATACCCCTAGCCCACACACCATTTTTTATCTCATTTATTGATCATCCCTATTTAAGTCCTTGATCCATCTTTTCCACCAGTTCTTTTTCAGAGGGTTTGTTGTTCAGTTGGTTGTCTTTCATGGAACTGCGCTCTTCAAGCGTCTAGTTGAGCCTCCTCCCACGGTGGCCACTTATTCCCAAAGGCTTTGCTCCAGATGGCAAGGCACAGCTGGTGAGTGAAAGGCCTCAGTGAGAATTTAGAACAGGGACCATTATTTGCTAAAGGCAATGAAAGTAAGATTTTTAATCTAGAAAAAAATGAGACCTATGCCATCCCACCACAACCCAAGCAAGACAGCCTCCTAGAATTAGGGACCAAAGGAGACTAGAGACAGGGATGCTCATTTCTAATCCACTTCTCTTCACGCTGGAGACATTGAAGGTCTCCACATGCAACATGTGCAGAAAACAAATAAACATGTTTACTTGAAGAAGCAATTCATATTTGGACTTAATATCAAAAAAGATCCGGGCTGGGGATGTGGCTCATGCGGTAGCGCGCTCGCCTGGCATGTGTGTGGCCCGGGTTCGATCCTCAGCACCACATACAAAGATGTTGTGTCTGCTGAAAACTAAAAAATAAATAAAATTCTCTCTCTTTAAAAAAAAAGATCCAAAAAAATATCATATGTGGGAATAATCTGTGTAAAATAAAGGTCAATAGATGCTTAAACACCTTTTGGATTCTCCTGACATTTAGCCTCATTTTTCAAAATTCTGATTAAATGTAAGGGACTCACAGGAAACAAGCTGGTAAAATAACTGATTGCTAGGAGAGTGACTTCTTGCTAGCTGGTGTCAGCTTCTGGCTCTCATGGAGGGCAACCAGTAAGCACTAGCATTTGAACACACCTGCATAGCAAATGTCCTTATCCTGGAGGTTTTATGTGATACCAAAGGGGAAAAGGGACAGAGAGAACAAGTGAATACGCAATCTACTTCTAGAGTGCGGTTGGTTACAAGTTCGTCTTCCTTCAGACCATGAGCATCTCAGGAGCAAGATGGTCAAAATTTTCTTGCTCTAGGCTTTCACGAAATACGTGCTCAGTAAATAAGCCAGCCAGGGATTAAGGGATTGAATAAGTAACTCAACAGTTCATGCAAGACCCAAAGCCTCTGCTCCCTAGATGGAGCATTCTCATTCTGACCAGTCAACAAAGCTCAAGGTTCACTCAACCTACAATTTTGACCTAAATGGAACACGGTCCCTGAAATGCCTTCTCAGGACCAACATAGTCATGGCAAGGATTTAAGCCTACTTCTTGGTAGACAGTTGTCCAATAATCTAAAACTAGTAATGCCAATAATGTACCTCTTGAGCAACAGATGAATGCAAAAAAAAATTGGTTACCATTTTATATGCTATAATAATCATCTAACACTTCCTATAATTTTTAGAACTACAGTAATTTGTATACAAATATAGTGATCACATTACTTGGAGAACACTATTCTCAGAAGGATGCAATAAAAAAAATAAATAACTGGATAATTCAAACCTCCCTGTGTCTTTTTTTGTGAAGGCCCTTCAGACACGTTGTAAGGATTAAAGAAAACGTGTTCAGCAGAGTCCTAGCAGAGAGGGAAGTCAGCAAAGAGCTCCTTTCCACAACCTGCCACAGAGGCTGGTCATAACAGCTACCCAGAAAAGAAAAAGAAATATCAAGGAGTCAACTCAGTAGTAAAGGGAAAGTTAGAAACCCTATTGTTAGCAGTTCCATGTCACAGAAAAGCAGATGGAGAAAAAGCATACATCTCACACATAGTGATCCACCATCTTCAAGAATGCATAATTCATAAGGTTATAATTAAGAGGTGACAGAGGTAAGACTGAAGCTCCCCATAGAGGTGCCACTCAAAAGCTCTAGCTTTAAGTGTGCCAACTGGTTCTTAAGGGGACCAACGCCAGCCAAGAACAGGGTCTAGTGCTTTCTGCCAAGAGCAATAATTCAACGATCATGGAAGAGTGGACCAACCTGGTCTCTTCCACCATAAAGGGGTCCATTAGGGTTTTCTGAACCTGTGCCAGGTGTCGACAAGTCAGGTAGATGGAGGCACAGCTGGAGGGTGGCCAGAAGGAAACGACTACCTCTGAAAGAGGAAAGGACGTGGCAAAAATCGGCCGGCCAGTGGGGCCCTTACCATCTAACTCTGCAGGAGTTGTCCGATTGTTAACACAGGAGCATCTACACCAAGAACTGCAAGTCCAAATCCAGAGAGGACCATGGCTCCTATAGCACAAGCTCACAACCTTATGAAGGAAGGTGTGCAGTAGATCGCTGACCAGGGCCATGACCTTGCCACAGAGGAGTGGAGGAGATAGAATGTGCAATATGATCAGATAAGTACCCCATGGCAGCCTGTCATTAATTATGGAAAGTTCTAACATCAATTGAAGCATGTATTAGGAAAAATTTACTTATTTTGAGGGGAAAACAGGATTATCACTGAACCTCTTATCTCAGTTTCTCTCTGGCCTTTCAAGCACTTATCTTGTGCTCAACTCAAGTTTTAGGTAATATTTTTCTCAGTAAAGGATTCTTAAGCATATTTTGATTTCTTTTCAACCAATCATACGTGGTCTACATATTTGCTGTGGTATCCAGAGATGAGAGTTCTGTCAAGGATACCTGGAAATTTCTGAACACCTCCAAATACCAGAATCTTTTTTCCCCCTTTGCACTGGAGCTTAAACCAGGCCCCGTGCATGCAAGGCACATGTCTCCCACTGAGCTACCCCCACCCCAGCATCTCATTCCTCACCCATACTTGCCAAGTACCTACTTCAACACTGAACTTCAAAGTAACACACTCCAATCATGGGAACCGAGGCCTGCTCCTTAAAGTCACAGTGAGAATCCACTGTAGCTCAAAAACTAGTTAAAAATAAAATCCTTTGTAAAGGTCAAACTTGGCATTAAAGAGTTCAGACCCACCTTCCAAGGACAGAGGAAAACCTATGCTGTATTCATTTCATTCCCTGGGTTGGGTACTGCCTCACAAGCCACCCGACACTGGGCAAGAAGCACAGGACATCTCCAGTTAGATGTCAAGGGGGGTTCTCATGAAACATTTCCTTCAGAGCAGTAGAGACCTCCCATGAAAGGGAGGGGAAAGAGCCAGTGAACTTTTGCCGTGTACATAGCTGGCCAGGTAGACTTGGAGAAGCACAGGGCTGTTGTGGCTTTGGCAGGCTGCATGGACAGCCAAGGTGGAGAGGGGTATTCCATGCTAATAAGTTTTCTTGAAAAAAGAGTTAACCAACCAGACCAGGTACCCGAAGCAGCATGATCTTTGTTGGAATACTCAAAATTTGGCAGGATCCAATCCTGGCTGCCCCCACATAATTTATAGCCATGAGACAGAATCAAGACCCAACACCTGAACTGAAAACAAACCTGCGAGATTATTACCAACTAAAATAGCTTCCATCTGGCCTCTTCATAGGACACAACTAAAATTTAAGTGACTAGGTGACGTTGCCATGGTGATTCAATTGCCAATGAGCCCGTCCTTGGAGGAGGGCAACGAGGGTAGTCCCTGTGAGCCCTACATGTTCCACACACTTTGTTTTTTGGTGTCAGACTGAACCCAGCAGCACTGAGCCACATCCCCAGCCTTTTTTTGTTTTATTTTCAGACAGTCTCGTTAGTTTGCTTAGGCCAGTTTTCAATCTGGCAACCCCCTGCCTCAGCCTCCTGAGCCACTGGGATTACAGGTATGTGCCACCACACTCAGCACTTTATTCCCTTTTTTAGTGACTGTTACAGTTCAAATTTCTGTATCTAAACCCCAAACAAGCATCCGTGAAATACGTTAACAGCCCAGTCTCCTTTCAAGTGCCATTATCCTGGGCAGGCTACATAGGTCAAGTTGTCCCAGGCCCTACAACTTTCCAGAAATGACCTCATGTTAGATATGAGGCTTTAATCTCACTTAGAGTTGAAAACAGTAGTTTTAGAAAAGCCCAGAAACTAAATGTAGAATAGCTTGAAACCAAAAGTTACGCCGCTGAGGCAGCTGTAGAATTACTGGTCCCTAAGGTGTGGCTCCTCAGACACCCCCACCAACCTACATTAATTGACTCAGAACCCTGCTGTCCCCCCTGCTACATAGGAGACCGTGGTTCTTCAGCACAGTAGCTTAGAGAATTTACTTTCCAGAGAGCAAGCCAAAGACATGGGGGACTCGGCTGTCGACAAAGACAGACACACAGCTGACCTTGAGACCTAGCTTTTCCTACAGGCCCAATGGTCCACCATGAGCTCAATTCCCAGAATCCTAAAGCTCTCCTCTCAGATCCCCAAGCAGCAGGCTTGCACAGAGGTCTCCCAACACAGGCAGCTTCCCCACTGTCTAAAGAAGCAGAGGCTCCTGGTCCAGGGCTTTTGAAGCCTTGACCACGCAGCCTGATCAGCTGAAACCTGTAATTCCCCTCAGCTGCCGCACACGAGGGAGGCTTCAGGTGACAGCAGTGCATCGTCTTCCAACCAGCAATTAGTACTTATGACCACCAAGAATATGCAAAGGGGGGTCGTCAGAAAACTTAGGACGGTTGTATTTTTCTGGAAGTACAGAGCCATTCTCCACAGTCTGATAGGCCCCTGGGAGAAGCTTCTGCCCAAACAGTAGTAGAATTTAGAAGTGAGGGTTAGGCATTAGAGGAAAGGGAGTGGGAGAGATGGAAAGGAGGGAAGAGGAAATACTGGGGACTGAAATGGAGCAAATTATATACCGTGCATGCATGATTATGTCAAGCAAACCACACTATTATGGATGACTATAATGCACTAATAACATTTTTTTTTTTAAAAAAAAAGTAAGGGTTAAGAATGTGGTCCTCGGAATTTATGCTATAGGAGTCTCACCTGAGAAATTATCAGGGTGCCAATTCCTGGGCCCGCCCACTAAGAAACTGAGATTCATTTATGAATCTATTAACACCAGCTGATAAGAATGTAAGTGTCCCGGGCCCCATACCAGGGGAGCATCACATAAACCCTCAATCCATATAACTGTGTGTTATTCATCTTAGTCCCCCAGAGAGCCTTCCATGCAGTAGATATTCCTTCGTGAGTTGTTAAAATTGGTTACTGCAATTGCACATCCCTCAAAGATGGACCCCATGCCCTTAGACAAGTCTGAGGACCCGTGAAGCCCAAGTCGAACCTCACGTCTCCACGAGTATGTCCCGTGACCAGACAGCAGGCTGACTCCTGTACGATTTCTCTTGGGTGCCACTGTATACCCAAACTGACTCCAGGCCTGTGTCTGTGCTGCGAACCTGGTGGCTCCAGAGCCCACAGGGATCAGAAGGGTAGTGCTTGAGCTTAGATCATGTGTTCATTGGGGACAGCAGGGGAAGAAGGTGATGCTGATTGTTGAGCAAAGGATCCTGACTTTGTCATTGAAATGGAAATCAGCCCTCAAGGATGGCTGAATTATACACTAAGGTGTCAGTATGTCCATCTTGCCTCCAAAGCCCACTGAGGACAAGGACTGTGTGTTATTTATCTCCATGCCCCCAGCAGAACCTTTCATGCAGTAGATGCTCAATCGTGAGTTGTTAAAATTACTTACTGCGGGCTGGGGATGTGGCTCAAGCAGTAGCGCACTCGCCTGGCATGCATGCGGCCCAGGTTCGATCCGCAGCACCACATACAAACAAAGATGTTGTTTGTGTCGGCCGAAAACTAAAAAATAAATATTAAAATTCTAAAAAAAAAAAAATTACTTCAATTGCGCATCCCTCAAAGATGACCCCTTAGACAAGTGCAGTGACTTGCACATTAAAAGGCGCACTACAAGTATCTAAAGATCTGATCTGGGCCAGGCACAGTGACACACCCCTATAATCCCAGTGGCTCGGCTCGGGAGGCTGAGGCAGGAGGATCACGAGTTCAAAGCCAGCCTCAGCAATTTAGCGAGGCACTGAGCAACTCAGTGAGACCCTGTCTCTAAATAAAATACAAAATAGGGCTGGGGATGTAGCTCAGGGGTTGAGTGCCCGTGAGTTCAAACCCCGGTACCCCTGTCCAAATAAAAAGATTCAATTTGGTACTAAGTTCTCCTAAGGCATACAGGGTTGCACAGAATGTGCACTGCACAGAGATATAACATGAAGAGGTTGTCATTCACACTGCAATCATCTAACAGCTAAGGGTAAGGGCTAAAACCATGAAACTCTTGGAAGAAGACAGGTGCAAGTCTTTATGATGTGTATTAAAGCAATGATATCTTAGAGATATGCCTCCCAAAGTACAAATGATACAAGAAAAAGTAGAACTTTTTGACTGATTCAATGTTTAAAACTCTTGGGCTTCAAAGAATGCCATCAGAAAGTGAAAAGACAACCCACAGAATGGAAGAAAATTTGTGCAAATCTTATATATAATAAGAGACATATCTAGAATATGTAAAGAGCTTCTAGATCAACAGTAAAGAGACAGATAACCCATTTTTTTTTAATGAGCAAAGTGTCCGAGTGGACATTTCTCCAAGGAAGATATATTTGCAAATAGACTATACACCCACAAAGATACCCAACATGATTCATCACTAGGGAAATAAAATCAAAACTAGGATTAGGATTAGGTGATACATTCCTGTAATCCCAGCAGCTTTGGGGTCTGAGGCAGGAGGATCTTGAGTTCAAAGCTAGCCTCAGCAACTTAGTGAGGCCCTAAGCAACTCAGAAGAACTACATGTGTATATTTTTTTTCAGAGTGGTGCAACCATCTCCACAATCAATTCTAGAATATTTCATCATACCTAAAAGAAACCCTTACTCTTGGCAATTACTCCCCACTTCCCCCAACCACCCAGCTGAAGGTAACCACCAATCTACTTTGTATGGATTTGCCTATTCTGAACATTTTAATATACATTAAAATCCACTGACTATACATTTCAAATGAGTGGTACCGTATATGAATTATCTCAAAGCCATTATTTTTAATGATGCAATAAAACTGACAAAAGGCCAAGGGAGCAAAGTTGTTCTGTATTTTGAAGATATTTTTGGTGGATTTGTTTTATAATTAGATTTATACAATAAGGAATTCTTTCAAGTGCGTTTCATACAAGCGGGACCACCATGTATGGTTGGGCACGTTGTACACTCAACAATGTACTCAGCAATACATAGCAGCCCCGCCCGATGAGAACTGCATCTCAGATCCAGTGTTTTCCAGACTGGGAAGGAGAGGTGAGCCATGCTCTTGACCCTTCCTCGGGTCAAAAACATCAAATGTAGTTGTCTTTCATTTCCCCACTTTGAGTCCCTGAAGCCCCCTCGATAATTCCTTTGAAATGCACAGCACACAGAGGGCCAGAGCCAGGAGCACGTGTGGCCATGGATATGGAGCGCTGGCTCTCCTCCCCGTTGGGTTGGAAACATTTCTATTTACTTCCTGAGCTTGTCCCGACCATCTGGGGGCTCCATATGTTCCCTCCCAAGCCCTGCAACCCTGGATTTCGATGCTTGCTAACAGTTGACTGCCGTGACTCCTTTTTGGAGTTTCATCTCAAGAGCTGAGGTATTCTTAGTTGTCTTCTAATGGTCTAAAATAGAAAACATACCTTCGTGCTCAAGGAAATTGAGCCCTGACACACTGAACAGTTTGCTGTACTATTAAGAATAAAATGAGATGATACGTGAGGGGGAAAAAATAAAAACAACTTTGAATCTTTAGAGGGGACAAATGGTTTGGTTAGGAGTAATTATGGAGTCACTAGTAAGCAATTTAAGCTGTGTGTCCTTAAACTAATTACTCCACTTCTCTGGGCTCAGTTTATCCATTTGTAAAGCAAGGATAATGGTGGTTCATTTTATATATACTTGTTGTGACGATTAAAAGAACTTGTATTAAGATCTTTAAAACAATATCTACTTCAGGGGTTGGGGTTGTGGCTCAGTGGTAGAGTGCTCGCCTAGCATGCATGAGGCACTGAGTTCAATCCTCAGCACCACATAAAAATAAAAATGAAGATATTTTGTCCACCTAAAATTAAAAACTTAAAAAATCTAGTTTATATTTTGTGTTGTGGTCATTTCATAATACAGTCCAGATTTTACTTTGGACTAATTTCATAGGGATTCACTCTAATATCTTGGCCATCACTGTATAGGCCTCCTCTTATTCTGACGAAAGTCAGACTCTAATGCTTCTAAATAAATAACAGTTGTACAGCACGATTTAGTGATTATAAACCTGGTTGTGGCACTGATCATCTAGATCTCAAACCTGGTCTGTTACCCTATAGTCTCTCTGCACTTCAGTACCAACCTTCAAGGGCTTTCTTGAGAACTAAATGAGTTCTTGCATGTAAAGACCTAGAGCAGAACTTAGGATATAGAAAGTGCTGCATAAGCATCTGCTGTCACTAAGTTAGATTTACAATGTTATCCCTAGTTTTATGATTAAAATTCTTTACTCCTCTGGCTTTGCTCCAAAGGAAAACAAAAATTGAGCTCCAGTGGAAAGTAATAATCAGGTGCAAAACAGGCCCACTCTCCCACACCAAGGTAAACCTGGCTGCTGGAGAACAAGTCCCAGGTGTGTCTTCCAAGGTCCAAGGCCAGCATTTGTAGCAGGCCCAATGCTGAGACAAGCAATAAAGGAAAACAACAGAAACCTTTCAAGGTGGGTATTTGTTCATGCAAGTTGAGATGTCAGGAACACACAGACGATCAAAGGAAAAAGAAGACAATCTGTGTCCTCCTGGCAGTAAGGTTGTTGGGAACGTGTAGGCAGGGCTACAGTTGATGACAAAATCAATCATGGCTTTAGAAGAGCTCAGGGACTACTGATTTGTGGTTAAGGTAAACATCACTAAGAAGCCAGGTCATAAGGACCAGAGATGTGAACTCAGTACTATCAAGCTATCCTGAACCAGAGTGCCCTATCAATAAATCAGGGCTCAGCCAGGCACAGTGACACATGCCTGTAATCCCATCAGCTCTGGAGGCTGAGGCAGGAGGATCACAAGTTCAAAGCCAGCCTCAGCAACAGCAAGGTGCTAAGCAACTCAGTGAAACCCTGTGTCTAAATAAAATACAAAATAGAGCTGAGGATGTGGCTCTGTGGTTGAGTGCCCGAGTTTAATTCCCGATTAAAAAAAAAAAAAAGTCAGGGCTCAATTTCCTTTAGCATGAAGGTATGTTTTCTACTTTAGATCATTAAACAACAACTAAGTATACCTGAGCACTTGAGATGACATCCAAACCTTTCTGTGGAAATGGAGTCAGGGCGGTCAACTGTAAATAAGAACCACAATCAAGTACCTTCGGGCTATTCTAAACTGAAATATACTTGACAGCAGACTCTTTTTAAAAACCTTGGTGGTGCTGGGCAGGTGCCTGTAATCCCAGCAGCTTTAGAGGCTGAAGCAGGAGGATCAAGAGTTCAAAGCTAGCCTCAGCAATTTAGCAAGTCCCTAAGCAACTCAATAAGACCCTATCTCTAAATAAAATACAAAAAAAAAATAGGGCTGGGGATGTGATTTAGTAGTTGAATGCCCCTGAGTTCAATCCCCATTACCAAAAAAAATAAAATAAAACCTCATCTGTTACCCTATAATCTCTCTGCACCTCAGTTTCCCCAGCTATTAAATGGGATAATGTTGGAGTTGTAATGTTGACAGGTCCTGAGAACAATGATTTCTGCCTGTAAAAACTGAATGACAGAGTCCAAATCAAAGACAAAGCTAATGTAGGACCCCCCCCCAACACTGCTACTGGAATGTGGTCATGAATCCTAAAAATAGGTTGTATTAATCACATAATGATTAATTAGTTTGGTTAAATTGGAAGTTGAAGGATTAGAATATACACCCTCAAGGCGTCACTTTTTAAAAAGATCTGATTCAGATTTAAATTATTAAACTATCTAAAAATTCAGCAAATCACAAAAGCATGTGATGCATGCTAAACTCAGTCGATAAACAATGAACATGGAAACAAACATACAAAATATTAACCTTGACATGATGTTATGCTTCTGTTCTATATATGAGAATTTGGGCTTCCAAATAAAGTAAGAGAAAGATTAACCTCCAACCTACTTGTCTCTTTATTAGCTATGAAATGATTATCTCTTAGAAAGGAGATCTTGTTCTTCTTGTAGAACAGAGGTTTTTATTTAACCCAAATGTGGAAAAGGAAACAGAACGAAATAAATATCCAAGTCCTTTATTTCATGTACAATATCACAGGCAGAATTAAAGGACATGCTTCCTATGGGAGAAAATAGTAGTAATATGTATATTCAGGAAAACAGAAATCATAATATGGACAGAGTACTTAGGCACCCATAGAAAAAAGACAAGACCACCTCAAAATTGGCAAAGGCTATGAACACAAGTTCACAAAAGAAGAAATAATACATAAAAAATCCTGAACCTCAGTAATATCCAACAAATTACAAGTTGGGTCTAAAGTATGCCATTTTTGCCTCTCAGAAGATTTTTTTAAAAACTAAAATAAGCAACACACTAAGAATATAGTTTTATGATTTTCATCTCCAATAAAATTTTTAAAACTTGAGGGGCCAGGGATGTAGCATGCACAAAGCCTTGGGTTCAATTTGGCCTCACAGAAGAAAAAGAAAATTCAACATTAAACTGTGGAAGACAATTTATCTTAGGGCATTAATATTGAGGGAAGGAGAAGGAGACAGGGGAGCTCGGCGTTCATCTAGCTGATTGCTGATTGGGAACACGTCGCTGCTCACTCAGCTGAACCGATTTGGCTAACAAGCTGGAATGTGATATAAGAGGAGGGCTCAGCCGACGCCTGCGCATCCTAAGGTGTTTAGGTGTGTTGGGGAGAGCTGCTAGAGAGACGCTCTTTAAACAGATTCTAGAGGGAACTTAGGCCTGGGGAGTGGGGATGTTGAAGCTCGATTACATAAAATTACAGAAAGATTGGGGTGTATGGAAGGCAAAGGGGCTGCAAACTTCCAAGGGTTTTTAACGTGGTGGATGAGGTGGAATCTATTAAGCTGGGTATCAAGGCTGCTTGCGTGCTGGGAGTTTGGGTATGGCACCACCACCCTGTTCTCTTAATTCTTGGTCACCCTAATCAAAGCTCACAATGTTCACCTGTTGTCTTGGTTGGGCTACTCTAACTCAACACTTTTTTTTCTTCAATGGACTTTTGCTCTTTGAGGTATTCTCAGATTTCTCTCACTCCTTAAAGGGTGGTCAGTTACCAATAAAAAGGGCATTAAAAAGCCTGGAAAGTGGTTAAAATTTTGTAACCAAAAGTAAGTTAATTCCAACTTTTTTGGTGGGAGTGGGTGGGGGTGGGGGTGCCGGAGATTGAGCCCTGGACCTCACACAAGCTAAGTGCATGATCTACCACTGAACTGGGTCCCCATCCCAGTCAATCCCAGTTTAACCTGAGTACTGGCAACCTAATCTGTTTAAGATCATACTTATTCCCTAGGCGCTAAGGAGAATCGTCTCTCTATCCTGACTTTGGTCCTAACCTTTTCCGTCTTGCTTTACCTGGGCAGATTCTTTCCTCTGACTTAAGGATTCCCAGCTTCCTTCAAAGGGGTGCCTGACCAGTGACAGGTGAAGAGTCTCATTACTCTACTACATCCACCACCTTCGAGTTGGTGCCTCCCTTTAATGGGGATGCGAGTTGGGTAGGGTCCATCTCAAAAGTAGCGTAAGATGTAAAGATTTGAGAGCCTCAGATTTTGGATAGTTAAGACTTTTTCCCAGTTTATAAAAATCACGTCACGTCATCCAGTATTTTGTTGAAAGCCATATTTCTAAGAAGTTCTCCTTCCCGAAATCTTGCTCAAAATGGCCAGAAGGCAAAACTCTTATTTTCCCCCTTCTGGGAAGGATAAGGCAAGTTTTGAGAGAAATCTGTCTTGGAGATTTCCACCAACGGGGGTGGGGGAAAGGCTACCTGAAATAGCCAACTCTGAGCTCTCCTGAATTGAAGGTTAAGGAATGTAACATTTGGGGATGTGGAGGCAAGAGGCGAAGATGAGGCAGATTTAACAGGTGGGAGCAGTGAATTAGAAATTTTCCTCCTTAAACAACTGGTAGTGTCTCCAGCAAAACAATGTGTGGCCTAGCCCAGCATGCCAAAGGGCAAAATCCAGCAAAGAGCTGAGTGCAGTGGGGCATGCCTGTAAACTAGGTGACTCAGGAGGATCGCAAGTTCAAAGCTAGCCTCAGGAATTTAGCAAGACCCTCTAAGTAAAACATTAAAAACGATGGGGAGGGAGCTCAATGGTTGAGTGCCCCTAGGTTCAATCCCTAGTACAAAAATAAAATCTGGCAAAAAGAAACCCCTCCTCGGGTAATGAAGGGGGTGGATGGTGTTGTAGGTCAGTGGTAGAGCACTTGCCTAACATGTGAGGCACTGGATTTGATTCTTAGCACTGCATATAAATGAAAGTCCACCTATGACCAAAAAACTTTTTTTTTCTTAAATGAAGGGGAAATGTCAAGTTATTCCCACTTGAACCCGAGTCTCATTCTTTAGAGGATGTTAATCACAAGGAAGACTCAGGTGGAGGAAATAGGTGAGGAAGCTTCACATAACAGGTTTCTTCTGACAAACCTGCAGATGGGGCCCAGTGAAAACTGGAACCTGTCTTCTGCTCACAGCCTAAGAAAGTTTTAGGGAAATGAAGGAATTTTTGCAGTTTGGACGGTGCTGGGGGTTGAAAGGGTTTTTGTGGTCGTCACCATCCTTCTTTATGAAGATCACTGTTCCACATCAAAGTGTTTCTCAATATTTCAGTCCCAGGTAACAATTCTCTTTACAAGTTACTGTCGGGATTAGGTCCACCTGACTGTTGTTCTGGGTCAGTGACTGAGGTGACAGTAGTTTAAGATGGAGGATATGTTTCAAAACTGTGTTGCCTAGGTCACGTTGTTAGAGTTGGGGCCCTGCAAGAAATTGAGGCAGTGTGAAGACCTGCCTTTGAACCCCTGATTCTTGTGATCAAAGATTCCAGATCTGTTGCTCCAAATAACAGGCGTGAGTTTATTGAAGGGATGGGGGGTGGGAAAAGGGTACACAACTAAGAGGAAAAAATGGGTCCTCAGAGGAGGGGGGACAGTATGACTCTCCTGCACTCCAGGTTTATTGAGAATCCCAGAGAAGTTTCCAGAGTCCTGCCCAGGTCCACCTCTCAACTTTTGACAGCAAAATGACAGAATTTCAAGTCCCCACTGCAGGATAATTCAAAGTCACCTTGGCCCTTGCTGACTGGTTCTAATTTGTACTGGTTTTTTTTTTGTATTTTATTTAGAGATAGGGTCTTATTGAGTTGCTTAGGGACTTGCTAAATTGCTGAGGCTAGCTTTGAACTCTTGATCCTCCTGCTTCAGCCTCTAAAGCTGCTNGGGGGAGGGGAGGGCAGTTATTGGGAATTGAACTCGGGGGCACTTAACCACTGAATCACATTCCAGCCTTCTGTATTTTGAGATAGGGATCTCACTGAGTTGCTTAGTGCCTCGCTAAATTGCTGAGGCTGGCTTTGAACTCAATCTTCCGGCCTCAGCCTCCTGAGCCACTGGGATTATAGGCATGAACACCACACCCAGCTCTAATTTGGATTCTTAACTATGAATTCTTGAGACTTTTGTTAAAATGAATTATTCTCAACTGAATCTCAGGATCTGGTCACCAAAGTCTACTGGGTTCCTCCCATCAACATTATCTTGGGACTGTATTTCTCCTGCAGTTAAGTTTGCCAAGGAATGTGATCTATCCTGTCTACTTAGGCCAGGCAGGGCTGCGGGTAAATTTCTTAAAAAAGAAAGCATGTAGGGGTCAACAGAGTGGGTCCACTTCATAGAATTCTCTCAACCTCATGTTCCCACCATCCTCTTCTGTCCCCTAACAAGGTTCTCCCCAATACTAATGAAGAGTGAGGAGAGGGTGGGTGTAGGCTGGGGTATTGAGAGGATGGCCTTAGCCTAAGCAACTCCATTTTAAAACTCTATCTTAAACCTGCAGTCTCGCCAAGCAAGCCACAGAGCCCTCCAATATGTTATCTGACATAGCCTGATAAAACAAGTCACTTTCTACAACCCTGATAACGAGTTAGGGTGAAGTCACATGTCATTTGCCCACCCTGAAAAAGACAGGGTACTATCAGGATGGAAACCATCAGACCATATGTCCTCTCTAAGATGTAAAATGTCACTAAGAAACCTGGTAACAGCTGATAGGACCAAAGGGGTGTGCAGAAGCCCCAAAACTTTGTCTATTCATTTGTTCCGTTCTTTATACTTTCAAGCCAGCCAATACTGATGCACACATGCCTGAGGGCCTGATGAGGACCTGGACTGACATCTCGGCTCTTCTCATCTGCCTGATCCTTTGCATCATCCTCACTGCTCTCAAACTCTACAGCAGCCTCTTGATCCTGGTGAGAAAGGCAACTTCTCCCTACGACCCGACCCGTCTCTTTAGCCAGCTGTCAACTCCACACCTGGAGAAGCTGATAGGAACCATCCGTTCCTGACCAGATTGCTGTGGTCTGAGTGAGTGTGCATCTGCGGAACATAAGATCTAAGACTTAAGATTTTAAACCTAGCACTTAAGCTTAGCATGCAGAGGGAATGTCTTTAATAGGTCTGCCATGATAGAGTGTTTGTAGTGCTTAGAAGTTAACTTAGAATTGTTTGCTTTGAATTGATTACATCTATTGCAGTGTCCAGCATTAAGGATTGACATTTTCTTAAGAACCTATAGAGTGAAACTGTAAAGTGATTTTATTTATTTTGAATGAATAAAGCATTGAAAAGGGCATAATTGTGGACATTCTTTATTTCTCCCCTCAACTGCAGATGTCGCACGTTTGCCCATCGCAACAGGTACAGAAGTAGATGTGTTCATGTCATTAATCATCCCTGTTGACGGTGCATCTCTGCTCATCAATAAACGTATACCTTTCTCTTTTGGTAAGATAAAGGTCAATAAGTCACTTCAACGTAACTCCTTAGGAACTACAGGAGATTGGGAGGAAAGTGCGTGTGTTAACGTTGAACCCTTTAGAGTAGCTTTTCTGCTGCCGAGTCTGCTTCCTACCCAAAGAGTAGTCGGAGAACGTGCAGCTGGTGAGCTCAGACAGTACCTAATGTACTTGAAGGGGCTTGAAGAGCAATTGGAACAGGTGTCCCATGCTGCTTTCTCAAATTTAGAAAGCTTCCTTTTCTCGCTACTGGTAAACGGAGGACTTGGACATATTATGCTGGGTCCTTTGGGGGAAGCTGCATCAGATGACAAAGTCACTGAGGGATGTGACTGGTTGCAGTGGCTGTAAGAAAACTGGGCTAGGAGGGGTCTCCTACCCCTGTGGATGAGCTAAGGAGAGTAGAACCTGCTAAATGACTTAGGATTTCACAGTTGTGCTGCAGCTGACTTTAAGGTAAATCATAGGGCAGAAAGTGGCAGTGACTAGGATCCAAGCCAATCTCGGGAAAGGAAAAAAACCCACAGACCTACAAATAATTTATCCCAATGCAGTTGATTTAAAACTGGATTCTGCTCAGAGGTGAGCTAAATGCTTCTGAAATATTTTATGCCAACATCACAAAGAATATTTAATCTCGTGAAGCAGGCAGGCAGTGCTTTGTCACTTAGATCTCACACTCTGCACACTTGAGCTTGCCTCAGAATCCCTGAGATCTTGTTACAAAACCCTCTGCTAGGCCCCACACCCACTTCTCGTTTAAGAGGTCTGGGGTCAAAGTCCCCAAGGTCTGGGGTCAAAGTCCCCAAACTGGTATTTCTAAACAAGTTCTCTTGTTGAAGTGGCACCCCCTTTCTCCACAGAAAAGCCCTCTTCACCATGCCTGATTTTAGGACTGTCAGCAAAAGAGTCCACTGTAGATAAACTTCCTATTTTCGTGTCACCCTGTTTACTTGGCCACTGGCTGAGAAGATACCAGCACTCCAGGTGCTGGACACCCCCTTACTAGTTTTCACAAAAGTATCCAGTATAGTACTTTGAAGAAATGTGCAAACAAGGCCTCTGGCCTTGAGCTGCACCTCACAGAGATGTCTACATTTTTAGGATAAGTTACAAATGGGCCCATGGTAACAGCTGGCAGGGGGAGGAAAGAAAGGGGAGATGAAGCTCTCCCCTTCTCAGGTGTTGTCCTTGAAGAGTTAACTTGCCCAGAACAGTGAAAGCAAAAGCTTTTATGTGAACTTCTGCAGACTGTGAACTTCTGAGCCCCTCCCCTTACACACTGGGTATAAAACTCTGAAACTCCCTGAACTCGGGGTTCAGGGGATTGATTGATTACAGCAAAGGCTGTACCCTCTGAACCTGGCTGCAGCCAAATAAAACTGTTTCCTGCTATCTTCAGTGCCTTGCCTCATTTGTCCCTACAACATTGTAAGGGATGTTTCTCACTGAAAATGGTGTACATAGGAAGGGGGACAGTAGTTTAGGGACCTACGTAAGGCTGCAAGCAGAGATAATCAATTTTTAGTGCCTACAAAAATCCAAAAAATTTTCTGAATCCACTGACTTCACAATAAATGGGTGACTTGGGGTTTACTAAAAACCTAGTTCTCTGGGACAAACCATTGTGTTGTAACTTCACTGTGAATGCATCAAATGAAAGATGGGGTTGCCTGTCAATACTCGCTGAGCTTTTATCTAAACAGTTGTCTGGGACAATGGAAGCACATACCTAAGAGACTTTAGCTAGTGTTTAAAAACTAGAATCTGGATGGCATTAGAGCAGATTATGCTAAGTGAAGTTAGCCAATCCCTAAAAAATAAATGCCGAATGTCTTCTCTGATATAAGGGGGGTGACTCAAATGGGATAGGGAGGAAGAGCATGAGAAGATTACCACTAAATAGGGAAGAGAGGTGGGAGGGAAAAGGAGGGAGAAGGAGAATTGCACGGAAGATGGAAGGAGACCCTCATTGTTATACAGAATACATGTATGATGTTGTGAGGAGGAAAAAGTGTCACATTAGATTGGGTAGAAAGAAGTGATGGGAGGGGAGGGGAAGGGGGGATAGAAGGGCAGCAGAATAAAATAGACATTATTATTACTGTATGTATATACGTGGCTGTATAACCAATGTGATTCTGCAACCTGTACAGTCATAAAAATGAGAAATTATACCCCTTTTGATTCAAATGTATGAAATGTCAAGATCATTGTACTGTCATGTGTAACTAATTAAAAATAAATAAATAAACTTAAAAAATAAGAAATAAAAACTAGAACCACCACGCTGAGGTTTGCTTTGTCTCATTAGCATGTTAATGAAGCACCTGTATAGACACCACATACCTGAATACATCTTAGATAAAGGTATCTGCATAACTTCCCTTCCTCAACCTGATTACCTGTTTTTCTGCCACTTACACCTGCATGGTCAAGTATATTGTGGAGAAATTGCTGCTTTGCTTTTCTATAGGTAGTTTGCATTTAATGGCCACATTGTACACCTTACAATATCAATGATAGGCTGACAGCTTTAACTTATGAGATAGTACTATGTGGTTTTATTTTTTTCAAACTTAGTTGCATTTTTATAACTAGGTATAGCTTTTTCTTTATCCCAAGTAACTTCAAGGATGTTGAAAGTTCTGGCAGAAGTTACAAAAAAGTAACTATCAGAACTGGAGTTTTAATTGACCATGCAGAATTCCAACTTCTCAAAGTCCCCCTGGGTGAAGTGAATTTCAATTTTTCAAAGGTGGTTTTTAAAAAGTGTTTCTAATACCTGTAATCCCAGCAGCTCCTGAGGCTGAGGCAGGAGGATCACAAGTTCAAAGCCAGCCTCAGCAAGGGCGAGACACTAAGCAACTCAGTGAGACCCTGTCTATAAAACATAAAATAGGGGTGGGGACATGGCTCAGTTGTCGAGTGCCTGAGTTCAATCCCCAGTACCACCCTCCCAAAAAAAAAGTGTTTCTAAACACATTGAATTTTTAATAAAGTGCACATTTTTTTTTTCCAGAAAGGGATACTAATCAAAGTCTTGAAAATAAGACTCTGTATTCCCAAGAATTCCTTTCCAAGAATTACATTCACCAACTTCAAAAACCTCCTCCATGTTATTTCTATGCCTACTTTCCTGGAAACAGCCACAACTGTTAAAACAAAAGGACTGGGCCAGATGCAAACTTCACAGATCAACAAAAGCCTTTATTCAGGAACAGTCTCATGCCTGTGATGGACCCACTTTCCTGGTGGAAAATGAGCCCCTGGCCAAAGGGGGAGTCTGTGCTTATATAGGTTACACTGAGAGGAGACTTAAGTAATGAGTGTCACTTTAGGCACTCGGGAATCTGGGGTCTGAGGTCAGCAGTCAATATCTGGAAAAGGATTTGTTTTGGGAAGGATCAGTACTTTGGCCTCTTCCCAGAGAATGTCATTGCAGACTTGATGGATATCTCCTCCCCCAGGGCCTGTCTTGTGGATTGGAAAGAATGTATTGGGAAAGGATCAATGTATTGCCTTCTCCCTCATTCTATCTCCCCAGGCCATACTATGTTGGGGTTTGTCATTTTCCATATCCAATAACTGTGACCTTACTTTCTCCATACTAATAAATCATTTTGATTGCTAGAATTGGGTAACACAAGATATCCAGCAAAAAGAAAGGTCTTCAAATGAAGATTCACACATGTTACTTTAGTTGAGCATATCTTAATTTGAAATCTGCACTTCTAAATACGTAAAGATGCATTGGACATAAGAGATGCTGAAGTATCAGTTTGGCCTAAGTATCTTTGCTCCTGCCTCAGAAATCGGGATTGTAAGGGATCTGTAAGGAGAAGGTTCATCTGCTATTTCTGGAGCTGTAAATAAAGATGAAAGTTGTGAGTTCATAAAGAATTAATTGCAAAGTGGGACAAGATTTGTATAATGAGAGATTTGAGCAAAGAATAAAAAAGGTTTGGTGGTAGGGAACCTTAGACCACTTGCCATTCTGCAATAAGTAATTTTTTAAATTTTGGAGAATTTCCTGATCAAAGTCCCATACTTGGGCCATTGGTGCCTATTATTTAATTTGTCTTGTGGCCAAATTTGAATGCTGAGCTTTTAATGAGCATTTGAAATTTTTTTTTTTTTTTTGAGGTCATTTTGGGAGTTAAGGGTCTTAAAATTCCCAACAAGATAACCCAAAGGGGAGTCCCATGGAATTGACTGACTCCCATATTGGGGGGGCAAGACTGGGGTGTTGGTTTGAGACAAGTGTCCCCTGAACTCTTGACACCTGACTGGATAGTCCCACTGGAAAATGGGAGAATGTCTTCACCCCAATTTCAATGGTGGGAGGATCCGCAAGGTCTTAGGGAAAGGTACCTATTTGCTAGACTTCTCTAGAAAATTTAAAGGCTGGTGTTGAATGCAGGAACAAAATGGCAAAGAGGTCTCTGATCTGGAGGTCTCTCCAGGGGGTTGTAAAGGTAGGATTGGGAAGGGGGCCAAAAATAGGACGCCTCCAGCACCAATAAAGGACTTCATACAAATCCTTGCTCTTTCCACATAGCATAGGCCGTGGAAACCTAGCCTAGGATTGGGGTCAGTTACAAGTCAAGTACCAGCAGCCATTCAGCCAAATGGACTCAGAGTGTGGAGAGTCTCTTTCTATGGTGGGGTGCACAGTTAGTTTGGGGATTCAGCCTATAGCATGAGTGGTGGCTGGGGAGTACCCCCAACTTCAGAGGACCACCCCCAACTTCAGAGGATCACAGGGGTGCCAGAAGACTCTCAGTGGTCACTCCCCAGGCCTCATCAGCCATTTAATGTAACTGGGGTGAAAGGGAATGGGTTTTGGGGGAGATGGGAAGGGCAAATATTATCATACATCCACTTCTGGGTCAGAGAACCAAAATGTAAGTGCAAAATGACAGATGCAGACCTGAACAGATTCAGTGAAGCCATTTATTCACTCTCAGACTCACTATAGGGGCTCATTTTCTGGATGCAAAAATGGCTGTCAGTTACAGAGGATTTTAGTTTTATAGGGTACAATGAGGGTGGTTTAACCACTGGAAACCATGGACATGCCAGATCAGATTGGACAGTCAGAGAAGTAGTTGTGTAGTTGTAGAAAGTTTGAAACTATTATTACCAGGACAGAGAGGAGCTCGGAGGGAATGAATACTCAAATTCCACCCATTGCTTTTCTTACACTGGAATTCATTGTTTCCCTCACAGTTTTGCTGTTTACAGTGCCTCCATTTGGGACTAATTTGCCACAGGGGAGGATAAAAGTCCAGAGCCCAGCATTCAGTATCCACCCCCTTCCTTGAGGGCCCATTGTTTTGGGAAAAGGATTTACTGGGAGAGGTTTAATGTTTGGCTAATTTCTCCTCCTTCCTCCAAGCCACACCATCTTTCTATTCTCCGTGTCCCCCACCCTTGTATTTTTCCATAACCCTTTTAAGAATAAATGTTTGCTTTCATCTGTCTTCATCTCTCATCTCCTGAAGAATGGTCACTTGGAAGCACAGTTGCCTAAACAGAAACCAAGAGGAAATGCTTAGAAAATGGTTGATTCACAGCACTTTTAAATTACTTAGCTTCTCTTGCCTCTCGGTGGTAGTCTAAATTAGACTAGATTATTTCTAAGGTCCTGTTCTCACAAATTCCAATTGTGTTCCATCTTGGACTTATTACATTGAGTTGCTGAGTACTTCCAACTCAATGACAGGCCAGGAGAGGCTCTTAAGATTAAAGAGCCTGCAGTGCCTGGAGCCTGAGCTATTGTTAGCTGGTTCCTCTGGATCTGGGGTCCTCTAGTGGACAGAAATAGATTCCCAAATCTGGATTTAAATAATCTGAAGTAAAATATTTGGGATAAATGGCAGGTTTTGAAAAACTTTTTTCAGGGTTTTTTTCCTCCAAGATTTTAACATGCCAATAACATTATTGTATTAGTCCATCTCTTTCTATTGACACAGTATCACAGACTAAATAAAGACCTGGAGAAAACAGTGGAAAGAATCGGGAGAAAAGATGAATAGCCATGTCTTGAACACTTGTGATTGTGTCGTATAAACACGAACTTCAAGGTGAGTATAAGAACCTCTATTGCCACTCTAGACGAACAAATTTTTCCTTTTATCCCCTTTGATCCTTTTAACTTATATTAGAGGGAGTTATTTTCATTGTTAGGGAACAGACAGACGGATGGTGGGAACATGGAGTTAAGAGAATAACTCTACAAAATGGGCCCACAGTGCTAACCCCCACATGCCTTCTCTAAGAAGCAATTTTTACCTGCAGCCTTGCCTTGCCTGAACAGGATGTGTCACATTCCTAAGCAAATCATCTGTTAACTGCAAGAGAAACACAGGCCCAAGATAATGTCAATGGGAAGAACCCGGGAGACAATTTGACTAGATCCTAAATCTCTTGGAGATGATAGTTCCTCCTAATCATGAATTCTGCAAGAATTTATGATTTAAGAATCTAGTTAGAACAAGGTGACCTAGAGTTGCCATGACAGTCTTGAAAGTCTGATGTCACCCTGCTGTCAGTCAAAAAGTCAAGAGATGGACCTGGATGGGACTCTGGAAACTTCTCTGGGATCCCCAATAAAACTGGAGTATAGAAGAAAGTACATTGTCCCTCACCCCTGAGAGGACCCACCCTCTCCCCTTGAGAGTGTCCTATCCCTTAAATTAACTCATTCCTCTGAGCAACACATCTGAAATCTTTGACTTCGCAAGAATCGGGGTTTGAAGGC
>NW_026000241.1:10561173-10678142 GCF_001458135.2 Marmota marmota marmota | reverse complement strand
GGGGGGGGGGGGGGGGGTCTTTGCACTGCCTCAGTTGCTTGGAAGGCTCCAGCTCTAACACTACCATTGGCTAAGTCTCACCCAAAGCCAGTTGACTAAGGAGCTTAGAAAAATACAAATTGCAGAGACTGGCCCCTGTACTTCAGTGTGGAGAAAGGGTAGAGGATGGCTCTCTGCTAACTGGCCAAGGACTGGCACAATGAGGAATAAAAGTTATGATGCTATGGTTGATTAAAAATATCAGCAATGAAGTTTAGTCTCATAGATATTTATAGAAGTAGAACATGGATCTACAGGGCCAATTGCATGAGCACAAGGCATGTGTCCCTGCACAGGGCCCTTGTACATGGTCTCATGTTCTGTCACTATCTTGACATTCTTTTTAAAATATATATATATATTTATTGTAGTTGGACAAAACAACTTTATTTTTATGTGGTGCTGAGGATCAAACCCAGGGCCTTGCACGTGCAAGGCAAGCACTCTACCGCTGAGCCCCAGCCCCTTGACATTCTTAATTTTGGAACAGGGGACCTTGAATTTTCATTTTTACTGGACTGCCCCCCCCCCAACTATGTAGCCAATCCTTTGGATCAATAATATACAGCTTGGAGTTATGGAATGCAGAGAATATGGCTGTGCTGTTCCCTTTCCAGGAAAGGAGACAGGTTATGCACAGAAACGGGGTGAACTTGAAGTTTACTCAAGGGCTGAGTAGTAGTGTCAGTCAGGATCCAGAGGCAAGGGCAGAAGGGGAGAAAAGAAAAGTGAAGGAAGAGATTAGAAGAGTAAGGACACCTGTGCATGCATATAAGGTCAGCAACCCAAACAGTATGGGCAAATAATCTCCATCTTGCTGGACATGGTGGCAAATATTGCAGTGACTCCAGAGGCTAAGGCAGGAGGATCACAAGTTCAAAGCCAGCCTTGGCAATTTAGGAAGACTATCTCAAAAAACATAAAGCACTGGGAATGCAGCTCGGTGGTAACGTCCCTGGGTTCAATCCTCAGTGCCAGCAAAAATAAAGAAATCTGACACTAAAAATCCCGAGTCTATAGCAGAATTGAAAGTTGCTTTTGCAAAAAAATCACTCTTCACAGCAATGAAAAGCTGACTAACAGAATATTTGACATAAACAACCTAAAGGAGAAAAATGCTTTTATCCCCTCCCCGTACCACATTAGTCTTCATGGTCTATGGCTCTGTTGCTATGGGCGTGAGGGGAGTCAAATATCATGATGAAAGGACATGGCAAAGGAAGGCTGTTCAGCTTATGGCAGCCACGAAGCAGATGAAGAGTAAGGAAGTGGGGGCAAGTTATAGTCCCCAAGGACATACCCACAAGAACCCATGCCCTCCAATTAGATTCCACTTCCTATAGGTTCCACCATCTCCCAGTCACCCATTCAGAGTATCAATTCATCAGATATAAACACATTCTCCATTTGTGTCTACAGAGGCCTGGTAGTTAACTAAAAGCTGGGTGGAATTTGAAATATCTACCTTTTTAATACCTTGAACTTTTAGTCGCCCAGCTCTGCATTGTAGGCATGGTAATTCAAGGGTTATTGGCCCTAAAATTACCTTCAAGACTGAAGACACCAAGAGAAGAGTAAGGTATTTTCAAGACTTTCAGGGACATTAAACTACAAGCTTTTACAAGCCCTCTTTATAGAGATCATAAATGGCACCTAGAAGTCTCCCATCATTGCCTTTACCTTCCAGAAACCAGTGGAATCTTGCAGAAAGATCACCTCCTGGTGAGACTATACTCCCTAAGCAGCAGCAATCATCTCATGAAAACTGAATTGTTCCCTTTAAAATCACAGGCTAATAAATATTCTAAATAGCTAGTGAAGATACCCCCCCACAATAAAAGGGACTTCTCCAGAGCCACCTTGCAACCCCAGAACTGAAATAATCAACTAGACCTCAATTTGACCAATGGAGAGATTAACTGTGCATAGCTCTTATCCTCTGCCCCAATTCTTCCTCTTTAACCTTAAAGCTCACTTCAGTACCCCAGAAGATGGGGCTGAGTCACTTGATCTCGGTCATCTTCCAATATGGCCATATTGATTAAAGTTTCTTTCCTGCTTTTAATTGTCGTTTTTCCATTTGTTTTTTGGAGATGAGTTGGCCAAACCTGATTTGTTGGATCCCCAGAAAAGGGGACTTTCAGTAACAAGTTTTTCTAGTAGATGAGGATCCCAGCCTTTTCCAGACATTGCCATGCATAATACATGACAATCCTTTCACAGAGAACAGAAGATGAGTGAAAACTTCTATAACCCTACCTCACTTCAAGTTTTCTGTGAAAAGTAGTCACATATAAGGACTTCTAAATAAGAAAAAAAAAATCTATTACAGCTTTTGAACACTCGGTATGCTTTTTTTTTCCTTCAGTTTCCTGTGCCACTTACCTCTACGAATTCCTGTTTTATGAGCCATAACTGTTGAGCAATACATAAAAGCTTCTAGGTTATTGGGCCTATAGCTGACTTTAAGACCATATGTTTTTAATTGAGACCAAAGAAGATGGACTCTCAAATTTTACTTGAACTGAAATCTGAAGCAACCATGTTTATTTTGAAGGTAGTAAATATCAGGATTCTATCTTTGATATAATCAACACTTATTTAACAAATCTAATGTTACCATCTGCTAGTGTCACAGAGGTCTGAACTTGGAATATAGCTCTTGCCACTCTGCCACTGAGGCTTATCTTAAAAGGGACATGTTTTCTCCTCCCTCTCTTAAATTAACAAATCACAGTCCCCTTACAGAGATCATAGCCTGTGAATAGCTTTTTTAAAAGCCCTCTGTTCTCCCTGATGGACAGAATTACAGCCTCTGAAATGGGAATCCTCTGTGCTTACCCTTTCCTAGTAAAGCAAAGGAAACCTATTTTTTTCTTTTTTTCAAAAACCATGTCATTGGGCTGGGGTTGTGGCTCAGAGGTAGAGCACTTGACTAGCATGCGTGAAGCACTGGGTTCGATCCTCAGCACCACATTTTAAAAAAATAGATTGTGTCCACCTATAAATAAAAAATATTAAAAAATGTCACTGTTATTGAATTGGCATCAGGGACAAGTACAGACCTTTAGGTAACAATAATGATATTGTCCTAACTTACTGATAAAAGTTCTGAGATGTCCTAAATTTAATCCCTCTCATCTTTCCTCCCATCTTCTAACTGGTGATTAATCAGTTAACAAGTTATGGGAAAAGACGATTTCACATTCCTGAATGTATGCTGAAACCTTAACTTTTATCTCCTCATGGCTGACCATCAGGGTCATAATGCCCTGTTTATTTATAAACTTCCCAGACTGTTAATTCTGACCAATTTAGAAGCAACAAGTACTTCTTGCCACCTTCCCTCCTCTCGCTTGTTAGAAGTACCAAGGTGCTGCAAGAAATCAAATACATGCTCAGGAGTGGGTTGATAAGGCAAATTTGTACTCCTGCTGAAGGGTTTTGCCACACAAAAACCTGGATAATCTGTTCTGCCCCATGAGGCTTCTTAAACTTCTGGTGATATTATACCTACCATTCTTTAAGCATAGCCCACAGTGCTTTCTGGGTGTTTAAAGAGGGTTATGATGAATTCAAATACAAAGATTAACTGAAAAGTATCTGTCCTGAAGAAGATACAAAATGGTTAAACTTTATCAGGAAGGAACATCTGACTCCAAGTGCAAGGAAAAGGTGGCTTTGGGATCTGTGAAATGTGCCATCCAAAAGGCTCATGTTTTGAAGATTTGGTCACCAGTGCAATAATGTTTAGAGATGGGGATTTGAGAAAGTGACTAGAGTATGAGGGCTCTGACCTTATCAATGGATTAATCCATTGGGGGAGTCATAGTTTAGATTACTGGGAGTGTTGTAGGTACAAACCAGGCAAGGCACCAAAGATGGCAGGAAACTGTTTTATTTGGCTGCAGCCAGGTTCAGAGGGCACAGCTTTTGCTATAATCAATCAATCTCCTGAAACCGGAGTTCAGGGAGTTTCAGCATGTAAGGGGAGGGGCTCAGAAGTTCAGTCTGCAGAAGTTCAGTCTGCAGAAGTTCAGTCTGCAGAAGTTCAGTCTGCAGAAGTTCACATAAAAGAGGCTTTTTCTTTCATATTTTGGGCAAGTTAACACCTCAAGGACAACACCTGAGAAGGGGAGAGCTCCTTCTCCCCTTTCTTTCCCCCCCTGCCAGCTGTTACCATGGAGTCCAGTTGGTAATTTATCTTAAAAATGTAGACATCTCTGTGAAGCCCAGCTCAAGGCCAGAGGCCTTGTTTGCACATTTCTACAAACTACTATACTAGATATGTTTCTGAAAAATTAGTAGGAGGTGTCCAGCACCAGGAGTGCTGATATCTTCCTGGCCAGTGGCCAAGTAAAACAGGGTGACACAAAAATAGGAAGTTTATCTACATTGAACACTTTTGCAGAGACTCTTTTGCTGACAGTCCCAAAATCGGCCATGGTAAATATTTCTGGAGAAGCCCAGTTAAGACTTTCCTGTGGATAAAGGGGGTGTCACTTCAGGAGGTGATGTAAACTATAGGAAGTAGGGCCTAACTGGTACAAGTAGGTCACTAGGGGCATGCCCTGGAAGGGTATGGCTCATCTCCAGCCCATTTCTTGGCCTCTCTGCTTCCCAAGTACAATGAAGTGAATAGCTCGGCTCAATCACACCCTCTTTGCCATGATGTTCTGCCTTACTGATATAGGAATTTGGGAAGAAAGGGAGAGATGCTGAGTCTCAAAAGCACTCTTGATTCATGTGTAACCATCTATGACTGCCAGGTTTATTGTCTCTGTTCAGCAAATGATTGAACAGGACAGAGCAAGCAAGCAGCAGACAGAGGCAAACAACACCACTCAAAGCAGACTTCCCCAAAGAGAAGGGACCCCAGAGTCAGGAATCCAGTGGGGTGGTCTTGACTTGGTATGGTTTTGTTTTTGTCTTGTTTTGCTTTTAGGGTCTCTGGAATTTCCTCATCTCCTATGTCCTTGCTCTCCACACTATTAATTGGGCCTCCTTTGTCCATGCATCTGTTTCAGTTTTACTATTGGATCCCCCACTTAGGAGCTTGAGTCCAGAACTGTCTGTCTGGATCTTCTGTTTGTGTCCACTAGCACTTTTATCAAGCAGGAAGTTAACCTCATTAGAAGACCCTCTTCATGCTGCTTTGTTCTAGCCCTGCCTGCAACCTCCTCACTCACGGTCTTGCCCTGGCTGCCTGGGCTCTTCTATATCTCCCTCACATGCCCTTGTAACATGAGAGCAATTTGCAAGCCCAGGGAAAACTGAGGCAAAATTGTATAACTCTGCCCCAGTTCCACCTCTAGTTCAGTTCCTAGCAACAGTTCCTATATAAACCCTAACATCCCACACACCAGCAGGTTGCTGTGTCTCCTCTGGTGATACCTCACATTTTCTCCCTAGAATCTGTATTCCTTGCTTTACCTCAAAGCCATCCGTCTTCAGACATCCCCCGATTCTTCCCTGAATATGTATCTACTTTCCCAAATAAACCTGTCTATGCCTTTGCATTCTGAAATTCCTTTCCATCATATGCTAAGAATCCTGTGGTCTTGAGTCAAGTTCCCCCTTTTCTCTAGGAATTCCTCAGACTCTTCTCCAGTGACACTACTACAGGCTCATAGCAATATAACCAGTCATACATTCTGAAATGACCTCTGAAACTAACCCCCAAATCTTAAGTTTTTCCTCAGGTATTTTTGTCAGTGACACAAAAGCTAACCACAGATGAGTAACAGAAGCTTTCTCAAGGAGGTGTCCTTTGCATGAGTATGGAAGGAGGGAATATATACACAGAAAGAATTTTCAGGACTAGCATGTAGAAATGCACATGCATGATGGAACATGAAATCTGGGGAATTAAAGTAGTCCAATGTGGCCTAAGTTTGGGTTATATTGTGAAAATTACATTCAGCAAGAAATCAAGCACCACTAGAAGGATTAGGGAACTCGGGTTTATTACACCAGTGGACCCAGATGAGCTAGTTCTCCGAAATTCTGGGCCCTGAACAGTGGGGTTACAGGGCTTTAACAGGGCAGTGCAGGAGATAAGGTTCAAGGGCAGTACTGGTTGTTCATAGGTGGGTTTGAAATTTGGGGTTCCACAAGCTGGAATAGAGGTTAGGACAGGGTGGGAAGCTTGTGGAGGGAATTCTTTCTATAAACAATTTACCAAAGTGGAACAAAGGCAGAGAAACATCTGCAAGTGATATCACGAAGTGGCCTTTATCAGGGCAGCAGTTTCTCGAGATAACTGCAAACTTACCCCTAAGAGCTATAATTCAAACCTAACATAGAAACCTTACAATTTAAAGGGGTATTTAAACAACACTCTTACAGAGACCGTTAATTAACACTCTTACAAAGACCAAAGCTATAAAGTAATATTTTCCTCTAACGTGGTGTTAAAAAGATTTCAGAAAAGATTAAATCATGGCTTTCATAGATGTACTATTAAAATGTGCTCAAGATCCTATTTCTCTCATCAGGCAGGTTCAGTCCAAAGACTAAACAAGCTTATATACCACAAATATTGGAATGTGGAAATGAGGTCAAAATATAGAATCTAGGGGTGGGAGGGAAAGGGAAGAGGCAGGGAATTAGCAAGGATGGTGGAATGTGATGGACATCATTATCCAAAGTACATGTATGAAGACACGAATTGGGTGTCAACCTATTTTATATACAGAGATATGAAAAATTGTGGTATATATGTGTAGTAAGAATTGTAATGCAAAAAAAGCACATGTATTGGGGCTGGGGTTGTGGCTCAGAGGTAGAGTGCTCGCCTAGCATGCATGAGGCACTGGGTTCAATCCTCAGCACCCCATAAATGTAAAATAAAGATATTGTGTCCACCTAAAACTTAAGAATAAATACTTTTTTAAAAGTACATGTATAAAGACATGAATTGGCATGAACATACTTTATACACAAAGATATAAAAAATTGTGCTCTATATGTGTAATAAGAATTGTAATGCATTCCACTGTCGTGTATTTTTAAAAAAATAAAATCAATTCAATAAAAAATGGAATTTAAATGAATGTGGAAATTGAGGCTTCTGCCACAGTGGGGTGAGGAGTCAATTAAACATCTATTGGACCAAATTAGCATTCAAAATAATGCTCTATAGACATTCAAACACTTACCTACTACCTATAGTTTGTTCAAGTCACTCTCCAAGAATCATTGAAAAGCGTGACTTCTCCGCATAATTTTCCATCCAAATACAAAATTTCCCCTGTCAGTAAGACAAACCTGGTAAAATTACCCAGGGGCCACATCAGATAGGATCACAAATAACACTAAGGAGTCTGTACTTCTGTTAGCCCTAGTCTTTGAGCAAAAGGTCTTTGAGCTTGACAAATTGTCAAGCTGGGGAAATGTCATGTTCCCCTCTCATTTGGAGAGGCATGGTTCCTGGCTTAAACGTTGAGCAGATGGTGGGTACCCACACAAGGAACAACCTCGAGTGGAAAGACAAGTTGTTTTCACATTTGAGTAGGAGGTGCCTCTAGAACATCCAGGTGTATTTATGAAAAGGAGGTTGAAAAGGTCCCAAAGGACAAGGCGTGCAGTTCATGTGTTTCTGAAACCAGCCAAGGCATGAAAAGCAGCCTATGAGCCTAGAACTGTCCCAGCTGTCCTGATCTCGTGAAGATGCGGAGCGGCTGGTGGGAGTCCACACAGCCCCCAACGCAGGAACGCCACTGATAAGGCCACAGCCACTCTGGGGCGCCGCGAGGAGTCCCCCTAATAAGTGCTTCTTAAGCAGGATTAGCGCGAGGAAGCCAGTTGAACCTACCCTGTAGGCCACCTCGGCCCCAGATGCTACTTCCGCTTCCGGCCACAGACCTTTGGTGCCGCTTCCGCTTCCGACGCGCTGGACAGTGCGGGAAGGCGAGCGGGGAAGGCGAGCGGCGAAAGCAGCCCTCGCTTGGCGGGTGGGCTCCTGCTAGCGCAGCCGGCCAGCAAGGCCCCGGGCGTGCGGATGCGGCGGCCGCCGCCCCGAGGCTCCACGACGGCCCCAGGACGCGAAGGCGAAGCACGAGGCCCGAGAAAGCGAGGCCGTGGGCTCGGCGAGGCAGGAGGCTACGGCCTTGAGACCAGGGGGCGCGAGGAGAGCAGGCAGAAGAGGAGAATGGTGGCCCGGGCCTCTGGGAGAGCAGAGGCGGAAAATGACCAGACGGGGGAGGCTTCCAGGGCTGGTAAGGCCGGGAGGCGGCGAGGAGAGGGACGGCGGTGCCCCGTGGGCCCGTCGAACGGTCAGGACATCGAAGCAGTGAAGGAGGCGGAGCTCCCCTTGCAGTCTGGAAGACCTGGTAAGAAAGCTCTCCGAGGTCACTCTCTCTCCATCCTCTGTACCTGGGCCTGCTCCGTCTTTATTACTAGTCTTCATTTTTCATCCGCGTGTGTTTTCCAGTGCACATGGTTGACCAAGAAGGGTGGTGGGAAAGATTTTTTTTTTCTTAAAGACGTTTGCCCTTGATTTAGAATTACTGTAGAATGGCTCTGCTAGTGGTCCATTTTTGACTAATGTGAAATGATAGGGTTTTTTCCAAAGCCTTAGAATTCATACAAGTTTATATGTAAATCCTTAACAGAAATTAGGTCTTTTTCATTTTTAAGTGTATATTTCCATATACTATTCATGGGAATAAAAAATGGACGGCTTCACAATTATTTAGGTAAAGTTGTATTACTCTTTCCTCCTCATTGTAAAATGTTTTCTGGTATGTTTTTTGTTGTTTTGATCAGCCAAGGAAAAAAGAAAAGTTACCGAAGCCTCAAGTGATGATTCACAGCCAGGGATTGACCTGGTAAGAAAGGAATCATTAACCATTTCGGAATCTTTCCAAACAGTGGAATGCAGTGAATTTCAAAATATGGCTTTGTTGCAGTCTTTGGCTAAGGAAGGTTTGGTAGAAAGTATTAAAAGAAGAATTCAAATTAAAAAACATAAAAGTTTAGAAAGCTCACCTCTCAAAATAACAGATAATGAGGCTACGCAAAATATTAAGGTTGAATTCCAAGATGAACTGTACAAGAGTACTTCAGAATATTCTTGTAACAGCTTGTCACCTGGAGTAGAAAATAATCTTATTTTAAAATTACATGAGTGCAATTGTTTTCCCCATTCCAAGGATTGTTATAGTGAAAACAATGAAAACAACTTTGCACTTAAACCTGATGGTGGATGTATACATGTAGCAGAAAATTCTTCGAAGAAAGAGAACCTTAATTCCAAGGATTGTTGTAGTGAAAACAACTTTGCATGTAAACCTGATGATGGATGTATACATGTAGCAGAAAATTCCTCGAAGTTAAAGAAAGAAAACCTTAGGAATCCTTCAGGAAAAAGTGATGCAAATAGTATTCCTACTCTCTTACAAACTGAAGAAAACTTAATGGGAGTAAATAACTTACTGCTTGAAGAAAGTGATTTATACCAAAGTAAAAATAATGGTTTTCAAAGTGAAAAAAATAAATATTTGTCAGAGGAGAGCAATGGTGGCAGAAAACCCAGAAAAAAGATGAAGTTGTTTGATAAAGAAGAACCAGTTAGTGAGATGGATTTCTCTAATATGTCTAACAAGTCTGAGTTGATATTGCAAGAAAACCAAATGAGTACAGATGGGAAAGAAGCAGAGACATTAGAGGCAAGCAAAAGTCCTTTAAAAGGACTTAATATACTCTCTCCAATGGATCATTTATTAAGTCTGCCAGAAACTGCAGGAAGAAAACCAAGTCCTGGACATCATGTAAATGCTATGTTTCAGAAAACTCTTGAACCATTTTTGAAAGAAGAAACGACGCCTACCTTAGAGTCCTTAAATTATAAAAACATGGAACCCAAAGAGTATTTTAAATCAATGACAGGCTCTCTAGTGATATTGCCTAGTGATGGCCATGATACCGAAAAGAGATCTTCTCAGGAAGATTTGAGAGACGAAGGTGAAGAATCAAAGGTAAGCTGTCGCAGAACAACACCAATGACTGGTAAAAGAATTTGGCCTTATTATTCATGTGCTAGAATATCTGCCCAGTGTTGGAAAAAGGCTTCCTTGCCAGGCTCAAATTACTTATTTCCTGGGTCTCAGGAAAATTTTGGGCAAGATGACTTTCTTAAACACCAAACAACAAACCAAACTCACTTAACTGACTCCAAATTTTTGTTACAAAATTCCTTACCAGAAAAAAAAATTGAATCCTCAACTAAAGAAAAACTGGATTCTAATTTAAATTGTTTGTCTTCAGTTTTAGAACCTACTTTGATGGTTTTAAAGGAACCTATAATCAAGAATGATAAAAGGATAAAGTCAAAGGAACTGAGCAGAAATGGGTCAGAGGTAGTTTCTAATACTACTGAAGATACTCAGTTAACTAATGTGATTCAGAGCTTAACAGGAAATAAAAAAAGAGGAAATTTAACAAAACCTAATTTGACAATGGCTTCCCAGGATGGCCAGGAAGTAAATAACTCTGCAAGCAAAACTATCCATCGCAGAGCCTGCATTACTAAGCAAACACTTGTGGTTCCAGACTTGGTTAAAATATTAAACACAGGACGGCTGACTAATTTTAAAATTCCTTTACTTAAGAATAAGACAGAAAAAAGAAAAATAAATGCCAGGTCTTCAGAGAGAGAAGCTTACAGTCCCCTAAAAGTTCTTGACAATTTATCTGACTCAGAGGTAAAACAAAATAGGAATAAAAATGTCTCCACAGCAACATCAGAACGTCAGTCTTTGGGTATACAAAATGGTGTGACTCCAGGGCAAGCTAATTCTGACTCATTCTACAATAAGAATCCCTGTAGTATTTCTCCAAGCTTTACGAAGCAAGGTGATGATGATAAACCATCCAATTATATTTCTGAACTAGGCAATATTGTTTCCAATAAGGAACCTGTTTCTTTCATGATTGAAAATAATACTTTTTCTTGTGGTCCTGGGTTTATAGAGGAAAGTTCCTTCTGCTCTAAGGAACAAGAAGTATTTGAACCAATTTCCTCTGAAATTAGTGGTAGAAAAATGACTAAGAGCATTTCAAAAATCAAAGTGGAGTTTCCAGATATTCTTAAGGCTTATGAAGATGATGTTCTCTTAATTGATGTAATTCAAGATGACCCAGACCTCTTTGGAGTCTCCAATGAAGGGGAGCTCTCATCTGCCTCAGAGATCCCTAAGATAAGCCAGGAGCCCAATGTTGCAGAACAGCACCACTCAGCAGACTCCAAGCACATGGAACTTCCAGAAAAAAACGAATTGGGTGATTTGAGGTATGCATGTTCACTTGTGCCTTTTGGTGCAGATCATTGGGGGTTTCAGAAGCGCACTCTGCTTAGATGTCACTGATATTCAGTGATCATTGAATAAATAACACAGTTATTAAATAAATGTAATATATCACTGCTGACACCTGGAAATGCCATGTGCTAAAATTTGAGTTCAAGTAATGGATGGTATATTATATATCTTGGAAAACATGGAGCGGATCAGCTTTTAAAATCTAAAATGATGGTTTTTATAAAGTGGCTTTTGAAATTAGAGAGTCTTAAAACATCAGTTGTTTTTGGTTTTGCTTGTCTTTTTGTGGCTGGAGGGCTGGACCCATGGTGCTTTACCACTGAGCTATGTCCCCAGCCCTTTTTTTTTTTTTTTTTTCAACATAGGGTCTTACTAAGATGTCCATGCTAGCCTCAAACTTGTAATCCTGCTTCAGCCTCCTGAGCAGCTGGGATTACAGGCATGCCATGCCATGCCAGGCTCGTATATTCTTTAAAATTAAAATTTTATCTGCACGTTTTTAATAATCAAACTACTTAAGATTGGTGCTGTGTATCTTAACCCGTTATCTTAACCCATTTTCTGTGACTTCCTTGTTAGATTAACAAATTCATTTTTCCAAAGAACAGATGCTGTAGAAATTTGAGGCAATTGGATATTGAAAGTAGAATCAAATTTAGTTTTCAGAACATAATTTTTTTTCATGGTTTTACTTTTAAAGTGACAGTTTTAAGTTATCATTTTGCCCCCCCCAAATAGGACAAGTTTGCCTAGGGCAACTTGAATTAAGTAGTAACCTTCATGCTTAAGAACTTAAGTTTTGGCCAACAAAAATAGATTATATAATTTCATTTTACTAAACTATTACCATTGTTCAAGCTCTTATTTATATCTGTATTTTATAGTGCTTGAATATTGGAATGTTTTATGAACAGATTCAGAAGGAAATATGAGAACATTTCACTAAAATTTAATGCCACATGACTTAAATTTCTAATTTTTATAAAATTTTAGTTACATTGGAGAAATTTATGTTCTTAGGACTTGCAAGAGTTGTAGCTTAGAGCTGGGATATGACTCGGTGGTACCAATGGTAGAGTGGTTGCACAGCATGTATGAGGCCCTGGGTTCAATCTCCAACCACACACACACACCTCCAAACAGAATATTTTCTGTGTGCCAAATAGAAGACCAAAAGCATTGTTTTAAACTGTGAAATGAAATTGGGATGTAATCTTGCCTACTTTAAGGATTAGGACTTCATTTTTCTAGAGTCGCACTGCTAGTAGTAAAACAATCTGGATTTGAGCCAGTGCTTCAGTCTAAAACTAGTGGTTAAGACCTTTACCTTCATAATCTAAGGATTTTAAATCTTTCCATGCTACAGAAATAGCTATGTTAAGCAAATTATTTAACCTTATCATTTAAAAGAAAATATTTCCCTTAGAGTTTTGAGGATTAAATCAAAGAATGAATGAAAAAGGTTTTAACATAGCTTTAAGCAATAAGAGCATAAAGTTTTGTTTGTTGTTGTTGTTTTCCTCATTTGCTTTTTACCTACTAAAGTTTTCATCCTTTGAAGAACTAAGATTCTGCACTTAGGAGCAGGCATCTCTGTTAGCAAAATGCTGACAGAAAACTACATACAGCCAAAGGTAGAGATAATTGTGAACTTCAGTGCAGAAAGTTTCTTTTTTGCTGGGAATGGAACCCAGGACATTGTGAATTCTAGACGAGTAAGTGCCCTCTACTCCTGAGTTTTACCCCCAGCCCTCAATTTTTATTTCAGATAATTTTTAAAAATTTCACTTCCCTTCACTTAAAATACTAATAACAAAAGGAAGAGAGCAAATAAAAGTATATCTGCTTCTGAAGATTGTTTTTAAATGAACTTGAAAATTTCCTCAGTGATTTTTTTTTTTTTTTTTTTGACAACTGTAATATTGGAGAGAAGGAAGAAGTTGAGAGGTTTGAGTGATAAAGGCAGCGCAGCTCAATGTTTCCACAGTGTGCTATCTATTTATGTACTTTGATCCTTTTGCATGTTTATTTGAAAGTCTTTTAAATCTTTTTTTTTTTTTAATATTTATTTTATTTTTTTAGTTATCGGCAGACACAACATCTTTGTATGACACAACATCTTTGTTTGTATGTGGTGCTGAGGATCGAACCCTGGCCACACGCATGCCAGGCGAGCGCGCTACCGCTTGAGCCACATCCCCAGCCCTGAAAGTCTTTTAATCTCCAACTAGCCATCAAATCACATCTGAGATGTTATTCCAGGGTTTTGTTCCAATTATTATGTCTGCTTACATATGAACCTCACTCTATATTAGGAATTGCTACAAGGGAAAGGGGTATCTTCGTTTGTGTCTCATATCTGGCATTGTGCCAGGAATGTTAGACGCTGCCTGTACAGAGAGTATAGTACAGATATATAGGGTCTTGCCCTCATAGAGCTTTTAGTCTGTCAAGGGAGGCAAGTATTTAAGTACAATAAAATATAGGAGAACAAGATTTCAAAAAGAGGCAATGCCTTCTTTAGTGACTTAGGTTGAGTGCCAAAAGTAGGAATTAGCTAACTGGTGAAGAAAAGTGAGAAACTGAAAAAATGTCCCATGGTAAGTGTTCAGATGTCAAGAAATGTTACAGAATTTATAAACAGTTATGAAGGGCTTTAAAAAGTAAAATGACTATAGACTATATCTTAATTTCAACTTTTGAGAGGCAAATGGGGAGCTATTAGTATGCCAGGACAACAAGCATGAATGGACCAACCTCGGCAAACTAGAATTTAGGCCAAGTTTGAACTTTAAGTATATAGAAATTCATTGAAGGACTTGAGAGAGAAGTTGATCATTTTACACTAAAAAAAAACCCCATATCCCTGGTATCAATAATTGTCAAGGAATTGTTTGTTACCTAGTCCTTTTTGTCTAATTATTTTAACTTCAAAGTTTAAATGGATTTGAGAGGTTTAATAAGTGAAGACTGATAATCAGGTGGGTGTGAGGCAGAAGGGAGATAAAGATGATACCTGGCTTTTCTCAGAAAGGCCTCAACCTTTCTGATAACAGAGGGTCAGAATTGGGGAGATTGGATTTAGACGTTTTGAGTCAGAGGCCTTTGTGATACCTGTCTGCTAGAATGATTTCGTTTAATTAGAAGTCTGGAGAGGCCTGAGTTAAAGAGATTTGTATATGTGGTGTTCTGTTTGTATTTTCCCATCCTTTAAACTGTACTTCTGTTTCTAGGATTTATGTTGGGGGGAGAAAACATGCCTTCCAAAGACTTCAAAGAACCATAAATACAGATTGTTTTCAGTTTTTCTTTCTTGGATAAGAAATAATCCTGAACCAGTGAGCTGTATAGACCTGCAGGCTATATTTAACTAAAATTCATCTATTAAATAAACAAATTATGGGTATTTATATTTTATTCTTTGTATTTTCATTAATGTAAGTTTTTGTCTGTTTTTTAAAACAGAATAGTATTTACTGGTGTTCTGTTTGTAGTTTTTATTTGTTGAGCCCATTAAAACATTTCTCACTTAGTCCTCACAGTAACCCTGTGGATAGGTGTTAGTCTCATTTTATAGATATGTTTAGACTCAAAAGAAGTTTAGTAATTCGGGCACAGTTTACACAGAAGTGACAGAACAGTATTGGAACCAGGTTGGTCTATGATTTCTATACCCTTAATTTTTAGGTTGTAAGTTGTCTATAAGAGATAACAACAACAACAACAAAACTCAAACTGTCTTTTACACTAGTAATGACATATATGCTTGAAGGGTAGAAGTTGAGCATTCTTTCATGGATGTAATAATTTAAAAAAAATTTTTTAAATGCTTGTTTGTCTTATCTGATTCTTAGAAAGTGCTGCTGTCCAACTGTGTTACTAACAATTGAGACGCACGTGGGTAAAGATCCAAGTGAGGAATCTGTAAATGTGCTGGGTCCTGAGTACCAGTATATTATTCTGTCCTGAGAACTTGATGGGTTTCACCAGTTGCTAACACTAGTATTATATAGTTTTTAGAGAAGTGGAAAGTTCTGTTTAAAATATGTTACAATGTTTAAGCTCTGTTTGCTTATAATAGAGAACTGCCTGTACTGGACCTTGGAATGACAAAGTCAGAGATCTGTTCTTCCCTCTTGGCAGGTAAAATTTGATTCCCCCGCCCCCCCCAACAAAATAAGCAATATTGAAGTATCTGTATCTCCATTCAGGCCAAATCAAAATGAATTCATTAGAATAGGAAGCTTTTCATTTTAAAATCTGCTAATCATATGTCTTATAGTTCACTGGTTTTTCTCAGTTTGAATTACTAGTTGGCAGGTTAAATTTTGAGATTTGATTCAGTACATAACTTTGCTATGCTTTATCTACAAAAGATAGGTAATTTACCTCATCAATTTTGTAGTCTTATTTTGGAATTATATATTTCATATTACAATGTACATTATAAATCCGAGCCATTAAAAATCTAACAGCTAATCATAAGTTTAAATACCTGAGTCTTTGCAGAATTATAACTTGATGCAAAAGTTACTTTTACTTTGACTTTCAAGTCTTAAAAATATTTTTTAATAGGTGGACATAATCTTAAATCTCTTACTGTCAGTTCTTTTTGTACCATGCTGTAAAGTTATTTTGGTACAAGAAGGGAATTACATATTTGCTGAAAACTCTACTCCATTTTTGTCATTAGACTTTAAGAGCCTCCAAATTCTGTTATTTTTTGGAACGCTGTTTGACTTAAAGTTTCTATAGTTGAATACCATTTCTTTTCAGCAAATGAGATGGAGCATGATTCCAAAGGTGCAAGCATTTCCTTAGAAGTTACTAACGAGACCTCCGAAAACGAAAAACTGGAAGATCTCGGTGAACAAATAAAAGTTTCAGACTTGGATGAAAAGGTACTAGGGAATTTTTTGCCTTTTCTTATTTCTTGATCTTAAATACTAATGCAGAATTCATATCAACAGTGCTGTCAAGTGACAAGTGTAACTACTTTTGAGTAAGAGACTTATCATTCTGACAATGGTATATATATCCCTTAATGCTTTTTGTAAAACAGCATAGACAGGGTTTCCCTTATCCGGGAAAAATAAGATGTCCTATTAAATTACATATTAAGCTTTTTAGTATGCTGAAGTTCATCACAAACCTATGACTTTGTAAATGTTCTGTATTTTCCCACCTTGTTAAACATAAACTACTGAATATAAAATTTTTCTTAATTTTTGAATATCATAGTTCCTGAAGGCCATGAATGTTGTACAACCACAGATGTAGAAGGCATAAAAATTAGAGCTGAGCCTATCTTAATGCCATACCACTGATGTATGAAAATTTTGGTAACAAGCTTTCAAATTTTCTGCAAGGGGCTGGGATTGTAGCTCAGTGGTAGAGTGCTCACCTAACATGCATGAGGCGCTGGGTTCCATCCTCAGAATCACATAGATGTAAAATAAAGAGATTGTGTCCATCTAAAACTAAAAAATATTTTAAAAATTTTCTGCCAGATAATGTGTAATTATTTGATCCTCTTTCTTAATTTAATTGACTCCTAAACAACTGTTTCATACTTTCTTCTTTCCCCTTAAACCTTCATTTTATCCTCATTCATCCTCACTAATAACCTTGTTTTATACTTCACCAAGAAAACTGAATTGGAAAAGAATATCCTAAGTTGTTACTAGTACATTAAATTGCCTACCTGCATTTGCTCCCAGATGCTAGCTTTTCTTAACAGATGAACTAGTCAATTAATTTCCTTCATCTTTACTACATTCCATTTCTTCCCTAGCTTAAAATACTACTCCAGATTCTTCCTTCACTGCTGAATCATTCTCAACAAATAAACATGCTTCTCTCCCATCTTTTTAATAAAATGAAACAAAACACCCCTTTAATGGTCCATGGCCCCTTTAAACAGTCTCAGAAGGCTTGTCTATGCCCATTATCTTGTTTCTGTGCACCAGTTTCCTTGAAAGGAGAACTTACCTGGACTACCCTTCTTGACCCCCTCCAGGGACATCCTTGTTACTGAATCTGATGGGCATTTCTCAGTCTTACTCTTAACCTACCTCCAGTATTTGACACAATTGACTACTTTCGTTGAATCTTTTTTTTCACTTGGTTTCAAGAATAAACACATTTGCCCAGTTTGCTTTCTACTTTGTCTGCCATTTCTCAGTTAGCTTTGCTGGTTATTCCTGATTTCCCTGACATCTGCATGTTGGAGTGACTCAGATCCCAAACCATAAATCTGTTCTTTTTCTATCTAGATTTACTTCCTAGGTGGCCTCATACATTTTTATTGCATTAAACACTTTCTATGTGCTAAGACTCTTTATAGCCTAAACTTCTAAACTACAAACCTTTGTTTAGTTGCCTAGTTGCTTTTACCACTTGGATATCTAGTTAGGCATTTTACCTTAACACATGAAAAACTGAACTTGGCTTCTCCTGTAACGACCTTCTCTGTTTACAGCATCTCCATTCATAATTGCCCACATCCCAAACCTTGGGTATCCTTACTTTCATTAGTTCTCACTCCATATGCAGAGTATATGGTTTTATATACTGGTTTTATACTCGCACAGTGTCTAGAAACTGTTCATGTTTTCTTACTCCATCAACACTACACAGGTCCAGATCAGATTCTTCTCTTGCCTGAATTATTGCAGTAGCTTCCTAATAGATCTCCTACTTCTAATCTTGCCCTCTGGTAGTTTATTCTCAGTATAACATGTTTGATCATTTCATTATTATGCTTCAAACCCTCCAAAGGCTTCTATGCCATTCATAGTCAAAATCTTTTCTGTGACCTACAATGCCCTGTATTTGCACTCCGAACTTCTTTCTGACCTTGTCACTTCTCCAGTTTCTTGCTCTCCTTTTATGGCAATACAGCCATAAAAACAAGACACTTATCCACTATCCTTCTTGTTCTTGAAACATCACCAGGCCTCCTCTTACTTCAAGGCCTTTCTCCTTGCCATTTAATCTGCCTGGCATGCTCTTCCCCATAAAATAGTATGGCTGGCTCTTATTTCTTTTGGGTCTTTTCTCATACTTCATAGTCTTAAGGAAACCTTCCCTGGCCATCTAACCTAAAATTCTAATGCTCTACCTTCTTCCGACATTTCATATCCCCCTTTCTTGAATTTATCTTGATCTAACATGCTCGGGCAGAATTCAGATTTCAGTTTTTCTGATTAGAATATTTTTCATAGACTCTACCAGTTGAGCATGCCTACTTCAGAAATCCAAAATCTGAAATGCACCAAAACCCAAAAGTGGTTTTTTGTTTTGTTTTTGTTTTTCTTTTTTCATATCATATGGGTGCTCAAAGTTTAAATTTCATAGCATTTTGAATTTTAGACTTTTAAGACCAGGTATGCCTAACTTTGACAAATATTGCAAAATATGGACAGTAAAAAATTTAAGATACAGAACATCTCTATTGGCCAAAAGGATTCCTCATGTTGTCCTTTTTTTAGCCACACCTATTTCCTTCCCTTCTGTACCCCCCAGCCCCTTGACAATCACTAATCTGTTCTCCATTTCTACTACTGTCATTTCTAGAATGCTGTATAAATGGAATCATACAGTATGTTTACATCCTCAATTTTTTTTTCAACCAGGGGATTATTCATTCAGGATATTGCACGTATCAATAGTTTCTTACTACTTAGTACTACACCTATACCACTTTGAGCTATTCTATTCATTGAAGGACATCTAGGTTGTAGCTACTTTGTGTCTATTCCAAATAAAGTTGCTATCTACAAATACTCATTAGTTTTGGTACATAACCAAAGTTTTCATTTCTCTGGGATAAATGGGCTATAATTGCTCTATGGTAGTTGCATGCTTAAAAAAGGTTTTAATTTGGGTGAATTGAACCTAATACTGCCTGTGGTTTGGGGCATTTGAAATCTTTAATTCTTTTAGTCTTAGCTGGGTTGTTTGGAGTCTGTATAGCTATAATTTGGGGACCAGCCAGAATGGATCTGTTTATAATTAGATTTGGGGGCTTCATCTTTTAGGCTCTCATATTTTCAGGATTTCCATCCTCACTTTTCAGTTTGTTACTTTCCCCTTAATTCTGTTTCCTGAAATTATTATTTATTTATTTTTTAGTCAGTAGGGCTAATTCTTAATCTCCTAAAATGGTCCCAATTAGGGCCTGCCTTTGGGAATACAGCCATAAAAACAAGACACTTATCCAGTATCCTCCTCTCTTTGAGTATGAACTTCCCTCTAGATTCTGCTTTTCATTTCTTCAGGGCTTTCAGGTATAGGTTTTAAGATATGTTCTCCATAGATCATAGTTTACTGTAGAATGGTTAATCCAGTAGGAGATACTCTGCCATTTCTCAGTCGATCTGTTGTTCATTCTTTCAAACTTTATGCAGATGCTAGCATATTGTTTTTTCTTAATATAAAATGGAATTTTTTTTCCTTTCAATGTAGTGATGCCATGTTTTTCTAGTTACATAATTATCTACTACTTTGTACTCGGAGAAGTCCACCGTTAATGGACATTTGGTTTACCTTTTTTTCTATCTAACATATTACACATCCTTAAACATAAAGAGTTCTGCATATGTGCAAGCATTTTTAGATTAATTGCTAGAAGTAGAATTGTCAAAACTGCCCTACAAAGAGATTGCATTGACTTATACTTCCAACAACATTGAGAATGTCACTTTTCTCCCCTACAACTTACCACCTTATGTATTGGTTGGTTGGTTTTTGTGGTACAGGGTATTGAAACCAGAACCTTAAGCACTGAGCTACATCCGCAGACCTTTCTATTTTAAGACAGTCTTGCTAGGTTGCCTAGACCACCATCAAATTGGTGATTCTCCTACATCAGCTTCCCAAGTAGCTAGAATTACAGGTTTGCACAACCATGAGGGCTTCACAACTCATTGAATTGGTTTTTGTCCACCTTTGTTTTTACAAATGGCCTTGTTTTAATTTTAATATACATTTCTCTTATGAGTCTAGTTAAGTACCTTTTAGCGGGTTTAAAAGCAATCTCACTTTTCTGTGAACTTCCTGTTTTTGCTAGCTTCTGGAATTTCAATCTTTTTATTTATAGGAACTCTTCATGTGTTGAACTCTTTACCTAGTATTTTCATCCAAGAATGTTGTGTATCTTTTCATTTGTTGTTTTTTCTTTGTTTTTAATCTTGGGTAGTGCTGGGGATCAAACCCTGGGCCTTGTGCATGCTAAACAAGTGCTATACCACTAAGCTACACTCTTGGCCCCTAGCATGTATGACTTTATTATAATTAGAAATTATGTTCTCAAAATATTTCACAAGTAATTTTTTTTTTTTTTTTTAAGTATAGCTATTGAGAATGTCACAGGAGTGGTAGCTCATGCCTATAATCCTAGCAACTGGAGTGGCTAAGACAGGAGGACCACAAGTTCAAGGATGGGCTCAACAACAGAATGAGACCCAAAGCACCTTAGCAGGACTACCTCAAAATAAAAAGGGTTGTAGTACAGTGGTAAAGCACTCCTGGGTTTAATCCTTGGTATCACCAAAAGTTTCAAGAAGCTTTTAAATATTTCTAATGAAAAATTGTTTATAGATGCCACCTGAAAAGTCACTCAAAACTTAATTTGGGGCGGGGAGGGGGAGGAAGGGGAAGAAGCGCAACTTTCAATGTTCATAATAACTTGAAATAATGACATATATTTTTCTCTTTGATAGTAGAAATTAAGTGAATATTCAGTAATTCTGTAGAATTGTTTTTATGGTCAGCCATAATCTAATTGTTTAATCTATAATACATTCTAATATGGTAAACATCATAGTTTAATATATAGATACTCACTTCTTGTCTAACCATAATCTCTTCATAGTGTAGAGTTTCAGATAAGGCGACTAACAAAGAAGAAAAAGAAAGTACTTACGAAGCTTGTAAAAGGTCTGTAACAATTCTTTGTTGTTGTTTAATGGTTTCTGGTCCTGGGGATTGAACCCAGGGGTGGTTAACCACTGAGCCACATCCCCAGCTCTTTTTTATATTTTTTATTTAGAGACAGTCTTGCTGAGTTGCCCGGAGCCTCGGTAAGGTGCTAAGGCTGGCTTTGAACTCATTATCTTCCTGCCTTGGCCTCCCCAGCCACTGGAATTATAAGCATGTGCCACCATGCCCGGCTTTACCATTTCTAATATAACTTTAAAATGGTCACCCATCTAATTGGTATTTTGAGTATTTTTATTCTGTTATATATACTTGAGCAATTGTGCCATAAGCCATACATAGGTATGATTTAACTAATGAATCAGATGTACCCAGATATAAAGGATGTTTTAAGTTACTTTAAAACTGTCAGTAAATTGTTTTGGGTCATTAAAATATTTTTGAGAAAGATAAGTGGTGGTAAAATAAAAGAAAGGATGTATATATGACTTCCATGAATTTAAGAATGGCTGAAATCAAAAGAACATTGTATTTTGCAAATATTTTTATCTGGGTGCAGGGAGTACTGAGAGTTAAAAGCACGCTGACTGGAACACATAAAACTACCAAATTTAGAGTTGGAGGACCCCCCACTTAGCAATCATTTAATCCATTCTGCACCTTCATTTGCTGCTGAAGTAAGCCCCTTCCGTGTCAGAATGAACGTATTCAACTCCTTTTATGTTCAGGCAGTGGTTTTCAAAGTGATTCTTGGCGCAGCAGCATCTTGTGGGAACTTGTCAGAAATGGAATTATTGGGATCCACACAAAACAATAAACCAGAAAGAAACTCTAAGGATGGGACCCAACAATCTGTATGCAACAGGCACTCATCTAATGTGTGTGGAAGTTTGAGAACTACTGTGTTAAGGGCAAGGGTAGGTAATAATTAGGTGTGTGTTGAAGTCCAACATGGTTTGTGACCATTTGGAAATCTTGAAGGGAAAAAGTAAAAAGGCTAACTTTATTTTCCTGATGGAAGGATTTTGCTTACTAGGTTATAATCTATGAAGGTTTATCATAAATTTGGCTCTACCATAGTGTTCAGCAGTGTGAGTAACATTGGACAAATCACATCACCCTGGACTTCAGTTACCCAATCAAAAATAAAAGGGTTTTCTAGATCTCTTCCGTCTATAATATTTCATAATTTGTTGTATGTCACCACTTTTTGTTTGGGGTTGGGGAATGTTGATTAACTTATTATTGACATCTGAAGTTCGGGAGAGAAGTGAATGTTTATTTTGTGAGAAATTTCTCAACTCTGTCAGTGCTACTACATTTCAAACAAGGATAAACTAGCCCCACTTCTGTTTTTTACATCTCTGTCCCAGAAAACCTCTGCTGTTAAAGCTTATTATAATTGTTTTTAAGGTTAAAATACTATAGTATCTAAATGTTGATGTCTTTCTCCTAAAAAGCTAATTGATCTGTATCTACTAGTCCTCCTAACCTAATTTTGTAGATAAGTAGCCTCCAGATTAGTTTTTTTTAAAATATTTTTTTAATTGTAGATGAACACTCAGTATCTTTATTTTTTATGTGGTGCTGAGGATCGAACCCAGTGCCTTACACATGTGAGGCAGGAGTTTTACCTCTGAGCTACAGCCTTAGTCCCCAGATTAAATTTTTTATAAAATTGGTTGTATAGAATGTCATTCATTAAAGTACATTTAAAGCTTTTAAATTAGCAAACCTGGAACAATAACATCTTTAATGCATCTTCAGAAGAAGCCCTCAGATGTATCTAGATTTATTATACATACTTATCTTAAAAAATAATTTAGTGCTCACCTCACACGTTCGAGACCCTGGTTTCGATCCTCAGCACCATATAAAAATAAATAAGTGAAATGTATTGTGTCCAACTATAACTAAAAAATAAATATTATTTAAAAAAATAATTTACAGTAGTCCTCCACCTTTGTCCATGGGGATATATTTCAAGACCCCCAGTGGATGGCTGAAACTGCGGTATTACTAAGCCCTTGTATGTAGCATACTTTTTCCTGTAGATACCTATGATAAAGTTTAATTTTAAATTGGGCACAGGAAGAGATTAACAGTAACTAATGATATTCCAAGAGTTAAAAGCATGCTATAAATAATAGCAATATATTATTAATAATAGCAATATTATATATAGATAATAGCGATATATTATAATAAAAAGTGCATGAATGAATACAGCTGCTACACTATACTTGCCCTTCTTATGATGTAAGATTATACAATGTCTCTAAAGAGATCAAAAGTGAATGGTGGTGGTGTTGTGATACAAATGGCATTAGGTTACTGTGTAAGGTGTACTTGATTACAAGCAGTATTGCCATGGTTGTTCTGATACAAGATGTGACTACTGAGTGACTAATGGGTGGGTAGCATATGCTCTTTGGACACACTGAACAAAGGGATGAGTTAAATATCAGGCAAGACAGAAAGGGACAGGGCAAGATTTTGTCACACTTAGGAACAGTGTGCAATGTAAAATGTGAATTTTTTTTTTCTGGAATTTTTCATCTAATGTTTTCAGACCACAGTTGACAGGCAGGCGCTTTACCACTAGTGGAGGACTACTGTAAATGTTTTCAGACCACAGTTGACCACAGACAACTGAAACCATGGAGAGTGAAAAAAACCTTGAGTAAGGGAGAACTTCTAAAGCTCATTTCATTGCATTATCAGTAGAATAATTGGATGGCCTTTCTGGATTAGAGTGCTAACCTAGTTCCTCCTCAAACCTTTTGTCTAGCATGATCAAAAATATTTTGAGCAAACCACAAAGTGATATAGTCCCAGTTAGGAGACTGAAATAAGAGCAACATAGCAAAATTCCCTCTCAAAATTTTTTCCTCTGGTTTTAACCATACCACCCCATTTCTACACCTGCCTCAACAATTTAATAAGTATTGGTTTTCTGTTAGGTCAGAAACATTATATTGAAAATATTGAGGGCTGGGATTGTGGCTCAGAGGTAGAGCACTTGCATACCATGCAAGAGGCACTGGGTTCTATACTCAGCACCACATAAAAATAAAATAAAGATGTTGTGTCCACCTAGAAAATAAATATTTAAAAAGAAAATATTGAAATAGCACAAGGCCCTGGTTCAAGCCCTAGCACCACAAAAAAAGGAAAATATTGAAAAAAAATATGTAGTGTATATATGCAGCATAATATATAGCATGTACATAGCACAAGGTGTTTGTTTACTGAATTCTCTTTATTTTAAAATTTTTCCGATCTTTCTGCTTATACAGCACAGAGTCTAGAAATGCAGAGATAATGACTGCTGAATGTCAATTAGCAGCACTGGGCACCAAACCTCTGTGCTTATCATTGCCTCCTTTGAATCTGGGTGGTCAAGAAGACATAATACCGAAGCCCTGGATGAATGGTAATATTTATTTTTTAAATAAAATCCGGTTGGCTTTTGATAATAGGAGACATTTCCACTGAAAATAGACATAAAGACAAAAATAGGAACAAGTATGGAATGTTAAGATTAAACTTATGTACCTTTTATTTAGTATTTTGATAAGACAGTTTCTGAAATATCTGTATTTGATACTGTAGTAAGAGTAAATTCACGAATACCTAAAATATTCATATTTTAATTGTTAGCATTTGTCAAGTTTTTTTTTTCCTGACAATTCATAATGCTAGGAACAAGCTTCCCTGAAGAATGAATCTAGAAACTATAAAATTACTTTGTAGCCCACACCCAACTCTTCTAGACTTTCCCAGTGCTTCCTTCATGCTGCCTAGTTATAGTGGGCTATATAGCATAAAGCTTGCAGTAGTCATGTGTTTTATTTCAAAATCTTTCAGTTTTCATAATACAAATTACTGCAAAACTATGCAGCAAAACTTCGTCTTGTTCCAGATTATATCTGGATGCTACTGAAAGTTTTTATTTTATCCTTAGAAAAGAATGTTTTAAAATGTCCTATTTTCCACTTTAAAATACCTCCATTATGGCATATGATGTCTGATACAATGGTCAGCTTGGGAACACCATAACAAAATACCAGAATGGTAGCTTAAACAATTGAAATGTATTTCTTATAATTCTGGAAGGCTGGAAGTCCAAAAGTAGGGTTCTAGCAGGTTCTATACAGAATGATTTAGATCTTGACTTCTCTTAAGTTTCTAGACTCATATTTAAAATTATAGACTTACTGTATGCTGCAGATAAGTTTCTTAAAAGCCTTTATAAATCTTTCTAAAGGAAGAATATTGTCAAACCAGGTGCTGGTTTACTTTCTGGTAGAACTTTCTGGTTTGCAGAAGGTTGCTTTCTTGCTAAGACCACATATCCTTCTCTGAGTATGTGCAAGGAGAGAAAGTGAGAGCTCTTTGTTCTTATAAGGACCCCCACTCTTCTACCCTCATGATTTAATTAACTTTAATTGCTTCTATAGAGGCCCTATCTCCAAATGTCTCATGGAAATTAGGGCTTTATAGTATGTAAATTTGGCATGGAACCCAGTTGAGCCCACAGCACCTGGTTTGACAGTATTCTCCTTTAGAAAGACTTATAAAGGCTTTTAAGAAACTTATCTGCAGCATATAGTAAGTCTATAATTTAAAATATGGGTCTAGAAATGCTTAAGGGAACTAAGATCTAAATCATTCTGTATTTCATAGTGATACACCTGGCAGCACAGTCTATAAATTGTACATGAATATTCCAAAGTGAAACTTTAAAGCGAATAGCAGTGGTGATCTACCCCATTGTTATAAAGGGAACTCATGGTAACATATTAGTGTGTGATGACATTCTAAATCATTTCTAGATTTCAGATTTCCAGGAAAACATTCTGTCCTAAGGCTGCAGAATCCTGACACTTGTGAAATATTTAAAAGGGATAAAAATGCAGGGGTAAGTCTTCCACTTTTGAAAAAACAGTAATTTTCTAAGTTATAACCCATACTTTGAACCTGTCTTTTTTTTCCCCCTCCCCTTTTTTTGAGGGGGGTGTGGAGTGGGAGGAAACTGGGGATTGAACTGGGGGGGGGGGGGATCAACCACAAAGCCACATCCTCAGCCCTATTTTATATTTTAGAAATTAGGTCTCACTGAGTTGCTTAGGCCCTTGCCATTGCTGAGACTGCCTTTATACTCGCAGTCCTCCTGTCTCAGCCTCTCGAGCCTCTGGGATACAGGTGTGTGCCACCATGCCTGGTTCCCCTATCATCCCTATCATTTTATTTATTTATTTATTTGAGTATTGTACACTAAGAAAAATTGATTTCAATTGATATATATAACTCTTAAATTGGTTTTTCAGTGTTCTTAAGAATGTAAATTGTTTAGAGTTCTATATTTCCTTAGCAAATTAGCAAACAGCTTATCTTGATACTGTTGTTTGGGGTATATAATATTTCTGTTTTAGGAACTGGGAGTATAAGCTCAGGGTAGCATGTATGAGGGCTTTTGTTCAAGCCCTAGCACACAAAAAGTGTGTATTTTTGTTACTTCAAATACTTTTTCACTTTACTTTGTTTTACAGTTAATACAGAAAGGGAATTTTTCTAATTTTCTAGGTGTTCCAGAAGCCCTTAGGGTTGATGATACCCCATAGATATTGCAAGTTTCATTTTAATACATTACGTGGCTGTGAGAGATTGCAATGCAAGTTTGCTCATGTGCCTGAACAAGGGAATGAAAAGGTAATGCATAAAGTCTTTGAAGTAGAAATTGTGTTACTAACTAATGTGTCATATATTTTAGTTTAGATTTTTATTCTCTTCTGATAGCATAGGTGAGTTTTGCCTATTTTGTGGTTTTTTTTTTTTTATATAAATAAAACTTGATTTATATTCTTTTATGTCTGGCTTTGGTTTTAAAATCTTTTTTTAAGAGATGGGGTCTTGCTATTTTGCCCAGGTATTGACCTTGAACTCCTGGGCTCAAGCAATTCTGCCTCTGCTTTCCGAGTACTTTGGGTTTACAAGTGTGCACTACTGTGCTTAGATTGCCTCCTTTTGCTTTAAGTTTTTGAGATACCTCTATATTTTTAGTTAACTTTAGGGGTTTCTTTTTCTTTACTATATAGTAAATATATCGTTGTGTGAACATCAGTTTTGTGGATAGATATCAATGTTGATTGGCAGTTGGGTGGTTTCCAGATTTGGGTATTATAGTAGTGATGCTATCAATATTCTGCATGGTTTTTGGTGAACTTATATATACACTGATGGGTTATACATAAAACTGAAACTGCTGAGTCATAGGTCTTCACATGTTCAGTCTTAGCTGCTGAACAGGTTTCTAAAGTGGTTGTACTAAATTACTCTCACCAGCAATATCAGTTCTGGTTGTATCATATTCTTTCAGTTCTTAGTATGATCAACCTTTAAATCTTAGCCATCTTGGTGAATGGGTAATGACTGATGCCCTCCCTGATCAATGAAGTGAGCATCTTTCAAAATGTTTTTGGACATTGGGATATACTCTTTGGAAGTACCCAAATGTTTTGCCTATATCCTGTGAAGTTTGTTTCTTATCAATCTACAAGAACTCTGGATATAGGTTCTTTTGTCAAATTGCAGATATCTTTAGTCTGATTTGTCGGTTATTTTCTTTCATAGCGTTAACTTCTTTTAACCTGTTGAAGATATCTTTGCCAAGATCATAAAGATGTGCTCCTAGCTGGGCGCTGTGGCACTCAACTATAATCCCAGTGTCTTGGGAGGCTGAGGCAGGAGGATCGAGAGTTCAAAGCCAACCTCAGCAACTTAATGAGGCTCTAAGCAATTTGTCAAGACCTTGTCTCTAAATAAAATACAAAAAAAGGGCTGGGGATGTGGCTCAGTGGTTAAGTACCCCAGTACCCCCAAAAAAAGTATTCTTACATTGTTGTATTTTTTTTGTTGTTTTTCTGTTTTCTTTTTTGTTTTGTTTTTGGTTTTTTTTAACCTTTTGCATTTTTGTTTGGTATAGGAGTTGAGATACTTTTCCCAGGTGCATTTTCAGGTGACGTGGTACCAATTATTAAAGACTGTCCTTTCTCTACTGTACTCCAGTGTTGCCATGTCATAAGTCAGCTGATGATGTATGTATGAATGGGTCTCTTTCTAGGCTTTTTGTTCTAATAATCAGTCACTATATTTATCCTTACACCTGTAAATGGTTATTTTTTACATACTAAATAAGGATTTTGAAATCAATTTAATATACGTTTCAAACTGTAAGTTGACCAAATAGCACCTTCTTTATTTCAGTGCTTTAAGCTCACTTAAAAATTTTGAAATAAGCAAACAGAATTGAAATTTTATAGTTCTTATGAAATATAAAAAGGTAATTTTACATTTTTGTAACATTTGCAGGTTTGCATGGATGTATTTAGGAAATATATAAGTATCAATGAGCTGTGTTTGCTACAACGTGCAGGTAGGAGTCAGATGAAATTTATTAATATGGTCAGAAATTTATTAATATGGGTGTTTCACACATTGTGCTGTTGTATCTTATAGTTTGAAAATAAACTTTTAATACTAAGGTAAAGTATCCAGTTTTCATACTAAGAGTGGCTCTACTGGCCTTAGAAAGGATTAAAAGTAAATATGGTATTTTGATTTAAAAAAATTATAATCCACCTAACACTATAACTCCCCTTATCTACTAATATTTGTTTTCAGTAGTACTAGGGATCGAACCCAGGAGAATTTTACCACTGAGCTACATCTCAAGCTCTTCTTTTTTGTCTTTGGGCAGCATCTTGCTAAGTTGTCCAGGCTGACCTCAAATTTGCGATCCACCTGCTTTAGTGTCCCATGTCACTGGGATTACAGGCATGTGCCACCATGCCCAGCTTGTACTAATATTTTCATAACTTTTACTTACAGATGTAAGGTAGAAAAAAATTTATTTACAGATGTAAGGTAGAAAAAAAGGTTTAAAGGCTAATTAACAATACAAGTCTAAAGGGATTCTTCAGAACCTGAATCTTCCCTCTTTATCCTTCTCTTTTTACACTTCCCTTTCTTATCAGTTCACTATCCCTAATGAACTTTGTGCAGTTTTCTAAGCATGACAGGCTGTGTTAGAGCAGTGGCAGCACTGAATTACATCTGCTAAGGATGCCTCTCCTTCTATACCCTTTCCCCATGGCAAAGACCTAGCTTTCAAACTTAGTCATAATAAATAGGATTACTTCCCCTATTAAGCCCTTGTCTGATTCCACAGTCCCATCCCACCTTGGGCCTCCATCTCCCTGTACTAAACCGTGAGCTCCAAGAGGACAGGGACCATATTCTATTTATATTTGTCACCTGACACAGCAACTAAAGCCACATAGTATGGTGATAATAGTATGCTGCAGCTTCATATTCATCTACTTGAAATTTCCTACAGCTGAACAAGTCTGACAAGCTTATTTTATTTTGCTGCCATTATCATTTCTCCAGGGTTAGAGAAAGCATTTAAAAGACATAGGTAACAAAGACATACATAAAACTCTGTATGAGAATGTAGTCATTATGGGAATATACTTGTCATCTGAGGGATGTAATAGCCCAAGACAAGCTACATGGGGTTAGATGTGGATGAATTCTGAAATTTCAGAAATAATTCTATGAGAAAGGGAAGAAAAGAGGGTGACATGAAAAAGATGTAAAACTCCCCAAAATGAAGTTTTGTATGAAGATTCACTGTGGCCACAGGAGAAATATCTGAACTTAGTTTTAGAACAGTGAATTCAGAAAACTATAAGGGCCTATAGCAAAGAATAAATTAATATAGGAAGTTGTCAAGAACCTGTGGAGATTCTTTATTATAAGAAGCTTAGATCAATGGAGTAGATAGCTTAGACCTGATGTTATATAAAGGGGAGAGTTTACTGTATAGAAAGACCATAGGATTTCGGAAAAGATTTATTTAAAAAATGATAAGATATCTGGATAGCAGCCTAGAAAGAGAAACTCTGAATACCATTCATGTAAGTCATTGACCTAGCTGCTCAGGCTCTCAAGCAAGGCCTCGGGGACCATTTTGATATATAAAGGGAAATAATTCAGTGATGGAACTTCCTCCCATCATTGAACTGTGGGTCCTTGTTTATCAGTTTTGTTTGAATTTCCATACAGAATTCTTCCAGAAATTATTTTTAAATCTTTCAAGTTTTTATTTAATTTCAAATTTATAGTTACAAAAATAAAAACAGCACAAAGAATATTCATATGAACTTACTTTGTCATTGTACTTGTTCTGTCCCCCAGCCGTGTGTGTGTGTGTGTGTGTGTGTGTGTGTGTGTGTGATATAACCCACCACTTGAAGGTAAGTTGTATTTATCATGGCACTTTACCACTAAGTACTTCAATGCATATTGCCTAAAAATACAATATCCTTTCATATAACCTTGGTACACTTGTCCATGTCCGTAAACTTAACATGGGCACAATAGTTTTATCTAATCTGTTTGTCATTTGACTCAACGTCCTTTTTAGCATTTTTTTTCCCCAGTCTAGGACACAGAGGTTTAGGATGGGTATTTAACATTTAGTTGTCACATCGTTTTAGCCTTTTAATCTGCAGTATTTTCAGTCTTTGTGTGAGTGTGTGCTTACTCATGGGGAGGGGAGGTAGCAGGGCTGGGGACGTAGCTCAGTGGTAAAGCTTTTGCCTAGCATGTACAAGACCCTGGGTTCCATCCCAGTGCCAGAAACAAATACAAAAATAACAAGCATTTTAAGTATATAGTTCACAAGCATTAAGTACATTCACAATGTTGTATAACCTTCACTACTATCAATTTCCAGAACGTTTTCATCATTCCAAACAAAAACTAACTATTAAATAGTAATTCTCTGTTGCTTCTACCCATTGCAATCCCTAGCAACCTCTACTCTGCTTTCTGTTTCTGTGAATTTGCCTGTTCTAGGTACTTTATATAAGTGGAGTCATACAATATTCTTCTGTGACTGGCTTATTTCACTTAATGTCTTTAGGGTTCATCCATGTTATACATAACATGTTTCAAATTTTCTTTTAAGGCTGAATAATATTCCACTGTATGAATATCTGTTGCTTATCTGTTCATCTGTTGATGGACACTTGGATTGGACACTTGAATTGTTTCTATCTTTTGGCTATGCAGAGTAATGTTGCTATGAGCCTGGATGTACAAATATCTGTTTGAGACTCTGCTTTTAGTTCTTTGGAGTATATACCTAGGAGTGGAGTTAAAGGTTCTCTTTTATGCTTTATATTTGAATTTCTGTATAAAACTTTCTATCCAAAAGTTTTGGACTAAAAACATTTGAAAGATTACAGTTGTTTAGCATAAGCCAAAATGAATCAACATAATAGTAATTAGAAAAATTAAGTTATTTTGATCCATCTTGGGTAATCTCTGATTTATAGTAGTCAAAGGAAGTATAAAAGATGAACTTTATCATAAATTTAAACTGAAACTAGATTTATCAATAATATGTAAAAGTATTCTGATTAGAATGAAATTTCAGTCAGCTGTTTACAAAGGCATAAACTCTTTTCTCTTGTGAGGAAACAGCTTTGGAAAGGAATATCCAGTAGTTACTGATTCTATAAATTGTACCCTCAATCAAAAAAGGAGTATAAGTACCCAGTTCTGATAGATCATTGATCAAGTAATATACTGAATTGACTAAACATTTTTAAAAGCATTGTAGAAGTTCATATCAAAAGCCATAAAATGTCCAACTTTTCTACCCAATAGTTTCACGGGGATGATCATTTTAAAAGGAGAAATTCTATTAAAACTTCTTTAAAAAAAAAAAAATTCTTAACAATGACAGAAGGGTTAAATGGCAACTAGCAGACAATATAAACACTGTCTAATCTAGATTCTTTCCAATGACACTTTTTTAAAACATCTACAATACCAGTTTATAATTAATGAAATATAGTTAACACTCTGAATTTCCCATATTATCAGTTGATCTATTTTTATAAATAGCAAGAATTTATCTTATATGTGCCCAGGAAAAACAAATGTATGTAAAGCACCTTTAAAACAAAGTTGAGTATTATTGCACATATTAAGGTTGTTAAAAATTATCTGTGCTACTGAATTTTGTCATTAGCTATACTTTGTAATTCATCTAATAATATTTCTGCTAGGAATAACATAAATATAAAGCCAAAAGTAATTTTTATTAAAGCACTAACTAACATATACAAATGTTGACCTGGGAATTTTGGAATGGGGGGAAAGTGAACAATGCAGTCATCCCAGTTAATTTTGGTAAAATTAATGGGAACAAATTAGAAATAGTTTGCATTGTATAGAAAATAGATTATGGAATTGGATGAATGTAAAGGGACTACTTTCTCAAAGGAAATTATGATTATGGGCAATTTACTAAAACTGACAATAAGCTGGAATCAGAAACATCACCAGGGTTAATATTATTGGGATTGAAACAACCAGAATGGGTATGTGTCAAAATAGTCTTCACCCATCACCAAATTATACAATTTCTTATCCAGGCCACATAAAAGCCTTAAGACTCCCTGGAAGCTCAACTCCCCGGGAGTTTATATTGACACCATGATATATTTGGCAATTCAGACTTACTTGTGAATAATACATGAGTTAGTGCTCAATCTAATGCTGAACATGCTTGGTTGCCTTCATTACTGAACATGCCATTTTAACTTAATTTTCATCAGATGTTTCTGATACTAAAACTATGCTTTTCAAAGAAATTGACATACTACTTTAAGTACAGAGAGATTATCTGATTTAGGAAAACTGGATATCTTAAAAGCAATAGATGACTATATTTTTCTCGCTTTCAGTAAATATATTTATGGAATACTACAGAAAGTTTCCTCCAGGTATACATTTTGACTTACAAGTGCTGAATGATCTTCTAATTTCTTTACTCAAACATTGTTTACTAAAAGAAGTGTTTCAGGTAGTGAACCTCAGCATAATGATTAAAATGCTGGTAAGTAACTTGAAACTATATATTTTAATATTCTAATTGCTTTGTTGTTTGAAATTAGAAGTTAAATGTTTTTTTAATATTCCCTAGAAAAAAAAAACTTGTGTTTTTTAGCATAAACGAATTTGAGAAACTGAAGGTGTGCTGAAAGACAATATAAAAATGAGTGTAATTTTTTGTTTTTACCCAGCCTGCTCTGAAAATATTACTAAAAATATTTGAGCATGTGGCAACTATGAAATTAAGGACTGCTGTACCTGCTTTAGTTGATATCTTTTGCAAGGTATGACTTTTATTTTCTTTTATTCTCTAATAGTGAATAACCAAGAAAATGCTTACTTCCACACGTACCCTTGATCTGCCTCTTATTCATTTTCTGGATGCCAAAGAATTCTGCTTTCAAAAATGTTCTTTTTCTCCTAAAATAGTTTATAAACAGACTCCAGCGGGTGACAAGGCTTCCCCTCAAATATTTCAAGCACACTAAGTGACTGCTGATTTATAAAATCTTCGTTTCTACTCTTTAAGTGTAGTTAAAGAAAATTCTTTCTCTGAAACATTTGAGGTCATTTATAACTAAATTGGTATGTAAAATAAAACATTGTGACCAAAATAGAAACACAGTAGCTAAGAATTAAATCTGGCCCTAAACAAAAAGTGAAATAGGAATTTTTATGGTTCTCATAAAAATATAAAAATTATAACTTTTGACTACGTCCTAACACTTTTCAGTGCTACTTATCCATCCACTTCAGAATAACTAATAAATATTTGAGTGAATACTTTTTTTTTTTATAAAGACTGGTTGTTGAGTAAATACCTTTTAATACCCCATTACAAAATTTGAAAGAATTACTTGAGTGGAGATTTTTCAAATCAAAAATTGCTTATCCTCTGTAGTAATTATAGAAAACCTCATTAAGGACCTCACAAACTCTGATACTGAATAACTTGGCTTTCTGCAAAATGTATCCCCATTGCTGTCCAAATGAAATTGGCTTTACTGAAAGTATTTAACAAGGACAATGACATTCCATTTTTGCATGTTTAACATGGAGCCATCATTTCTAAAAGTTGTTTAATGCTAGTTCCAACTTCCCTGTTGAGACTTTCGGGGTTCAGTGATAAAGCCATATAATTAATGGAAGAGATGCTTTTCCACCTTATCACTCTAGCAGTGCACAATACCCCTATCTCATTAACATGACTACCATGGAGAAGAGAGAAATGAAGAGCTTTTTTTTTGTACTGCTTTGGGTTCCTGACTTACCAAGAAACAATTTATGAGCTGGGGTTGTGGTTCAGTGGTAGAACGCTCGAGCACCTAGCATATGAAAGGCCCTGGGTTCTATCCTCAGCACCACATAAAAATAAATAAATAAAGGTATTGGTTCAAACATAACTAAAAAGTAAATGTTTAAAAAAAAAAACATATTCACCCTGGTTTTAGAGCAGTATTAAAGGGCATATTTTTTAAAGTGTATTGGTAACCAGGTAACCAATTTGTTCTTTGCCAGGCTTGTTTGTAATTGGCCCTGTCCATCTTATCAAAAGGTGCTGCATCATCAGTAAACACAGACAAACCATCAGGAGTTCTCCTTTCAGTTCAGCCATGAGAGCCTGGGGTACTTAAGGAAGATGGGAAATGAGGCATATGTGAAAGAAAAAAAGTTAATTTTTTTTTTTTTTTTTGTCAAATACTATATTACATGTTCCCTGAGTTTTCACCTGATCTTTTTTACTGTTATGTCACCTGAACATTGGAGTCACCTGGGGTATTTTTTTTTTTTCCTCCTGTGGCTGAGGCCCTAAATGAGGCTCGGGAAGAATATTTCTCAAGAAGGTACAGCTAGGAATGATGTACGAACACCAGTGCTACACTAAAGGATCAAGTAGCAAATAAGAGGTAGAGGTTGATAAATGGCTGAAATGACTTGGAGAACAGGAAGAAAATTCATTCTTTATACTCTCACTTTTGCTTTAAATTCTTAGGGTATCCTTCTGTGGTTCTGAAATGGTTGAAGAAAACACCTTTCAAGTTTTTTAAATGACTTTTAATTCCACTTGTCTCCACATTTCACTTCTTCTGTTAGTCTCTTCATTGTTTCACTCATATTGGCTTCCCAGTTCTTTCACAATCTTATGACTACTTCTTTTCCTCTTCTACAGCTTGTTGAAGCTGGAATGATGCTTGACCCAGAGCACTTTAACTATATTGTTAAGCTTTTATATCAAGTACAGGCTTCCAAACAAGAAATAACTGCAGTTCTGGAAATCAAATCCAGGTGAGCAAAATCATAATTAAAGCTAATACATCTATTTTGGTGGAGACCTATAAAGGATGTAGGCAAAGCACTTCTGACAATTCATGTGCCTTGATATCTGGATTGTTGCCCATCATAAGCAATTCTTCCATGTCTTGACCAGTCCTATCTGTCAGTCTGCTTCTGCTCAGCCTTGCCATATCTTTCTCAGATCCTCATCTTGTTTTATCATTTAATTTTGCTTCATATAGCTCATATAGATTTCCTTATTTTTTTTATTCCTTGTCATATTTAATAAAATGCCTTAATGCCTCTTTATTTTCTTTTTCTATTCAGTTTGAGTTTCCAAAAGGCCTTGTTTTAAAAAAACAAATTTCTGATACTTATGAGTAGTACCATGTACCTGATTTGAGAAAAAGGAAAGCTGTGACTTTTCATACTTTTTTTTTCAAATAAAGTATAACATACATAGAAAACATACAAATTACAAGTATTTAAATGAACCATAACTTCAAAGATGAATTTAGCTTTGATATAAGAGCAAATGGCATCAGCCCCTGTAGTTATTCAGAATTCTCAGAAATTGCCAATAGATTCCATGGCTATTTCTGTCTCCATTCTCTTCTAATGCAGAGATTCCCAGACTTTCTGGGTTCACAGCATCTCATGGCCAAAAGAAATGCATTAGTGGTGCCATTTATTAAATAGTTAGGTCCAATGAAGTTAACAGCATTTGTGCAAGGTCTGACAAAATGTCACTTGAAAATGTCAAAGAGCGTGTGGTACCCCTATGAGTTTTCTGTAGTGCCATCTGTGCCTTGGCGCAATTAGAGAAGTACAGCTCAGAGTAATACTACTTGTCTTCAAGGACCAGTATTGAAGTTAATTTGAGTTCTTTGAATTCTTTAGCTACTGATAGTTGTTACAATTTTCATAGAAACAAATAGTATTAAACGCTATTTTGGCTAAATAGATTTTTAGGGATTTTCATGAGGAAAATTACTGTTCGTTTAGCATACACTTCTGAGATACAATTATTTATAAACTGGGTACCTTGATATAGTAACATTAAGGATGTTCTTTCTAAAAACTTTACCCATTTTGGGGCAGCAGTTACTATGGTAAAGAGATCAGGTGGCTAGCAAATTTTAGTCTACCACAAGATTAGCTGCTGGCATAGGGAAAGTGTACACACCAGGGCTCGAGAGTGGCACTCTTCTTGTGCCCTGGGCAGCTGCAGAACTCTTTTTACAAGTAATTGAGAGTAGGATCTGTTGGTATAGGAAGACTCCAGAACAAACCAGCTTTTAACTTTCAAAATAATACAATCATGCAGTTACTCTTACAGTTTCTTTTACATCCTTTTCTTATATTCCCACTTTGAAAAGTTATTAACATTGGTAAACTGTTTGGGGAGTTCCGAGAAAGCAGAGAAATAATTGTATGCAGTTAAGGGATGTGGACCTAACCCCCAACACAAAGGGAAAAATTATATTATACTTGAATTTCCTAATTCTTTTTGAAATGCTTTCTTTCCTGGCTTGGGAAATGACTTTTAATGGAAATTCATTCTTTGTATTTTAATTACAGTTCATTTGAAAGGCTTTCACAGCCTATATGGCTGTCACAAAGAATTTTGGCATTTATATTCAGATTATTAGAATGTAAGTTTGCCTATAATCTAGGAAATTATTATATATATTCAGTGATTTATTTAAAAACACTTAAAGTTAATATTGATTCGATAGACTTATATCTGCCATTTTGCTGTTTTGTTTGTTCTTTCTCTTTCCTTCCTATAGGAATCACCTGAGCAATCTTTAGAATTTTTATTATTACCTATACTGTTTTTAAAGTCTTTTTATATAGGTTTTTATTAGTAATTCTAGTGCCCTTACCTTTTGACCCAGTGATCCCAAGTCTAGAAACAAACCCTGAAAATTTCAGTATAAAAATAAATATACCAAAGATTATTCATTGCAGCTTTACTTACACTTTCATGATACTGGGGACATGAGTTAAATAATCTAGATATCCACACAGTGGAGTATACTTGGAACTGAATCGGTGATACCCAGGGAATACTGTTGGTGAAAATGTTCTAAATTTTACAGTTATTGGCAGGGTGTATATAAAAACATGGCTACATTTCCTCTAAGAAATTCCTTTTCAGTATAAGGACATAAAGGATGGAAAACAACATGCCATACAAACATTAGTTTTAAAGAGTAAGAGTCACTATATTATCAGACCTTAGAGCAAAGAAAACCACTAGGGACAAAAGGAACACTACATAATTATAAAATGGCCAGTACACCAAGAAAACATTGTGTGCACATACAGGACTCCTCACAGTTTCAAATTACATGAGGTGAGGTGATAGAAATGGAGAAATAGACAAAAGTACCCAACTATAATTATAGTTCATCAATACCTGAGAAAGGGATGTCAAAGTACTAAGAATCGGCAAGGGTCTAAAATAGTACCAACAATCAAGGATCTAATAGGCATTTATAGACCATTCTACTCCAAAGCAATAGAATACATATTCTCTTTTTTAAGTACCCTTGGAATATTCACCAAAGTGAATCATATCCTGAATAATAAACCTTAAATTTCTTAGAGTGTATGATCTGTACTTCCAATTTTTTTTCACCATAATGAAATCAAGCTGGAAATCAAAATGGAAAAATAACAGGAAAATCTCCCAACAGAAATAAAATAACATACTTCTATATAGTCCATAGGTGAAAAGGAAGTCTTAAAACTGAGCTAAATTAAAAAAAAAAAAAGTATCACAGTTTGGGGGATATAGTTAAAGCAGCACTGAGAGGAAAATCTATAGCAATAAATATTCTAAGCTCATGGGATGTACTCAAAACTAAAAAGTTTTTTTCTCAGCAAGAGAAACAATAAGAGAGGTAAATAGGGAGCCTACATCCTGGGAACAAATTTTTACCCCTCACACTTCGGATAGAGCCCTAATCTCCAGAGTATACAAACAACTCAAAAAATAGGAAAACAAATAACCCAATCAACAAATGGGCCAAGGATCTGAACAGACACTTCTCAGAAGGATATACAATCAACAAATACACGAAAAAATGCTCACCATCTCTAGCAATCAGGGAAATGCAAATTAAAACCACTTTAAGATACCATCTCACTCCAATAAGAATGGCAGCCATTATGAAGTCAAACAACAAATGCTGGTGAGGATGTGGGGAAAAGGGTACACTTGTACATTGCTGGTGGGACTGCAAATTGGTGCGGCCAATTTGGAAAGCAGTATGTAGATTCCTTGGAAAGCTGGGAATGGAACCACCATTCGACCCAGCTATTCCCCTTCTCGGACTATTCCCAAAAGACCTAAAAAGAGCATACTACAGGGATACAGCTACATCAGTGTTCATAGCAGCACAATTCACAATAGTTAGACTGTGGAACCAACCTAGATGCCCTTAAATAGACGAATGAATTTTTAAAATGTGGCATTTATACACAATGGAATATTACTCAGCACTAAAAATAACAAAATCATGGCATTTGCAGGGAAATGGATGGTATTAGAGCAGATTATGCTAAGTGAAGTTAGCCAATCCCTAAAAAACAAATACAAAATGTCTTTGATATAAGGGGGGCGACTCAAAACAGAGCAGGAAGGAAGAGCATGAGAAGATTACCATTAAATGGGGATGAGAGGTGGGAGGGAATGGGAGAGAGAAGGGGAATTGCTCAGAAGATGGAAGGAGATCCTCATTGTTATACAAAATTACATATAAAAGGATGTGAGGGGAAGGGAAAAAATGAGTTACAGTAGATGGGGTAGAGAGAGAGGATGGGAGGGGAGGGGGAATAGGAGGGGCAGCAGAATACAACAGACACTAGTATGGCAGTATGTATAAACGTGACTGTATAACCAATGTGATCCTGTAATCTGTACATGTGGGAAAAGTAAGAATTCATACCCCATTTGAATCAAATGTATGATATATGATATGTCAAGATCATTGTAATGTTTTGAGCAACTAATAAATAAACTTAAAACATAAGGACAAAATCTGGAATTGAATCTGAAAGTGATAAAATCAGTGAAACAAAAAGCTGTTTCTTTGAAGATTAAAGAAATTGGTAAACCTCTAACAAGACTGAAAATAGATATTATCAGCATCAGAAATCAGCCTTCCCTTTGTTAGTACAGATCCTGCAGCCATTAAAAGGATCGTAAAGGATTGCTTTGAAAACTTCAACATAATAAACAGCAACATAGATATGTGGAGCAATTTTTTCAAAAACCACATGATATTGAAATGTACCCCATCTGAACTAGATCATCAAGGTAGTTTTATAACTACTGAAGAAATTTGTATTTTAAAAGCTGCTGGAGAAGATATCCAAAGGGCCAGAGAATTCTAGGTTAAAGAATCAACATGAATTTATACATCCCCCCCCCAAAAAAATACCAGCATATTTTTGAAGCCAGTGTTACCCAGATAACACAACAAGAGTATGAAGGAGAGGGTGGAATGAATCTCTCTCATGAGCTTACATGCAAAAATTCTCAGAAAAAAAATAACACATCAAATGCAGAAATACATAAGAATTATACAATATGATCAAGTAGGTATTCTAACACTGCAAAGATAGTTTAATATATCAACAGCAGCATGAAAAAAGTCATGTTAATACAGAAAAGCATTTGACAAAATTCATCTGTGCTTGACCAAAAATACTAAGCAAAATTAGGAGTAAAGGAATTTCTTGATAAAGGACATCTGAAGCAGACATAACTTAGTTGAAAGATTGGATGCTTTTCTTCTAAGACTGGGAACAAGACAAGGATGCCTGCTCATACCACTGTTGCATAGTAAAGCACAAGTCGGAACAAAAGGCATACTGATTGGAAGTGAAGAAATAAAGCTTCATATTTGTAGTTGGCATTATAGTTTATATATATGCCAAGAACTCTTCAAAAACAGTCCTGAGACTTAACAAGGACAGCAAGATTGCAAAATAAAGATCAGCTCACAAAATCAGACATGTTTCTATATAATAGCGATGAATTGGGGAAATAAAAATTTAAAATGGCATCATTTATTGATGGCTCCTAAAAATGAAATATCTGAAGGTAAGAATCTAATAGAACACATACTGGACTTCTATGCTGGAAATTAGAAAACGTTGATGAAAGAGACCAGAAGAGATTAAACAGACATACTATGCTGATAAAGTATAAGACTGAACATAATAAAAATGTCATTTCTACAAAATTTCATCCATTTGTTTAATGCAATTCCTTTTGGAATCATAGCAGAATTTTTCTAAAGTGTATATGCAAAGCTAAAAGAACTAGAGTAGCTGGAACAACTTTTGGAAGAGAATTCTGAAGTGAGTATTCACTCGACCTGATTAAAACTTACTGTATGGCTGCAATAATGAACACAGTGTGGTTTTAGTACAATTAGTTTGAAATTTTTCTGTTTATAACTTTGAAGACCATTTTTACACATTTTGGGTGATTTGTCTGCCCTCCCCCCCCTTTTTATTGGGTCATTCCTTAAAGAATTTAACATAAATATTAGGCCTTTGTCTATAGCATACATTGCCATTTTTTTTCCAGTTTGTCAGTTGTCTTTTGACTTTGGTGGTTTTTACCATGCCATGCAGAAACTTCTATTTTTATACAACCAAATGTATCCTTTTTAAAAATTGCCCCAGTTTTGAGTCAAGATAATTTTTGTTGCTTCTGTATATCAAGTCATAATTTCCCTACCCCAGGGTTTTAGAGGAACTCAACCATGTTTTTTTCTATTGTGATGTCATTTTTAAAGTTAGATTTCTTATCTATTTAGAGTTTGTGTATTGCGAGATACCTAATTTTATCATTTCTAAATGGTCATTCAACTTTTCCAGTAATGTTTATTTTTTTAAAAAAAATTTTATTTCCAGTAACTTGGGGTACCACTTTTATCATGTGCTAAATTGAACATGTATTTGGGTCTGTTTCTATACTTTATTATATTCCACTGGACTGTTTCTCCATGCCCTAGTACTACACTACTTTAATTACAGAGGATTTAATAGTTTTAGTAGCAATAATTCTTTCATTATTTTACTTTTCCAGTGTTTTCCTGGCTCTTCCTATATTTATATTTTTCTGTGTATTTATTTCCTACTTCCTAACTTACAGTAGCTTATTGGTATTTTTATCCTAATTGTATTAAATTTATGAATGAACTTGGGAAAACTGACATCTGTGCAATTATATCATATTCAAGAATAGGGATCGTTTTCAGAATGTTAGTCAGCTTTGCATTACTGTGACAAATACCTGAGAAAAATATTTGAAAGAAGGAAATATTAGTTTGGGCTCATGGTATCAGAGGTTTTCATTTGTGGTCTGCCAGCTCCATTGCTTTGGGTCTAAGGTGAAGCAGAACATCATAGTGGAAGGGAATGGTAAAGGGAAGATGCTCAGTTCATGACATCTGGGAAGAAGAGGGTGGGGAAGGGACTGGATAAAATATAAACCCTTCTAGTGACTGACTTCCTCCAACTCAGTCCATTAGTCTATTCAGCTATGAATGGACTGATCCACTGATGAAGTCAGAGCCCTGGTGATCCAGTTACTAATTGAAAGCCCCACCTCTGAACACATGAGCCTTTGGGAAACATTCCAAATCCAAACCATAACATCCAAATTTTGTATCTTTCAGGAGTGCTTTATAATTTTCCTCATGTATGTATTTTAATATTTTTGGTGCTATAAGTGAAGTTTTCTGTAAATCCTTTTTTTTTTTGGTGGAAAAGGTACTGATTTTTGTTTGCAAATTTTATATTCTGTTTTACTCTGAGGTTAGAGTTGGTTTTATTCTGGAATCTGAGATTTACCAGGTATACAATCGTATCATCTGCAAATAGAGATAATTTGACTTGTTAACCATTAAGCCTTTAAGTGATTCATTTGATTGCATTGGCTCATCCCTTTAGTACAGATTGAATAATAGTGGATAGAGTTGATATCCTTGCATTGTTCCTGATTTTGGTGGAAATGCCTCTAGAATTCTTATCAAATGTGACACTGGCTTTCGGACTAAGGTACATATATTTAATTTTTTTTTTTAAGTACCAGAGATTGAACCCAGCTGCACAGCCGCTGAGGCTGGGTTTGAAATTGTAATTCTCCTGCCTCAGCCTCCAGAGCTGCTGAGATTGTAGGCATATGCCACCATGCCCTGCTATGTTTAATGATTTTGAAGAAGCATTCCTCAATTTCCTGCATTCTTAAGTATTTTTGTCATAAATTGTCAAATTTTTTCAAAGGCTTTTTCAGTACTTATGGAGTTAATCATGATTTTTCTTTTAGTCTTTTACTATTGTATATGATACTTATGGATTTTCTAAGGTTGCATTTAGAAAATTCCCTTCTTAGTGTATTATTTTCTTAACGTGGGCTTGAAATCTCATCAACATTTTATTTCCTCTCTTATGATCTTTTTTTGTTTCGTTTTGGTATTGGTACTGAACCCAGGAACATTCTAACACTGAGCTATATCACTAGCCATTCTTATTTTACATTTTGAAATAGGGTCTTGCCAAATTCCTGAGTCTACTCTCAAAACTTGTTATCCTCTTGCCTCAGCCTCTCAAGTCACTAAGATTACAGGTGTATGCTTCCATGCTTGGCTATGATTGATACTGTTTTTTAGAATTGTTTGTTTGTTTTTCTGTCTGTTGAATTGGTTGACCTTTATTTATTTATTTTTAATAAATAAAATATTTATTTATTATACTGAGGATCAAACCCAGTGCCTCACACATGCTAGGCAAGCGCTCTACCACTGAGCCACAACCCCAGCCTTTATCTGTTGAATTTGGATATAAGTGTTATACTTGCTTCCTAACTGGGAAGTTGTTCCTTTTTAACACTCTGGAATAATTCATAGAGCATTAGGACTAATTATGAAAATAAACCCCTAAGTTGGGTATTCTACAGAACTCCTCTTTCTTCTTTTCAGTTGCCAAAGTTTGCTTATTTTTCTTTCCCAAAAACTATGCATTTCAAAAGTTGCTTTCTTTAAGATCACACAGAATTTTAGGTTCTTTCCCTGTGGTCTGTGTTCTCATCTACTCAGGTGCTTTTGTTTTGTTTTCATTTGCATGACTTAGTATGGATTTAGTCTTGGCCTTCATTTTTGGTGGAGGGGGTTGTATAGGGAGCACTTTACCACTGAGCTACATCCTCAGCCCTTTGATTGTTGAGATAGGATCACACGAAGTTGCTTAGGGCCTCATTAAATTGCCTATACTGGCCTCAAACTTGCAATCCTCCTGCCTCAGCCTCCCAAGTCCCTGGGATTACAGGCATGTGCCACTATGATGTTGGTATTTTTTAGTCAATATCAGGACCTTCTAGTACATCTTTTCTCATTTCTTCCTCCAGGTTTTGTTTGCTTCCTTTGTTTTTCCTTTAATCTGTCTTTGCTTGCCACAGTTCCTTATTGATCAGTGAGGGCAAGGTAGGAGCAAAAGAGATCATGTGCTGGGAGTTGGTCTTTTTTTTTTTTTTTTTTTTTTTTTTTTTTTTTNAATTTAAAAAGAACTGGAAGTATGATTTAGATTCAGCCTTGAATGAAATAGAGGTATGACATTTTTATATTTTCATTTATTTTACTTTTTTTTTTTTTTTTTGGCAGTACTGGGATTGAACCCAGGGCCTCACACATGCTAGGCAAATACTGTACCACTGAGCTGCATCCCCAGCCCTGTAACATTTATTTTTAAAATAAATTGCTGGGATCTCTGAAAATCAGTAACAACAAAAAATGTTGTAATAAACCCCACTTTAGGAAGTTTTAGAAATGTGGCTATTGGAGAAAATCTTCAAGGAAGAGAACTTTGATTTTGTTTACACAAGTTAATATTTTGAAATTGCAGACATTCTAATTTATTGAGTTGTGAACTATTCTAAAAAAAATCAGTTGCAAAATTATGTTAAGGTAAAATAATAATCCAAGTTTAGTCTTTAATTTTTGTGGCTAAGCAGACTCATGCTGTCACAGATAGCTATAGTATACGAAATGACAAGAGTAATTTAGGATCATACTGAGCTCTCCAAGAGTGTGGAAAATAAAAAGTAGAGGACTTTCAGGATGATCTTATAGTTTTCTGTTCCTCTAGTAATTATTAGTATACTCTTCATTAGTATCTTTACATCCATAAAGCAACTTTTTTGATTTGGAAAATTATTTCTTATTTTATAATAATAGTAGGAATATAGTAAATTTACTAAAACTTGATTTGTAACCCCTTTTGTAGAATTGTATCCCAAAATGATATGTAGACCCCAAGTTATAAATGGCTAAGTAATAGTAAAATGCAGTCTCCAAAAGTAATAAAATTGCATATTACTGTGGAGATGACTTACATCATGCTAATCACCATCTGCTTTATATAAAATTCATCTCTCCACTGCCCAGTTTAGGTTTGGGAATAATATTATTAAGTTCCTTAAGAACTAGGTGATTAAAACATGTATGGGGCTGGAGATGTGGCTCAAGCAGTAGCGCGCTCGCCTGGCATGTGTGCGGCCCGGGTTCGATCCTCAGCACCACATACAAACAAAGATGTTGTGTCTGCCGAATACTAAAAAATAAATATTAAAATAAAATTCCCTCTCTCTCCCTCTCTCTCCCTCTCTCTTTCTCTTTAAAAAAAAAAAAATGTATGTTGCTATCTGGAAGGCATGGAGGCTTTTCAGTAGTCAGAAAAGTAAAGCTATGATCAGTTACATTAGAATCTCTGGGGGTGACATCTGGGCATTAGGTTTTGTTTTGTTTTTGTTTTTAATTTGTCCAGATGATAGTGATGAGAATTGAAAATGCCCCTGTAAAGCAAACACTCAGTAGATAATTTGATAACTGATAGCATAAGACCCTTACTGTTTCTCCATTTCTAAAATGTATGTTTTGGACAACTTGGAGAATGAGATAGGAAATCATTAAGATGAAAAACTATGAAGGCTTTTCTCAAAGCTAAAACCATTTCAAGATTTAAACATACTCTAGGCTATGGTCTCGAATCTAACCTTCCCTCTAAATACCTGTTTTTTTGGAAAAATAATTCTTTGTTGCTATTTGAATTATATTTTCTCAAAAGTCATAAGAAAGAAATGGCTTGACTCTGGATGTACGTTTTTCAAGGAATAGAAATATCCCTTATATAGAAATATCCCTTGATGTGGATTTTGCTCCTATATGAGATTAGATTGGTGATTTCTTCAATACCAGGGTGTGTCAAGTCTCCTCAGAGAATAGCCTTTCTCAAAAAAAGGGGTCTAAATGGCCATGCAGATTCGTATTGATTGTTAGATTTCAGTTCTCTTAAAGCCATGTCTCCCTTCAGATGCGTTCTCTGTCACACACCTGCTAGCCTTATCTGTTGTTCCCTTGTTAGTTCTCTTCCCACTGAATGACTACATCTTTTCTGAGATGTTTTTATCAGGAAGGATCTCTCCCTGGGGACTCTGGCAGTATTAGGCTAACATTCTCCTTAGAGCTAGTCACCAGTCATCATGGCCATTGGATGGAATGCTCTGATTACTTAGGTCTGGATCATGAATCTACCCTAGATGAGAGTAGTCAATACATTCAAATCATGGGGATTAAGACCTGCTTGAGGGGAGAGTAATTGAGATACTGTGCTCAAGGAAAGAAACATGTAGAGTAGGTAAAAACAAAAGAGATGAGTAAAATCTCGGAGAGTTTCCCCATTTTCCATTTCCGTAAACCTCATCAAGGTCATAATCTTTAGGAATGATTCATGGATTGCTCTTTTTCCCTACTCTGCACACACAGATATGTGTAGAGGCAGAGCTGGGCAGCTTGAGGAAGCCTTGGAGGTTACAAGGGGGTGGAGGTCAAACCTAAAATAAAGGTATATTTGTGCCATTCCTAGCAGGCAGGACCATCTACCTTGTTTCTCATCCCGGTGCTCTATTTCTTTCCTCTATTTTACTGACTTAGATAAATAAATAAATGTATGAATAATTGAACATGTGTCTGGGACCACATTATTTATTCCCTACATATTCCATGTAGCCTTCCTCCTCTAAGGAGCAAATTTTTGAAATATAAGAGCTAAAGAACTGAGAACTATCAGCTCAAGATCCCAGAGAAAACAAAACAGAGGTTTTGAAAAATATGCTCAATGAGTTAATTTACAAAGGCCTGAAACAGTTTTAAAATGCTCATTTGAAAAAGTGAAGTTTTGATAGTTCACTCGGGAAGTCATGTAACACTCCTGATCAAGTTTTTGGCAGAGGTTTTATTCACAGGGCTATTTATAACAGCAGAAAATTGTAAATAACTTAAATGCCCAACATTGAAGAACAATTAAATAACATGTAAACCTGCTCAAAAGTATATTCTGTACCATTGAAAATAATGTTAACAATAAATTTGTGATGATATAGAAAACATCAATGTAAATGAAAAGAAAGATGGAACATGAACTTCAGGCATGTACAAAGTAAATGTTCTTGCTGGAAGAAAAAGAAAAAAATAAAACCTTATATTTTAAAAGATGGAAAGGATCATTCCAGAATGTGTTTTTAAAAAAGTTACCACAGTTTTATTGATGTGACATTCATTATTAAGTTTATAACATTTGCAGAGATTGTTTTATTAATCTTTGTATAAAATCTAATGCCTACGTGTGCCTGGCCCATAATATGTTTGCATAGTTTTCATTTTGTTCTTCTGTTTTTTTTTTAATAATTTTGATAGAATTGTAAAGAAAAAGGTGACTGGACCAAATTGGGAAAATTATACATTAGCGTAAAAATGGGCTGTGAAAAATTTGCAGATTTCCAGAAATTTTGTACTTGTATTGCTGAAACACTCACAAAAGACTGTAAAGAAGAAAGACCAGGTGTTCCTTTTTGTGAATTTGCTGAAACAGGTAAAATATCTCTGTATTGTTCTGAACATTATGAGAAAGGTGCAGTGATATGAGGATAGAGCTTTTTTAATATTTTCCATGTTACGGATAAATTAATGTTGCAGATTTCATATGAATTTTTCTATCTGCTTGTTAAGTTATATTATAATGGTATAAAGGCAAGAACTGGTGTTTTAGTATCAGATTTTTTAAAATTCTGCTTAGTTGTATCAGATGTTTTATATTCTTATTTTTCTTTAAAGTGGCTAAATTATTGCTAGAAAATCTCACTGGAGCACCTGAATTTTTGAAACACTGAAGTAGTTACCATCTTTACTATTGTAAGGCAACAAAAGTCATAACTGAATTTTGTTCATTTATGTGTTTGTTTTTTTAGTGTGAACACTTTGCTACTACAGTTTTTATCTGGGGTTAGTAAACTTTGTAAAAGGCCAGATCATAAAGTTTTAGGCTTTTCACACACCATGTATGATATCACACAGTTCTTTTTAGTTTTTAAAATAAAAACTATTGTTAGCTCACAAGCTTCAGTAGTATCAGTTTCATGTTAATTTGCCTTTTCCATCATTTTAAATAATTGTTTCATTTTCTTCCATATGCCTACCTTGTGTTTCAGTTAGCAAAGATCCACAAAATAGTGAAGTAGATAAAACTTTGCTGGGAAGAATTGGAATCAGTGCTATGTACTTCTATCACAAGCTGTTGCAGTGGTCCAAGGTACTTCATTAAATGTTTGTTTTCATTCTGAATAGTGTTAGTTTAAAAAATATGAATAGAATAAAGGTTAACCTTGAAATTAAGAATTTGCTAATAGTCATTACAGGCAACAGAATGGAACCCACACTAATAAGTTAATTGTTAAATGATAACACTAAGTAAATGTGAAAAGGGGGTGACATGAAACTGAATACTATGTGGAATTTCATTATAGGTAAGACTTAAGAGGCTGTGCTAAATCATTTATATGAAGCAATTTTCTGTTTATAATTTTTTTGGCCAACTCAGTGTCAGTAGCATTGTAATTCTGGAAGAGTTCAAGGTACCTTTGTTAACAAAAATTCCTTTAAAATTAACAAAATTCCTTTAAAAAACACCTCTTAAAATGCTCTAGAACACTGTATACCCTATATCTTGGTGTCGTAACTTTTCAAGGCTTAGCTTACCATGTAAATGGACTAGTGATCAAGACCATATTGTATTTCTCTTCTTTAGATTTCCCTGAGGTGGTGAGCAGAGTTATAGACTCAATAAAGTCCAAGTAGTGGGCAAGAAAATTCAAAATAGAAAGTGCTAAGGAATGGAGTTGATAAAGTAGAGTAACTGAAAGTGTGGTAACTATTGAATTAATTAACTTACCTTTTGTTACCTGTTACTTTTTTAAAAGAGGTCATTTTATAATTGAATATTTGTTCAATAATATTTAAGTATATTGTCACTTGTATACACAAAAAAATTCATGAATTTAGAAAAAATTTAACTCAAAATGGTGGTACAGAATATCTCCAGGAGATTGAACACATATGTGGCAGGCCTAGGGTGGGCAGGATGTACCCTGTCCCGGCTTTCTCAAACTGTCATAGCTTTCACTTAGACCAGAAGAACTACTAAAGAAGACACTTTCTGAAAACTTTTTTTAGCGAAAATTCAAGAGTATATTTTTATTTCTTGGGTTATTATTTCTTAAGACATCAAGATGTCAGTGAATTTTTGTTAATTAAAAATGTTTACCTTATTTAGAAAAATTATCACCTTATTTAGTATGAAGCCTATTTCTTTTAATGAAGCTTATTCCTTTTTTAACATAAAGCAATAAATGGCCTGGAGATGTCACTTAGTGTCAGAGTATACATTTAGTATGCTCAAGGCCCTTTTTCAGTTCCCAGTACCTCAGGAAAAATGTTGAAATTAAACTAAAGTTATCGTGAAAAAATGTATTAATTTATTCAGTCAAATTGAAGGTACATTGACATCATTAGTAAGCATCTGAATATAAAAACAAGTGTTGCAAAATTGTACCTGCAGCCTACTTTCGTGGAGCCCCCAAGCTAAGAATGTTTTTTTCATTTTTAAAAGTTAAAAACAACCATTAAAAAGAATGTACAATAGACCAAATGTGTTCTGCAAAGCCTAATATATTTACTTTGTAGCTGTTTACAGGAAAGTTTTCTAGCTGCTGGTATAAAATAATAATGTGTGTCCACTTCCCAATACCCAAAATGAAGACAGTTTTATTGTAGAATATGTGAATTTTTTTATTGAATTGAGGACTTTTTTCTGCTAACAGTTATCCTTTTTCCCCCACTATCATTCTTTATCTAAATTTGATAACAAAATATCTTCCTTTATATTCTCTCTCCCCGTCAGACTGGTCAACAAAACAGAAGTAAAACCATATAATCGGTAGTTTTCCAAGGAAAGCATGAAATCCTTTCAAATGAGATTTTGAGAGGAAGCGTATATAAAACAGTAGAAAGGAAAACCGCTGATAAAGGGGGGTACCCAGTGGTAGTAAGAGGGTAGGTAATATATGACAAAGGCCTGCTTATTCCACTTCCCTTTCCATCTTTAGGGCTCAGCAGGAAGGGGCTTCCAGAACTAGTCTTGGAGCAGTTTGGCAACCATCAGTCTAGGATGATAAATCAAAATGGATAATTGCCTTCTGCATGATTACCATTGACTTTGTATCTCTCTAATACTATAATTGATACTCAATTAGTGTTCTTTATTTTCACTCTAGGGAAGGAAGGTCTTAGATAAACTATATGAATTAAAAATACATTTTACAAGTTTAAAAGGACTTACAGGGCCTGAGAAGTTAGCACCAAGATGTCAGATTGTGAATATTGCAGCAGAAATTTTTCTAAAAAGTGGAAGCCTAGATGGTGCCATTTGGGTATTAAGGGGTAAGTTCTCATATGCCACAAACATAAAATAATTGTTAAATTTGTTAAATTCTTATCTGTCATTGTTTTAAGTTGATACTGAACTTTGGGTGATAGTTTAGTCCAGATACTAGTGAACATGTGTATAGAAAAAGAGTGGTTGTGATACACACTGAAAGGAGAAAGTGGACTTGGTTGTCAAGAGGAAATTTTATGAGCCTTAGTTGATTTACAAGCTAGTACTGGCTGTGGCCTAAGCACCATACTAAATGTTTATGTGGATTATCTCAGTTAATCTTCATAGAGTTTAGAACTATTACAGTTTGTATTCTATACATTTAAAATGTTAGCAGAGATATTAAGCAACTGACCCAAAATGACATAACAAGGAAGGAACAGACAGAAATTCAAACCCAGACAGTCTAGCTTCAGAGTCCAGGCTTCAGCTGCTATGTGAAATGCTGACTGCAGTCAATGTAAACTCTGTCTTCACATGTATAAGCAAAGGTGACTATAAACGAAGATGCTTATTTTCCCTAAAAGGCAGTCCATTTAGCAGAAATTACAATTAAATTAAGCCAGCAGAAGCAACCAAAGTTACTTTGGTGTAAGATAAATAAAAATTCAGAGAGCACAATAGTGTCCCTACATGGTAGGCAGTAATGGCTCTGGCTAATTGGACCATCAGGCAGATTTGATAAAGTAGGGTAAAAATAAAGACAATATAAGAGTCTGTTTAGATAGGAAGATAGAATGGATATAAATAAAGCAAATAGATTACTAATATATGCTAACAAACACATATGCTAGCACCCATGCCTAGTATGCTAGTACACACACACACACACACATGATCCTTTGTATTTGTTCAGTACTGAGAGTTTATAGAATATAGAGGTTGTAAATAGACTACATGATCAGAAGCTTATTGGGAAAGGTTTCCTAAGTGGGAATAACTGAGATATAGAAACAGAATTAGTGAAATGCAAGTCTGCACACAGGTTCTTTTTTTTTTTTTACCCTTTTTTTTTTTTTTTTTTTTTTAAGAGATGTGGCAAAAAATGAGAAGAGTAAATAAATAGTTGATAAAAATGGGCTTGGGTAAAATCTTGTTATAGGAAACTTCTTCCTAAACATTTCTGACAAAACTATTCTTTTTTAAATTAGAAAATGAGAGAATTTATGGTAGCAATGTGGAGTGGTCTCTGGAGATATTTGTAAATTTTGATGTTTCAACTTTGATTATCTTTTAGGTTTTATCAATTATCAACATAGTATTCTCTTTCACAATGGCAGTTTCCCTGGAAAGTAATTTCTATTAGTAAAATTTTATTTTCTCAAAAGAAGGCACTACGGAAGTATGGTCAGTTGTCCTTAGTTTTTTTTTTTGTTTGTTTGTTTGTTATTTTTTTTTTTTTTTAATTCTTAAAAGGGTTTTTTGGTTGGTTTGTTTGGTACCATGGATTGAACCTAGGCTTGGTAAGCTGAGCAACATCTCCCCCCCTCTTTTTTTTTTTTTTTTAGAGAGAGAGAGGGTCATGCTAAGTTGCTAAGGCTGGCTTTGAACTTGTGATCCTCCTGCGTCAGCCTCCCAAACCTCTAGGATTGCAGGTGTACGCCACTGCACCATGCTTAAAAGGGTCCTGTAGTGAACTGGTCGTTCTGTAGAAAGGAAATACAAATGAATCAATCTCACTTGTAATAAGTGAAGTTAATCTCTCATTAAAGAAATATACATTAAAATTAAAAAACACTATTTTGAACCTGTCATGCTGTCAAAGTTTAATGGTACATTTTTCGTGAGAGTTTGAAGAAATGGATATTCAGAGACATTATCTTGAGGGGCTTTTTAGCAACATACCTGCCAAAAGTTAAAAATGCATATTTCCTTTCACTAATTTTTTTTTAAGAGAGAGAGAGAATTTTTTTTTAATTTTTTTTTTTTTTTTAGTTTTCGGTGGACACAACATCTTTGTTTGGTGCTGAGGATCGAACCCGGGCCGCTCGCATGCCAGGCGAGTGCGCTACCGCTTGAGCCACATCCCCAGCCCCTCCTTTCACTTATTGACTCTATTTCTAGGAATTTGTCCTGCAAACACATTTATGCCAGTATAAAAGGGTATGCATTGTAAGTCTAGAATCTTCTGTTACACCAAAAATAACAAAAGATTCCGGATAGCTTAAATGTCCATTAATGGAGTGCCAGTTAATTAAACTGTATTATAGCCATATGCTAGAGTAGAATGAGGCAGATCCACAGGTAGTCATTTGGAATGATCTCAAAGATCTATTGCCAAGTGAAAAAATAAATATGTAGAAAAGTACGTGCTACCATTATTGTAAAAAATGATACTAAAATGGATGCCTAAACATATTTGCATATATACTCTTAAAATGTTTTTAGAAGGATGCACCAAAAAATGGTAATTATGGTTGCCTCCAGGATGAGGAGTTGAGTGCTTTCAGGACAAAAGATGAGAGGCACATTATCTTTTCACATGTTTTTTTTCTTTTTCCTTTTAAAAAAAATCTATCTTTGTTACCTGCTAAGATTCTTAAAAGGTGGAAATACATACATTATTCAAGGTTGAGAAATGGAGAATATTTTACACATTGTTGGTTTGGTGGGTGGTAGAGTTGATGGTGAGACAGATTCTATTGTTTTAACTTCATTTTACCATTTTAAACTTTTTCTCAGCACTAGTACTTTTTATCCTGGCAAAGGAGCAACAGATTCCTACCATGTCTTCTCCCAATACCAGCATAAAATAAAGTCTTAAAACAATCTTATAATCATGGTCCAGAGTTTGAAAAATAAGTATCTTAGTTCTTTGTAATTCAAATTTTGTAAAAAGTTAAGACACTTATTGAGAAACTGCCTTTTGAATTTTAATTTTATTGCCTTTATAAGGAATATGTTACTATATGTAATATGAATTTCATATTTCATATGTAATATGAAATTAGAGTGGAAGCAAAACTGATGATTAAAATCCCTTAGTCACTCAGAAATAATTATTATCCACGTTAGTGTTACTTTACAGACTTTCGTAGCCTACTTTTTTTTCCAGGCAGTCTTTATAAAAAGGGCTTCTTTGGTTTTCCATCTTATAGATGGATGGGTGTATCTAATATATTTCCATATTTCTATTATAGACGATGATCCCTACTAAACATCACTGCTAAATCTTTTTTTTTTTTTTTCCTTAAGATAAATTCTGATGGAATCACTGTAGTAAAGGATAAGGGCATCATAAGGCTCTTCAGTAAATGTCAAATTTTCCCTTCTTGCCATTCAGATTTGCAGAATTGTTTTGGTTATCAGGAAGACTGCAGTGTTCCAAATTATGCAGACCCCTAATCTGGCTATTCAGTATTTAAAAGATGGCTATACATACATTCCTGGTCTTATATCTGTGGGTAGATACAAAAGTCCTCTACATTTTAAGTAAGATTATAGTAACTGTAGTCATCTGAACAATGTGTGAAAATATGAGTTATGAAACACCATTGCCAGCAGTGAGTATTCCATACTCCTTTGCTACTTTGGCAGGGTAAATATGATATTCACAGCTTCACTTTTAATTTAGGCATTTAATTGACCATTAGGGAGAAATTTTCCCATTTGTTCTTTTTCTGTCAGTGGTCTGTTCATGAACTTGGTTTGTTTTCTGATATCTGTATTTCTCTTCAGTGATTTGATAATGTGAATATTCACTGTGTATCTAGCATTGTGCTGTCACTGTCATTTAATCAACACTACCTCCTTAAGATAGATAGTGGTATCCCAAGATGAGGACACAGGTTCAGATTAATATCACACAGCAAGTAAGTTTGGAGTAGGAATTCCAGTTCACTGCCCTACATCACTCTTCTTATGATGACATTTTTGCTTACCTCACGTGTGTCCCATACCTTTTCAGATTACTGCACCCCCCTCCCCTGTTAATTAACCACTGTTATAAATGTTACCACTTTCATTTTTTTTAAGTTATTTAAATTTGTGAGTCTTCCACCTGTGGCAGAACTTGACACAGAATAAATATTTAGTAAACAATAGTTGAGGTGGGTGCATGGATTTTCCTTAAGTATCTTTGCACCTTTCTAAGAAGGAAATAGCTGGAGGTTTTGAAAGTGCATATGTATGTGTTTTTGCTTTTTTTTGTTTTTTTAGAAGTGTTAACTATTTTTTACTACAGAATTTAACATAAAGGTTTGCTCAAATATTTAGACTAGTCACTTTACGACTCCAGTACTAATATAAGCATATAAACATTTCTAATATTTATTAAGAAAAATGTGTTGTCCTCATTTTCAATCTCTGAATGGATCTCTTAGCACACATCTTGTTAGGCTAAGCCAACTTCAGTCTGTTTTAATACAACGGTCTCTTTTATTTCTCCTGTATTTACTTATTAGACCTACTACCTTCTTTGTACTTTTCTGGTTGGTTGGTTTGTTTATTGGTACTGGGGATTGAACCCAGACGCACTTCACCACACTGAACTACCACATCCCCAGTCCTTTCTTTCTTTCTTTTTTATTTATTTATTTATTTATTTATTTTTATACTGGGGATTGAACCCAGGGATGCTGAGACACATCCCCAGACCTTTTTTTATATTTTATTGGAGACGAGGTCTCACTGAGTTGTTGAGACTAGCATTCAACTTGGAATCCTCCTGCCTCAGCCTCCCAAGTCACTAGGATTACAGGCATGCACCACTGTACCAGCAGCTTTATAAATTATAATACACATAATATTCTGATAACATGGATAATATGTATGTCATACTTAGGAAATATCATGCTGCATAGTAATGCCCTTTTATATTGCAGTAGCTTACATATTAAAGCTATTAGACCTTGATCTGTTTGGTATTTATGCTTTTCTCAGCTTTTTATTTCCCTCCATGAAAACATTTGCTTTTTGCATATTTATTTTCTTTTTTTACCCAGTTTACATTTTTTTATACTTAACAAATTATCTTTTAAATTTTAATTTAAAATTTTGTTCTGTATAATGCTTTGGGCAGTTCTTATTTGTCTGAGAATTCATTCACCCATATGTTCTTCAAAATTTGGGAATTCTCTGTTGGTTTTAAATTTTGAGGTGAGAAAGGAACCTAATTTTGTTTATTTCCCTACAGTGTTGTCCCAGTTCATCCTTTACTCACTTCTTTAAAGTGCCACTTTTATCATATTAAAATCTTGGATCTGCTTGGGTCTGTTTCTGTACTTTTCTCCCAAGGATCTTCATTTCTGTACTAGCACTGTACACTTATTTATTTATTATTTTTTGACTTTTTGAAATTTTAAACTTTTATTTATCTATTTATTCTAACTTGTTATACAAGACAGAATGCATTTCAATTCATAGTACAAATATAGAGCACAATTTTTCATGTCTCTGATTGTTCACAAAGTAGAGTCATACCATTCATGTTTTTATACATGTACTTAGGATAATAATGTCCATCTTATTCCACCATCTTTCCTCCCCCATTTCCCCTCTCTTCCTCTCCCCGTTGCCCTATCTTAAGTTCTTCCATTCTTCCTATGCTTCCCCCCCACACACCCCCATTATGGATCTGCATCCACATCAGAGAAAACATTCAGCCTTTGGTTTGGGGGGTGGATTGGCTTCCTTCACTTAGCATAATGTTCTCCAACTTCATCCATTTACCTGCAAATGATTTTATTCTCGTAATGCTCAGTAATATTCCACTGTGTATACAGAACAGTTTCTTTATCCATTCATCTTCTGAAGGGCATCTAGGTTGGTTCCACAATTTAGCTATTGTGAATTGTGCTGCTGTAAACATTGATGTGGCTGCATCCCTATAGTATGCTGTTTTTAAGTCCTTTGGGTATAAACTAGAGAGTGGGATAGCTGGGTCAAATGGTGGTTCCATTCCCAGTTTTCCAAGGAATCTCCATACTGCTTTCCATATTGGCTGCACCAATTTGCAGTCCCACCAGCAATGTATGAGTGTGCCTTTTCCCCATATCTTCACCAACACCTATTGTTGTTTGTATTCTTAATAGGTGCCATTCTGACTGGAGTGAGATGAAATTTTAGAGTAGTTTTGATTTGCATTTCTCTAATTGCTAGAGATGTTGAACATTTTTTCGTATATTTGTTGGTTGATAGTATATCATCTTCTGAGAAGTCTGTTCAGTTTCTTAGCCCATTTATTGATTGGGTTATTTGGGGTTTGGGGATGTTAAGTTTTTTGAGCTCTTTATATATCCTAGAGACTAGTGCTGTATCAGATGTGCGTGTGGTAAAAATTTGCTCCCATTCTGTAGGAGCAATTCTCTTCACCTCACTGATTGTTTCTTTTGCTTAGAAGAAGCTTTTCAGTTTGAATTTATCCCATTTATTGATTCTTGATTTTATTTCTTGCACTATAGGAGTCTTGATAGGGAAGTCGGGCCTAATCTGATATAATGAAGATTTGGGCCTACTTTTTCTTCTGTTAAGCACAGGGTCTCTGGTCTAATTCCTAGGTCCTTGATCCACTTTGAGTTGAGTTTTGTGCATGGTGAAAGATAGGGGCTTAATTTCATTTTGCTGCATATGGATTTCCAGTTTTCCCAGCACCATTGTTGAAAAGGCTATCCTTTCTCCAATATATTGAGATGATCATATGATTCTTATCTATAAGCCTATTAATGTGATGAATTACATTTATTGATTTCCATATGTTGAACCAACTTTGCATCCCTGGGATGAACCCCACTTGATTGTGGTGCACCATCTTTTTTATATGTTTTTGTATTCAATTTGCCAGAATTTTATTGAGAAATTTTGCATTTATGTTCATTACAGAGATTGGTCTCAAGTTTTCTTTGATGTATCTTTGTCTGGTTTTGGAATTGGGGTGATATTGGCCTCATAGAATGAGTCTAGAAGTGTTCCCTCTTCTATTTCATGAAATAATTTGAGGAGTATTGGTAATGGTTCTTATTTGAAGGTCTTATAGAAGTATCCATCTGGTCCTGGGCTTTTCTTAATTGGTAGGCTTCTGATGGCATATTCTATTTCATTGCTTGAAAATGATCTGTTTAACTTGTGTATATATATCATCCTGATTCTGTTTTGGCAAATCATATGATGCTAGAAATTTGTAGGTGCCTTCGATATTTTCTGTTTTATTGGTGTAAAATTTTTCAAAATAATTTCTAATTATCTTCTGTATTTCTGTAGTGTCTGTTGTGATTTTTTTCTTTTTCATCACGGATGTTAGTAATTTGAAATTTCTCTCTCCTTCTCTTTGTTAGCGTGACTAAGGGTTAATCATTTTTATTTTTTCAAAGAACCAACTTTTTGTTTTGTAAGTTGTTTCAGTTGTTTCTTTTGTTTCAATTTCATTGATTTCAGCTGACTTTAATTATTTACATCATCTACTGCTTTTGGTGTTGATTTGTTCTTTTTCTAGGGCTTTGAGATGTAATGTTAGATCATTTATTTGTTGACTTTCTTCTTTTTAAGGAATGAGCTCCCATGCACTAAATTTTCCTCTCTTAGCACTACCTTCATAGTATCCCAGAGATTTCAATATGTTATATCAGTGTTCTCATTTACCTCTAAGAATTTTTTAATCTCCTCTTTAATGTCTTCTGTGATCCATTTGTTCATTCAATAGCATATTATTTAGTCTCCAGGTATTGGAGTAGTTTCTATTTTTTACTTTATCATTGATTTCTAATTTCATTCCATTATGATCTGATAGAATGCAGGGTAATATCTCTGCTTTTTTGTATTTGCTAAGAGATGCTTTGTGGCATAATAGTCTATTTTAGAGAAGGATCCATGTGCTGCTGAAAAGAAAGTGTATTCACTCATTGATGGGTGAAATATTCTATATGTCTGTTAAATCTAAGTTGTTGATTGTATTGTTCTATAGTTTATTTAGCTTTTGTTTGGAAGATCTATCCAGTGGTTAAAGAGGTGTGTTAAAGTCACCCAGAATTATTGTGTTGTGGTCTATTTGACTCTTGAAATTGAGAGGAGTTTGTTTGAATGTAGATGCTCCCTTGTTTGGGGGCATATATTGTTATGTCTTGTTGATGTATGTTTCCCTTGAGAAGTATGAAATGTCCTTTATCCTTTTTGATTAACTTTGGCTTGATATGAAGATGGAAACCTCTGCTTGTTTCTGCAGACCACATGAGTGGTATGATTTTTCCCAACTTTTCACCTTCAGTCTGTGGATGTCTTTTCCTGAATGAGATGAGTCTGTTGAAGGCAGCATATTGTTTGGTCCTTTTAAAAAAAAAAAAAAAATTCCAGTTATGTCTTTTGATTGAGTTTAGGCCATTAACTTTCAGGGTTATTATTGAGACATGATTTGTATTCCTAGTAATTTTTGTTTATTTTGGTATTAACTTGATTTGGTTTCTCCTTGACTGGTTTTTCCTTTAGTGTAATACCTCCCTTTGATGATTTTCATTGTTGTTTTTATTTCCTCCTCATGGAATATTTTGCCAAGGGTGTTCTGTAGTGCAGGCTTTCTAGTTGTAAATTCTTATCATGGAAGGTTTTTATTTTGTCATCAAATCTAAAGCTTAATTTTGCTGGAAATAAGATTCTGGGTTGGCATTCATTTTCTTTCAGAGCTTGGTATATATTAATTCCAGGATCTTCTAGCTTTCAGGGTCTGGGTTGAGAAATCTGCAGAGATCCTAATTGGTTTCCTCATTTGTAACCTGATTCCTTTCTCTTGTGGCTTTTAAAATTCTCTCATTATTCTAAATACTAGGCAGTTTCATTATAATGTGCCTTGGTGTGGATCTGTTGTGATTTTACACATCTGGTATCCTGTAAGCCTCTTGTATTTGGTTTCCTAATTCATTCTTCATGTTTGGAAAATTTTCTGCTAATATTGAATAGATTGTTCATTTCTTTGGTTTGGAATTTTGTGCCTTCCTATCCCAATAACTCTTAAATTTGGTCTTTTTATGTTATCCCATATTTCTTGAATGTTCTTCTCAGGTCTCTTACCAGTTTGACTGTGTAAGCTACATTCTTTTCAGTATTATATATTTTGTATTCATTGTCTGAAGTCCTGTCTTCCAGTGGTCTAATCTGTTGGTGATGCTTTCTATTGAGCTTTTAATTTGGTTTATTATTTCTTTCATTTTGAGGATTTCTGATCTCCTTATTGAAGTTATCTTTTGCTTCCTGTTTGCTTATGTAACTCTTCATCAAAATCTTTTGTTGCCTGTATTTGCTCTCTTATATCATCCTTTAACTCACAGAACATTTTAATTATTCACATCCTGAACTACTTCTCTGTCATTTCTTCTGCTCTGCTGGCCATGTATTCTAATAATGTAGTGTCTTTGTTTGGGGCACTTTCTTCCCTTGTTTTTTCATGTTGCTCATGTGTCTTGCCTTCTAGCACTACAGATCCAAGGTATTAGTTTTTACCCTATAGGCTTATAGTGTCCCTTCAGGATTCCAGTATCTCTGGGGGAGAACAATACTAGTAGATCCCAATACAAATAATATACAGCCTTAAACCACATATCTGCTATTAAGATGTTTACAGTTTTGTCACAATACACAAAAATGGTAAGTTCAATTATTATCTACAATATAGACAGTAGGTTTTCAAAAGGGTCTACAGTTTCTGATAGTGGACAAAGAGAACCTGGGGTAAGGTGAGGGATGAGGTGTTAAGGGAGTAGGAGGTGAGGATATAGAGTTATTAGATCTTGGGAAGCTTGAAAGAGTAATCTAAAGATGTTGGTTAGTAGCAAGAGAAAGAGAAAGTGATTTGGGGGAGAAAACTGGGAAGACTATAATAGAGTACAAAAAACCAGACAGAAATATTAAGAAAAATTAAAAATAGGAGGTAAAAGAATATACAACACAACTGTAATATACTACTTAGACATTCTAGTCCTCAGAATGTCTCATGAAAAGTAGTTGGTTTCACAAATGTTGGGGATGTGAGGGCGAGAGAAGAGAAAAGGGGGCGGGGGAATCTCAAAGGAAAATACAAGGATTGTTTCTGTTGGAGTTCAGTATCTTTCCTGTTTTCCTTATCTAAGTGGGGTTGTCTATTGTTTGATATTATCTCTCTCCACCCTCAGGATGGGTAGAAGAGTTGGTCTTGGGGGCAGAGTGCCTGGAGCTGGAGTATAGCACTTGCCGGTTCCCTGTGAGAGACTGCACCCCAAGGATCTCCTTTGGGGCCTGCTTGTGTGATGTGGGCGCCTAGTCTTATCACCTTATATTGCCTATAAACCTCACAATTCCTGGTCTCTAATTTAGTCTCCAAATTGTATCTCACTCACCTCCGCCCTTTCTACTTCCCAATCAGGAACCTCGCTCTGTAGGTCTTGTGGGCTGCGCTCTATGGGCTGTGCACTTGCCGGGGAGAGCTGTTTTGTATTAGGCGGTTCAAGACAAAGCTTTGTGATCAAGGGACCGGCTGTGTAGCCACAAGCACTGTGCTGGGTTAGTGGTTGCCTGGGAGGGGTGGGTGGGAGGGGAGTTGGGGACAACAGATACCTTGCTGTTCCTTCTAGGCCCTAGCTAGTATCCCAAGCTGGGAGTTGCCCCAACTAAAGATGGCGACAAGGGTGTCCCAAGATGGAGGCAGATGCTTTCAGAGATTTCAGGGGGAGGGTGTCAGGTCGGGTTGGGCCAGTTGGTGGCACTGGGCGGCGTGTTCAGAGATGTAGCTCTGTGGTATGCAGTGTTGGGGCTGGCAGCTGTCCCCAGACCCTGTCCAGTGTCCCCAGGTGCAGGCCACTGCATGTAGGGGACTATAGCAGTAGTTGCAGTATCCCAAGATGCAGGCAACTGGGGGAGCCCCACATTGCTTGATGGGGGTCCACATGGGAACAGTAGTTGGGATTCCTGTGCGGGTGGGTGACCAGGGGTCCTGCGTGGGAGCAGCTATTGGGGGGTCCTCTACTAACTCACAGAGCAATAGTATTCCCACTACTTAAATCCCAGGTCATGGAGTGCAACAGAATGCAGCTTCCCTCTAACCTGCCATCTTGGATCCCCCTAGTATGATATGCAATTAGAATATGTAACGTCTATCTTTTTAGGCAAGACCACCCTCCTCTTTTAAACTATTCTTTATTATCCTCAAGGTTTATTCTTCTTAATTAACTTCAGAATTGCTGGATCAGGTTTTAATATAGTTCTATAGGAAATTTGATTAGGACTATAGTAAGTGTACACATTAAGGTGAGAACAGATATCTTAGATATTCCCTCATCACAGTATTTACCATGGTAAAAGATGGTTATTTGATCACACTGACTAGCCTGGATATTCATTTAGGGCAGAAATCATCTTAATAGTCTTTTTATATTCCCAGTGCCAGTATTCAAATGTACAAGTAATGACTGAATATGTATATATTGGAAGGTAAGAGGATAAAGAGTGACTATTATAAAAAAAAAAAAAAAATTGAACGCCTTTCACTCTGATTTGCATGTGTGTGTGGTGTTGGGAATCACACAAGATTGCGAATTTCCCAACTGTAGAATAGAGAAAAAACATGAAGATGAATTCACTAAAAACTATTATTGCTATAAAAATATTAAGCATATTAGTAAACTTTTTATTGGGAGTTCTCATAAATGTATCTACAGTGGTAGAGTGATAAACTAGGTGGATTAGTTAAATTAAAAGCTATTAATTTCCTAATTACTTCCGAATTACCAGTTGGTTGGTAGATTCAATATATGAAATAACTACCTTATTTAGAATTTTTAATATAGCTATAGAATTTGCTAAGGTTTTAAAATGAACCTAGTAAGATATATTTTCAAACAATGTAACCATTATTATAACTTGATAAAGAATAAGTACTAAAGAAAAACATTGCAATTTTTTAAATATTTTTTAGTTGCCGTTGCACACAATACCTTTATTTATATGTGGTGCTGAGGATCGAACCCAGGGCCTCACACATGCTAGGCAAGCGCTCTACCACTGAGCCACAACTCCAGCCCCAACATTGCAATTTTTTACATACATAGACTACTTTTTATAAGTGGGATATATCTACCTGATATATGACTAACAAAAACCAATTGAACTTGATCAAAATAAATTGTTTTATTTAGCAGTTTTACTTTTAATGGGAATTATGTTTACAGGTGATTTATACAGTCTTTGAAGATACCAAGTTCATCTTAATTTTTCTATTAAGTTTATTTAGTTTCTAGCATATTTTGGAGTAAATGGAGATATCTGAATTAATATTCATAAAGTATTTAGAATATTATCTGTCACAGTATCAGCCTGTTAAGTAAATCAGTAATCAAAGGGTCTATAGTATGTTTAAAACAGGCTCCTGTTTGAAAGCTTGTGTGTGGTGTGTGTGTGCGTGCGTGCGTGCGTGTGTGCGTGCGTGCAGATAGATAGGTAGAGCTTTGTAGAGCTTTCTTTTGGCATTATGTATCAAATATTTCTTCATTCCCCTTTTGTAGTCACTGTTCTGGGAAGGCAATGAGTGGGGAGCGGGGAGAGAAAAATGTTACTTACATGTTATGCCCTGTTGCCTCATCATTGAGTCTTTGTAAAACTGAGTGAATTAGGTAAATTTTAGCAAATTGTTTTTATCAATCTAAGAATTAGAGCAGAAATTAAGGAACTGTAACATAAGGTAATTTTTTTCATTTTGTAAGCTGTGTGATGGATACATGAGCTCATTAAGCTTTTATTATATCGTGTTAGATATTCTTTCATATCAAATATTTCACAGTAGAAATTGTTTTAAAAAATAAATCGGAGGAGATGAGCTATTCTCCAAAAGGATCAAAAACTAATTGAATTAAGTATTCTTTATTGTAAAATTGTTAAACTTGGCCACACAAATGTTGTTAAACAAAATATTCATTATAAATTTAACATTATAAAATAAACATTAACTTAGAATTTATCACTGCCTAATACACTTAGATGAAGTATTAATTTTAAAATAAGCATAACAAAGTGACTTAGTTTGCATACTATTAGGCTGATGACCTCACTTATAACTTGTTTCTAAAATTTGAGCTATATTTATCTTTTCTCAGTATTCATGTCTTAGGTTTTGCCACTTTCTCCAAAAGATATTTTAAAACATTACTTGTGATTAAACAAAGGGTAATTTCCATGGTGTAAAATATTCTTTTTTTTTTCTTTTGGAAGAATCAGAATGGGTAATCAACACACCTCTTTGGCCTTGTGATAGACTGGATGTGCTTAATCGACATAATTTGCTTTGTACAATTGCACATGAAATCTTAGCCAAGAGCCTTTACAGACAGACATTTGAAGTTTTGCAGAATCTACCAGGTTTTCAAAATTCTCAAGGTATGTTTTTGCAAAGTCTGCCTTAATTATCTTCTGCCCATCTGGTGTTTAACTGTTAATAAGAAACAATTCTACACCTGTTTTGGTTGAATTTTTATATTCCAGCATATTTTTTTTAATGAAGTTGTTTTCCATAAAATGTATTCTCTGCAAACTGAATATGCTTTCCTGATGGTCTCAGAAAATCGGAGATGCTTATCTTTGGGTTGTCAGCAGTTCCTAACACAAACATTTTCATCACTCCCTTTTCCCTGCCTCTTGTCATCTGTAAACAGTTTGCTTAAGTACTCCCAGCAAGCCTTGTATCTTAAAAAATTCATGGCAGTGGAATAATGAAGAATACTTTTCTCCTTTGACTTTATAAATATAAAGTTTAGTTTACATCACCTTGGAACATAGATAAATTTGAAATGAATGGAGGAAATGAAGCAGATGGCAAGTTTGAAGAAGGAATACCAGTGCTGGCAATGGTAGTACTTTTTGTCTTTTTTTCCCCCCTGCCATTTTAGGGCTTGAACCTAGAGATGCTCTACCACTGAGCTATATCCCATCCCTTTTTATTTATTTTGAAACAGGGTCTTACTAAGTTGCCCCCATGGCCTCAGATGATCCTCCTGCCTCAGCCTCCCAGATACCAGGGATTATAGGCATGTACCACTGCACCTGTCTAGATAGTTCTCTTAAAGGTTAAAGCTCAAGTCATAGATGGATAGGAACAGGGAGTTCATGAGAAATCACTTTTGAGCCATGAGATGGGTTTATAGGATGATGAAAACATTAATTTATGGACTCTCCTCAGTGCTTTTATCATATTCTCTTTGAATCTTCATTTTCCCATGCATTCCTCAGAGATCCTATATTACAATTAGCATTCCTATCTGTTGCTCCTTCTAGATAGTGAGCTCCTTCAAGAAGCTTTATCTTGGTATCCCTACTAATAGACCTTTAACATATAGTTGGGTCAGTAATGAAACAAAGTAACCATAAGGAGTTACAGATAGTTGTGCCAGATTTTTAGTAAACCCTAAATGGCAAGCTACAGGAGCTTCCGTCTCTGGATAAGGGGTCACTAGAGGTTGAGGTTTAAGAAAGATGTAAAAAAGTTGGTGTTAGGAAAATTCCTGTGGGAGGAATATTTAAGAAGAGGCTAAAGGAAAAGAGATTAATTTTCTGATAAAGCCCGGACCACTAAAAATTCATTAAGTGATAAAGACAAAATCTAGCTCTTAGACCCAATAGAAGGGGGGAAAATGTTGGGAAGTCTCCACAATGATTTCTCTTTCCTCTATGAATAACTGAAGGAATAGAAATACTAAAGGATTTTTTAAATTTAAGAGTGAATATTTTCTAGTTAATTTTGAAGTTTTAGTCATGGGAAGTACAAGGCTGAGCTGTAGTTTATGCAGAGGAATGAAGTCTTTCGAGACACCGCAGAGATGTTAATGCAACCTCTGCTGAAACCTGTGTGCAGCTTCCTTTCATATTCTCCATTACAAAGGAAATGAAGCTTTGTTTCATCAAATGCGTTTTTATTTAAGAGAATATGTAACATTGCATTTTAGTGACTGTTACTTCTGTAGTGGGTAAGAAAGGATCAAGGGGAGTCTGCGGGGGTGGGAGGGGGAAGAAGGGAGTAAGTTTGAGAGACTGAGATAGTTAAATTTCATTGTATCAATTTATTTTTATTTCAGAAAATATGGAGGTCTCACAGTATAGCCTTCTTTTCAATAAACTTCTAGATGCCTGTATAGAAAGCAACAGTCTTGGCATGTCATCCTCTGTAGCAGAATTCATGATTTCAAAGAATATCCCTATTGATTTTTCCTTTCTTAGAAGATTGATTACTTCTTTGGGAAGGAGTTGTTTATGGCTTAAGGCCAGAACCCACTACAAAAGTAAGTTCCATTTTTAAAAAAATTTAATTTGATATATTGGTTTTGAATTTTACTTTTTAACAAAGATCCATCTATAATATTTAATGCTAGCCATTTAAATATATTCAAAGATAGTAGTCTGAATAGATGAGTGCTGTCTTTCAAAACCTGTTACTTCTCCTGTTTCCAGTTAATCTTTTTTTTTTCTTTGTACATTGGCAAGTCCACTAGAGGGTGAGCAAAGGAAATGAATGACAAAATGTGAAATTAGGTTGACATATCTTATAAATAATATAGGAGTAAAACAATATAGGGTAGAGTGAAAAAATTAAAGAATATCCTCATGGTTTACTTATGCCTGACATATCCCTGGTCGTTATAACTTGGAATGTCCCATAGAAGGTCATATAGGAAGTAAAGAAGCTGCCATATCAATGGAACATGTTACATAAGTTTTTTATGTGACTTCTAGTAATAAAACTTTGTTAGTCTATTTATAGCTGTTTCTCTCTAATAGGTTAGCCTAGAAAACTAGTACTTTCTCTAGTCTCAGTCACCTCAAAGGTATTTTTACTAGAAAGTAATTTCATTTATGATCTAAATCTGAAATTTTTCCTGCCTTCATGAAGTAATTTGTCTTAAATTTCTATCTCTACCACTGTCGTGTGTATGACATTTGTATAATGTATATAATCATTTGTGTACCCATGATTTGTCTTCCTGTGCCAGATGTACCAAACATCCTAGCCACACTATCTGGGAATTGGAACTGTTTTTCCTTCTACCACTTATGATCATTTAGCACGTGGTAACTTTTTTCTCCAGAGAAATGGTAAAGAAAATATTAGGTGCATTTCAGGTAGTATGATTTTTACTTCAGTTACATACATACACATATGTGTGCTGAGCCATTTTGTAGTATGTATTAAACAAAAAGTTTGAAAACAGTATATTTTAAAAGGTGATCAGAAATTTAGAGGAGAGCTAGAATTGTTTGTTCATAAAACTTCATTGTAATTTTGTGGTCATGTTTCAGCTCTTTATACTGTTTCCCTGAAGATTGCTAGAACCCCACTCCCCTCAACACTACTCACACACACACACACACACGTACTATAAGCAAAACTTCGTGATTTTAGTTTTTAGAATTGAAGTTACTGGGGTAATTTATTTTTAAAAAACTAATTCTGAAACTTGGGAAATGCTGTCAGAAGGTATTTATATGCCATAGAACCAAAATATAAATCTGGAATCATTTAAATGTGACTCCTATAAATCTGTTTTTAGTTGGAAATAAAATTTTGTATTAAAGCAATTAAGCTTAATTATTCTTAAATGTTATTAATAGCTTTATTGAGGTATTATTCAATTACCATGCAATATACCACTTAAGTATATAATTCAATGGTTTTTTAGTGTGGAGATGTACAACAAATACCACAACCAAGTTTAGAATATTTTCATCACTCCAAAAACAAACTCCATATCCATTAGCAGTTATTCCTTATTCCCCTGCCCTCTGTACTTTCGTCCATAATAAGAATTACTTGTAAAGTTTTTTTAGTCATATGTTAAAGCAGTTAGTGTCTACGTATAATTCAGTACCTTTCTTATTAGCACTTTTATTTTACCTAATTACACCTATGCTTATTTCATATGCAGTGTAACTTCCGAGACTTTGCAAGAAAGGTGAGGAAGTATAGAATCTTTTTGGTTTTTCAAAAATACACTTGAAAACCAAGTAAGTAATTTATAGGCATCAATTAGTCCTCCAGACACTTCAGTGTTGATATATTAAACACAATGGGATTATTCTTTGGATTTATCTTCAGACATAGCTTAACATTTGCAAAAAAAAAAAAAAAAATTAATGACTTACAGTCACATCAATAAATGGGAGTAATTGTACCTCATGTCAAAGGTAGTAAATTGGCAGATTAAAATGAAACAACACCTATGTATTTAACACAGGTAACAGGCACATAGTAGTAATCATCATCCATATTAGCTTGAAAAACTTAAAGCATAAACAATTTTTAATTATTTAAAATGTAATTGTTTAAATTTTAATTTGAATGGATTTTGGTAAAATATAACAATATTGCCTATATACAGTTTGGATGTCCTAGGAGTTTTAAAGGGATTTTCCCCCTACTTACCACTTCTAATAAGCCCCTAAAATAAGTTTCAAAATTCAATCTCCTTGAAAAGTTATTTTAGAACATGAATTGATGAATATAGTAATATCACACCTAGCGCTATAGAATGAAAATATATTTTAATCTAGTGCTTAGCACAATGTTAGACATAGTAAGAAACAGTAATGTATACATTGTAATGGCTCTGTAAGTTAATTAAAAATATTTGATAGCAAGCAAAAACTTCATGTTATAATTCATGTTTTAGATTCATAATTCAAAATAGGCAATAACTATAAATACATTAAAACCAGATGTCATTGGAAAAAAAAATCCTAAGGAGCTATTCTGTTTTTTTTTTAATTACATTGTAATTGGCTTAAAATGATACCTGCCACAAAAATGTCATTTTTCAGATAGTCTTATATTTCCCACTTTAATGTTTCAAAAGTATTTTATAAAGAATAATGTCAGGTGTACTAAGAAACTCACTACCATATAACTTGTGTAGTAAATCTAATGTGAAGAATTATTCTATCATAATGTAATTGTCACCTATGGATATTTCAGATGTCTAGGTCTTTACTTATGGGAGCTTTAGTAAAGTTTTACTTGTTTGATTTTTCAGGTGCTGTTTCATTAGGTTGCTATCCACCACTGGAGGGAAATTTATACCGAAAACTTCTATTGATTCCTTCTTATTTATCTGAGATTGAAATGCTTTTAGCTATTGAAATCTTCCTGGTATCTAATGCTAGTAGTATTCAGAGTCCTGGAACGTCCACACAGATATTACAGATAGTTTTGAAAAGGTTGGTTGATAAAACTAACTACATTCTGAAAGCACATTATGGTTTCCCATACGTGTCCTACATTACAAATGTTTTTTGTACTTGTATATTTTTATATTTACATATACTCTGTAGATAGATTATATAAACATATGTGTATTATAAAATTTGCTAATATTTAAGAAAGCATAGGATTTATTTGAGACTTAAAACTAAACAAGTTAAGGGGCTGGGCTGGGCTGGGCTGGGCATGTAACTCAGCAGTAGAGTACATGGTTAAGATGCTCAAAGCCCTGGTTTCAATCCCCAGCACCACCAAAAAAAAAAGTTAGTAGCATTCGAACACTTCAAGTGACTTCGAAGCTGTTAGATTTGAAAAAGATAAGATCTTCAGATACCCACTTTTCCTATAATTGTACCTATTTGTTTAGAAATTGTAATTGTTTAGAGATTGGTACCTAAAAGTTCTTGGTAACCCAAAAGATGTAAAAACCAGGTCTAAGCCAGGTGCAATGGCACACACCTATAATCCAGCCCCAGGAACTAAGGACCTTGCTAAGTTACTTAGGGCCTTACTATCTCAAAATAAAAAATTTTAAAAAGGGTTGGGGATGTTGCTCAGTGGTTAAGGCACCCTGGGTTCAATCCCTGGTACCAAAGGGGAGTGGGGGAACCCACAGGTCTAAAAGGGAAATATGTGATATTTTACTTGGTTCAGTCAAGAATACTACTGAAAATGAAGCCATCAGCCTAGGTTCCATATTTTAAAATGTTTTTATATATGCATAGATATTATAATGTAGGTGTTAGACTAGAGTGACACTTTAACGTCCCCTGAATTTAGACTTATACCACTGATTTCTTGTAGCCTAACCCAGGAAACCTAAAACATAAAGATCTCACAGGACTCCTATTTTAGAGTTTCTTGACAAGAATTTTGCTTCAGTATATTGATGTAACGAATCAGATCCTCAGATTGAATACTATTGCATAGTTTTCTATTGCATAACAAATAACCTAAAATCTAGTACCTAAAATAGCAAATATTATCTTTGTTTTTGTGGGTCAGAAATTTCAGAACAGTTTAGCTGGATGGTTCAAGCTCAGCATCTTTTACGAGACTCAGAATTTTTCATGTAATTGGAGTCCAGAATGTCAGGAGCTGTAGTCTTCTACATGATGCCTTGACTGCATCTGGACATTGCCTTTCCTAGTTGAATCTCCTGATTGCCTATTGTCGGAAAGCCCCAGTTCAACACATGAACATTTGCATAGGTTGCTTGAGTAAAAGGAGAAAACTGCAAGGCCTTTTGTGACCTATATCAAGCAAGAACTGTGAATGGTGTCAGGTTTTACCCTATCTTTAAGTTAACAAGTTAGCATGCCACAGTTTCCTGAATGCTTGCATGAGACTCAAGACTCTTCTGTTGGAGACAAGAGTACTTTATTAGTTGTGGTGCAGGGAACAGCATGACTGTCTGCATATTTATATTATTCATTCTCATTCCTAAATCCACAAATGGACCTTTGTGTATTACCTGCAGATGCACTGGATTCTGTTACAGGAGAGGAGTCCCAAGCTTAAGAGAATCCAAATCTTTTATAATGGGAAATAGCATGCCTACTTTTTGTTCTGCAGGGAGATACTATCTCCATCTTCTAAGGCTGTAAATAAACCTGCCTTTTTCTCCTGAAGGAGAAATTATCCTGGCTTTCAAGATTGTTCCAAATTTCAAGGATGTTTATATATAATGAACAAAGGATAGTTGGTGCCTTTCAAAAAAACTTCCCAAATTTCAGGATACCATGGAAAATTGTCATCCCAACAACCTAGTAACCAAAGTGACAGTGAACAACTTTGGATTTCTTCTGTTAATTATAGAAGTCATTTAGTCTAGCTCACTAGAAAGAAAATAATTTCAGCTCCACCTTTTTTTTAAAACCCACTAAAATTAGCACCCCCTCACACACACTTTTTTTTTAATAGCTTTGTTTTCTGAGGATTTCCTTTTTACCACTGTGAACTATAGTGGCCTGAGGCAACTGGGCTTCCCATCATCTTAATGAGGGCTTGATTTTTCTGGTAGCATTCCATTCCTCACACATGCCGTCTATTTACTCACTGTTGAATTTGGGGGGTATTTGTGGCCCTAGAGCATAACTAGTGACATCCATAGAACTTGATTTCTTTTTTATCCAAGCTGAGTATGTTTTCTCTTATTATTATCATGCTGAGCTCTGCCTTATAATATTAACCTTTCTGAGAGAAAATATTACTCATCTTTAGATTTTCAAAACACTACACATATTTGGCATATGCTCAGTCTACCAGAACACCACTTGCTAAGCTAGAAGGCACTTGGCCACTTTTTCCTCTCTTTGACCATTGGCTCCTGTTTCAAGTGCTAATATAACACCTACATCTCTATTTTAAATACTTCCCATCCTATATCCCAGAGGAAAAAGTGCCCTAAAGAATGAATTTTACACAAGCACACACAGTCACAACTGATAGCAGAGAGCTGGTAGAAAATGTATTTATTAGAAAAGTAAATTCTAGCACTTACTTTCTTCAGTCCTGACTTGTTACTTCATTAAGTTAAGATATACAGCAATACAGTTCGATACCAAATATTAGCCACTATTATTTGCTTTCAACTAACAATAGTCAATATCAAGATAAAATTAACATGCAGTTGTCAGTAATGCAAAACTTCATTTAATATTCTTTCATGCATTATAGTGAATAATTATACAGTCATTAACTTTGCAAATACAAAGTGATAGGTAATTATGTTTTAGATCAGTATTTTACAAGTCATCAGTTGCTGCCTAGTTTGTGATGCAATCATTTTGGGGTGTTGCCACCATCGTTAAAATTGAAAGACAGTATAAAATGTACATCATCATCATCAGAGTAACTATTTTATGAGATTTCTCGTTTTTTATGAAATTTTTATATTACTGGGTCAAAATTTACAATACCTTTCTTCCCATGCATGGGTCATTGTCTGAAAGATACTTCTAAAACAATAAAGTGAAAGGAGTGTCATGGCTTAGTACCAATATAAATGAAGCTTTTCAAGAAACCATATTGTTGCTTTTTAGAATTTCTGACTTTGTGAGATGTTCACTTTATAGATGTGAAGACAACAAGCCTCGGAGCAAGGATGATTATCAAGCTGCAGTGGAAAGGTTAATTATGGCTGCTCGAATATCAGATCCAAAGCTTTTCATTAAGCACATGACTGTCAATGTTAATAAGGAACAGGTTTATAGTTTGGAACATTGTTCTGCCCTGAAATGGTTGAAAGAGAATATGAAATGGGCTGGAAAGGTTTGGCTTTTCAGTAATCATTAGTTAATAAAGGCTTTTTTTTTTTTTTTTAAAGTTCAAGTAATCATTGTTGAAGATAAAAAGCAATAAAAATAAAGTTTTCACTTTTGAGTTTTTGCACTTTTTTAAAATTATAGCAAGTTAACTGTTTTTAAGCAATAAAAGTTTGTGTTGATATATGTAATTTGTAATAGTTTTATCCACACTGAAAGTGACCTTTCAGATTAATTTAGAAGAACTTCGGTGTGGTAAATCCCCATTTACTGCAAAATCCAAACAGTGAAAAAAATCACTGAATACTGTGCACCATTTAATAAAAAGGAACATTGCAAGCAGGTAACAAGTGTTCAGAAAAACTTTGAAGTTTTTCTGTAAGGGTATGAAAGGGATTAGTGGGTTCTCAGTTCAGTCTAAGCTAACCTACAACTAATCTTTGCAAATGGTAAAATAATATTAAAGCGACTTGAACACAATTTTCAAAGTACCTTCTGAATTTAAAGGCATGCTTTCTGAACTTTTCCTTTGGTGCATCTTAGAATACTGCTTTTTGAATATTTGTATTTTGTTACATTAGGAACAAATACGAGAACTATCCAAACCACTTTGGAAGTTAAAACTTCTTTTCTGAAGACAGCTTCAAAATTTGCAGCGTACTCGCCAACATAATAGTCCTCATTTTTAATTTGGTGCTTAAAACCATAAATTCATATCATTTAGAGAGAAAAAAATGAATAAAGAACAAGATGTGACCGTGACGGGGGCTGGAGCGCGAAGCCGCCTTCAGGGAGTCCCCAGAGTGCGTTGACTGCGGCATCCCTCGCCAGGCTCCGGGGCGGGGCATAGCGGCGCTGCGCATGCGTGCCCCGCCCCCCAGCGCGCGCCCAGTTTGCCCTTCGTGATGGCCGGCCCTCGGGCCAGACCACCTCCTGCCGGCTAGCCACCCGTCTCCCTGCAGCCTAGTCCCGCACATTCCGGAGCGCTCTTCAGCGCCTCCTAAAGCTCTCAGCGGAGCCCCCTGGGCGGCCGGTAAGAAGTCAGGGAAGCAACGGGCTGTGGCGCCGACGTCAGCGCGGCGGGGCGCCCCGAGGCTCGGCCCGCGCGCAGGCGCGTTGGCGTAAGGCTGCTTGACCTGCACCCGGCCGCGTGCGGGCGCTCGGAGATACGGCGGCGCGCGGCCTATCGGCTCCTTGGTTGGCGTGGGCGGTGGCTCCCCGCGAGCGCGCGCTCGCACAACTCGGCCTCCTGGAACGCCAAAGCTGTGAGGAGCGCGGGCCCAGTCCCTGATCCTAGGTCGGTCCCTTCCGAGGAGAAAGCGGAGGCAGAGCTCGAACCACCTCAGCTTGGGCTTTGAACTTTTAAAGCTCGTCCGGGGCGCGGGTATCTATATGTGCTTCATCTTTCCTTGAAAGGAGAACACAGACTTTAGGCTTCATTGTTTCCGATTTAAGATTTCCCAAAGTGTTTGTCTTACTGCAAATTGTTACGACTTAAATTTCATAGCAAGGGATTTAGAAAAGAGCCAGATGGAGCAACCTGCTTTCAAAAAAAACCTTACAAGATAGTTACTAAGGGAAGTCACAGTTTAAATGAGAGTAACCTAAGGTTAATTGTTAAATAAGTTACTTTAAAATGAAAATTGTCCCAAGAGGTCAAAGCTCAGTCCTGGGACCTCCACTTGGCAAACACTGTTAATTGTTGTTTCTGTATCTGGCGAAAGTAATCTAAGTAAGAGTTTTTCTTACACTGCCCTATAATTTGGATTTTTCACCAATTATCTTTCCAATAAATTTGGTTTGGAATTGCAGAGACACTAAGTGATCTGTAAATGGGTTGTTTCCCATCTTCCAGTCCCCATAGAGAGAGTACACCCATCTCCTTGAACATGACTTTCCAGAGCGCCTATGCCCTTAGGTGTAGACCTGGCAGTTTCTTATTTTACCCTGTGCATGTCTGTATCATTACATTTACTGTATTGTTTTATGATCATCTGCCTGTGTGTCTGTTTTTCCACTTCTTCCCTCTTCTATACTTAAGATTTTGGGGAGCTGGAATTGTCTTGATTTGGGTTTTTTGTTGTTGTTGTTGTTTAGTTGTAGATGGACACCTTTATTTTATTTATGTTTTATGTGGTGCTGAGGATCAAACCCACTGCCTCACACATGCTAGGCAAGCACTTTACCACTGAGCCACAAACCCAGCCCTGTCTTGATTTTTCCCCCTATTCCCAGAACTTTACACAGGACTTGGCACATGAGCCTTGGGTGGGTGCTTCTTGGACCCAGAATGCCTCCCAAGTCTGGTAAAACAGCCTAACTTCTTTAGTTGTTTTGTAGCATGCCTAAGGCCTTTTCGAAATGGAAGGCTATCCGGTTAAGTGAAATATGGACAGGAACCACTTGCATTAAGAGTTTAAAGACAAGAAGCCTACAATTGATGTGGATGCCCCAAGCTTTCACAGCTCACTTTACTACATAGGAGAGCACCCAAGTACTCTAGCAGTGTATCTTCAGTCAGCTGATAGTAACATGACTTTTGGTGTAGCTGGTTCTGTAAGGGAAGAAAACATGAGATCTGAATCTTCTACCATTCTCGGCAGTATGTCTTTCAACATAGATTAAAAGGTTGGTGTTTTGATCATCAGATAGACCTCTTCTGATTTAGTTTTTCCAGGGCCTGCTTATTTATGCCTGAAGCGGTACAGTTGGGTTCTTGGTCTTGCAAGGTTAAGACCAAGAGCTGTGTCACACACAAAGGCAAGCAGCCATGCCTGACAGCCTGCTGGACTCTTTCATTGTCTCCACTTAGAATTTTATTTTTCAAAATCTCAAAAAGTAAATAAGCTATACAGGGAACAAGGAACTAGTTCCAGAACAATTTTAAAATTATTTGACTTGGCATATGATTGTGCATCTAAAGATCTTTCCCTGTGTTTGTTTTAGGAATTTTTTTTTATTTATGTTTTTGGTTGTAGTTGGACACAATACCTTTATTTCATTATTTATTTATTTATTTATTTATTTAATGTGATGCTAAAGATGGAACCCAGGGCCTCGCACATGCTAGGCGAGCACTCTACCGCTGAGCTACAATCCCAACCCTGTATTAGGTATTTTTAGTGAATTAAAGTTTAAAAGCTTTCTAACAGACACCTCAGAATCCTCTGAGAACCTAAAGCAACAGTTGTCAGAGTGAGCATGTATCAGAGTCCCCTGAGAGTGTGTCCTGGCAGAGATCTCTGGCTCCTACCCAGTTTCTGGTTCTGCAAAGCTGGGGTGGGGTCTAATAATCTGCATTTCTGACAAGTTCCTGGTGATGCTGTTTTTGCTTTAAGACTTCGGCCCTTAAAGTTGTATTTTTTCTCTTCCTTTATCCTTTTCCCTTTTCCAAAACGAGCTAGATCAAATCACAGTTTCCCTGTCACTTAAGTCTTCAGAGCTTAAAGGAGAGTTTACAGGAAACATGTGATAGTTATTTCCCACTTACAGGTCTCCAAGGGAAAACATCCATTTCCATTCCAATTCTTAAAAAGAACCAGAAAATATACGTTTAATTCTTCCCATGATTTGTGTAGGAAATGTTTATGTTAGAACAATAATTTAAGTAGATGTCAGAATTATTAACTGAATATATATATGAATTCATACACACACACACATACATATATATATATATAATTTTCTCCTTTCTCAATATAATTGATGACATATTCCTATAGGAAGGTGTATGTGAAAAGGGAGAATTGCTGGAAGCAGCAAAAGAAGTTACATTCCCTCTCACTGTTCCACTGTCCTCCAAGGAACAGTGTTTTTAAAAATCAGTATTAATTTATAAAGAAGCAATTCCCATACCACAACATTATCATACCCACATCAGTTTTCTTTTTTGAGGAGAAAAAAAATACTATTTCTATCAAAACGAATGTTTTATTACTAAGCAGGCACTAATTTTGTCTTGAAATAGTAAACATAAACAATTAGCCATGTTTATTCTGATAGATTCAAAATAATTTTTCCTACTAAAAAGTTTGAAATACTTAAGTCAGTCATTTGTACTTAATGTACTTAGGACTTGTATTCAGGGACTAGGGTTGTGGCTCAGTGGTAGAGCACTGGCCTAGCATGTGCTGGTTCAATCCTTGGCACTACATCAAAAAATAAAATAAAGGTATTGTGTCTAACTACATCTAAAAAATAAATAAATAAAAAGACTTCTATGACGTCTTAGCAAAATTACCTACTGCATTGTACATTTTAAGATTTTCAGACATTGATCATTTATTGTGATAATTCTGGGTATTTTACAGTCCCAGAATTTGTCTTCAAATAAAATATTATAGTTAACTACATGTTCTATCTATATGTAAGCCCTCACTAAGTTGGAAAAAGACTTCTGCAATTTTTATATACCCTTAATTATATAATAATGATAGTTGCCACTTTTGTGAATTTTCTGTTTGCCAATGTTGCCAGCCCCTTATGTATATTATTTTTCTTAAGTTACTTAACAAATCCTGTGAAATAGTTAACCCCAACTTTCATACCTTATGTACTCCTGAAAACATGTACAAAAAATTAGATGTGGGATTCCATAACCAGAGTGTTAAACAATAATCATAATGTTCTAAATTATATATTTCCTTTTAAAATATCTCTAATGGTTATTTCTAGTATTTTGTATGTGTCTTTCAGCCATTTTTTTTCCTTAAATACACAGTCTAAATGACTTTAGTCTTGTGAGTATCAGATAAAAAGCATGATAGATATATGTGTTATTCTTTCATTTGTTTTATTCTTGTTCTTTATTGCTGGAACTAGAATTGTAATTTTTTGTTTTTTATAAAAACAAAAGTCATTAAGATATTCACTAATTTCCCTGACTAAACTAAACTCCAGTCTGGTAAACTATAGCATTGTGCTAATTCAGTTAATAAAAATTTTAAATTCAGAATTAAAGGGCAGTTTGGAGTAATAGTGTAATATACAGGTGTTTCTGGCATACAGTCACACATGCGTTCTTGGAAAGCCTCACATCCTGAGAGATAATGCATTAGAGTAAGAGGGCTTATGCGGGGGAGCTACACACCACTTAGAACTTACTGAATTTTACAAGAGCCTTAACAAAAATCATATTAAATCTAGTGTAGACCAGTTTCATCAAAACTAAAATTTCAATCTAGGAAGAGCCTTAGTAATTATTTTTTTAAAAGACTTGGAAACATTCAGCTTTTTTATGTATACCGCAAATTTCCTCATTGTTCGATACAATGGAAAATTTAATAATACTTAAAGTAATACTTTCATGAAGCCACAAAACACCTTTGCCTCCACCCCTCGTGCTAGGGATGAACCCAGGGCCTCACATAGTAGGCAAATGCTCCAGTGCCAACATTGCTGCTGAAACCCAAAGAGGTAACTGCTTGCGGGTGGGGCTTCACTTTTTTTCTAAGAACTCTGCCTGTCCACAAAAGCTTTCTTTTTAGTGGAGGAAATCCCCCATGATTTCATAAACTGAGATATCACTCAAGACAGTTAAACCCAGATTGCATTGTTACCGTCATAGGCCTAAATGCAACTTTTGAATTGTTCAGTAATTTGGGCTTTTCAAGCAAATTTGGTTCACAGCAGAATTAAGGAGAAAGTAAACAGAATTCCCACTTATCTCCTGTCCCAAGACACGCATAACCTCCTGCACTGCCCAAGTCCCACATTTGTTATAATCAGTGAACCTACACTGACACATGGTTATTACCCTAAGTCCATTCTATCGGGTTCTCTTTTGGTGGTGCACATACTAAGGATTTTGACAAATGTGATGAGTTTCTACCATTGTAGTATCATACAGAAGAGGTTCACGACCCTAAAAAGCCTCTGGGTCTTGTCTATTCATTCCTCCCTAACTCTGGCTCCTGGCAAACCACTGGTCTATTATCTCCATACTTTTGCCTTTTCTGGAATGTCATATATTTTGAATTGTAGCCTTTCTAATTTGGGCCTTTTTTTAACTTACATATGCAGTTAGTTAAGTTTCTTCCATGTCTTTACATGGCTCAATACCCTCTTTCCTTTTAGCCTGAATAACATTCCATTGTCTGAAAGTACCATAGTTTACCCATTTGCCTATATAAAGGACATATTTGTTGCTTCCAAACATTGGATAAAACTATTATCAACATCCGTGTGGGATTTTGTATAGATATGAGTTTCAGTTCGTTTGGATAAATACTAAGGAATGCAATTGTTGGGTGGGATGGTAAGAGTATGTTTAGTTTGTAAGAAACTACCAAGCTGTACTACTTTGCATTCCCATCAACAGTGAGTGTGCAGCTGTGAATGAGAGCTCCTGTGGCTCAACGTCCCTGCCTGCACTGTTGTAGGTGCAGTACACTGTTGTCAGTGTAGTCAGTGTTGTAGATTTAGGTCATTGTAATAGGTATGTGGTAATATCTCATTACTGCTTTAATTTCCAGTTCCATGGTGACATGTTAAACTTTTTTTCATATGATTTGCCATTGGTAAATCCTCTTGGTAAGGTGTCTGTTCAGGTTTTCGTCCATTTTTTAATTGGGTTGTTTACTTTCTTATTGTTGAGTTTTAAGAGGTTTTTTTTGTGTGTGTATTTTGGATACAGTCCAGTATCAGATACATCTTTTATATGTGATACTTTGAATATATGGCTGTCGTCATCTTCTCTTTTCTATTTATTTTTTAGTTTTCGGTGCACACAACATCTTTATTTTATTTTTATGTAGTGCTGAGGATCGAACCCAGCGCCCCGCGCATGCCAGGCGAGCGCGCTACCGCTTGAGCCACATCCCCAGCCCTCGTCATCTTCTCTTGACTTTCGTGGAGCAGAAGTTTTCCATTTTAATGATGTCTAGCTTGTCAGTTATACTTTCTTTCATGGGTGATGCCTTTGGTAGTCTATCTAAAAAATCATCTTCATACTCAAGGTCATCTAGATTTCCTCCTGTGTTATCTTCTGGGAATTTCATAGTTTTGCATTTTATATTTGGGTCCATGATACATTTTGAGTTAATTTTTATCGGGGGTATAAGTTCTGTGTCTAGTTTACTTTTTTTTTGCATGTGGATATCCAGTTGTTCCAATGTCTGTTATTTAAAAGACTATCTTTGCTCCATTGTATTGCCTTTTTTCCTTTGAGAAATCAGTTGACTATATTTACATAGACCTATTTTGGGGTTCTCTTTTCTGTCCATGGATCAGTTTGTTCTTTTGCCAGTACCACACTGTCTTGATTATTGTACCTTTAGAGTAAGTCTTGAAGTCAAGTAGTGTCAGTCTTTCCGACTTTATTCTCCTTCAACATTGAGTTGGCTACTCTGAATCTTTTGCTCTTCACATAAACTTTAGGTTCCATTTCTCTATATCCATAAAATAATTGTGATTGTACTGAATCTATAGACAAAATTGAAAAGAATTGATATCTTGACAATATTGAGTCCTCTTATTCATGAACATGGGATGTCTCTCCATTTACTTATATCTTTGATTTCTTTTATCAGAGTTTTATAGTTTTATAGTATAATTTTATCCATATTTTATTAGACTAACCTAAATATTTCCTTTTGGGGGGTTGGTAACATAACTGGCAATGTGTTTTTAATTACAAATTCCACTTGTTCATTTGTGGCTTCTGCTTAACTTTTTAAGCAGTTGATGGATGCCTGGAAGTTGACATACATATATATTCAGAAATGTTCTGCCACCTGAGACCTTGGAGGAGGTAAGCTTCATGGTCCAATTTATAGTTAACATTGGGGAAGAAGGGGGAATCTGTTACGCATTTGGTTAATTTCAAGTTCTAAGGCTATTTTATGTTATAGTGGAAGGCAGGAACAAAAAAGGAAAACAAAGTTCACATGAACAGCCAAGTCCTCCAAGAGTCCACTCAGAGCAGAAAGTGAAAAAGAATACTGTCTTTCAGAATATTACTGGGTGTAACATTTTTTAAGAGAAAAAAAAACGATCACCTTTCCCTTTAGCACAGTCACTTTATGATATTATATTTCAAATATGCAGAACATAGTGTTTTTTTCTTATTTTAGAGTTTAGAAGAGGAAATTCCTATTTATTTTGTGGTAATGGGAATTGACCCCAGGGCTGCCCTACCACTGAGCTACATCCTGAGCCCTTTTAATTTTTTATTTTGAGACAGGGTAAAAAGTTGCCTAGGCTGGCCTCAAACTTGCAATCCTCCTGCCTCCCAAGTAGCTAGGATCAGAGACATGTACCCTGAAGAAATGACTATTTGTAATGAGAATATAAAAGGGAAGGTTCTAGGGGGAATGGGTACCATACCTCCTGGTACACAGTAGTATGTGGTAATTGTTAAATAAGCAAATACAACTTGGAAAGGTGGAAGTGGGTGGCAGGGAAGATTATTAGGGCTCTATAATCATGTAGAAGAAAGGGAAAAAAAATGAGGAAGATCACTGGAGACCTGACTGGGGGTTTCTGTAAGAATTGGAGATCACATTGGAAAGATAGATTGGGCAGCTTCAAATACCGGACTAAGTAGTAGATTTTATTCTACAGAAATTGTGGGAGCCATCACAGGTGTCAGGACTACAGTGAGTGGGTTTTAGGAAAGTTAACCTATTGGTGGCAGGCAGTGTGGTTAGGGAAAGAAACAGGAAAGTAGACTAATTGTGGTACCGTACAGTCCGTTTCTGTGGTGATGCTGATTGGCCAGAGAAAGTGGAAAGAAGAAATGATTTCAAGGAACTATAAAGTGACAAGTTTCAAAGTAATTGAACATGGGTACGAGTAGTGAGGTAGCTTGGATTTTAGGTTTTGACAACATTAGGAAAGGAAAAAAATAACTCCTCCTTATTTAGATGTGTAAAATTTCATTAAATTAAATGTATCTGATACAAGACACTTGGCAGAACCAAGTGTCCGTCATATACTTGGAAATGAGAACTACAGCTCAGAGGGGGAATAAGAAGAGTTGTCACTGTCGTCTACTTAGACAAACTTATGTTGAGGACTTTAATCCTTGGCTTATTGTTTCCTTTACTTACTGTTCAAAGGCCTGTTGAAATACTTAATGTGGAAACTATACATTGACTTTATGAAAGGTTCAAATACATGCAAAAAACAGAAGGTAATCTGAAAATATGTTGGTAGTCTCCAGATTGTTGAAAAATCTCCAGAAAAGATTCTTTTCTTTTTTTTTTTTTTTTAAATTTTTAATATTTATTTTTTAGGTTCTCGGCGGACACAACATCTTTGTTTGTATGTGGTGCTGAGGATCGAACCTGGGCCGCACGCATGCCAGACGAGCATGCTACCGCTTGAGCCACATTCCCCAGCCCTTCTTTTCTTATTAAATAAGAATTTTAATAATTATTATACATTAAAATAATGTCTTATTTTAAAAAGTAAAACCTTAAAAAAAAGATATAAAACCTTTCCAAAGACTCAGCACACCTACCATATCAGAAAGAATGTGTGCACAAAAGCTAGATCTTCTTTTTAGAACTTTTAGAATAGTAAAGGTAAATTATAACATTTAAAAATAGGTGTAGCAAGACATGATGACACCTAATCCAAGCTAATCAGGAGGCTGAGGCAAAAGGATCATTTGAGCTCAGCAATTGAAGGCCAGCCTGAGCAACATAGCAAGACCATGTCTCAAAAATGTTAACTAAAAACAAAACAGGTTTCATGGCATGCTTTCCAAAAATTGCAGATAATTTCTTTTTTTTTTTAATATTTATTTATTTATAGTTATTGGCAGACACAACATCTTTGTTTGTATGTGGTGCTGAGGATCGAACCCAGGCCGCACGCATGCCAGGCAAGCGCGCTACTGCTTGAGCCACATCCCCAGCCCAGATAATTTCATTTGGACTTAAAAACTATACTTTTCTTTTAGTTGGGGAAAAACTATTGTAAAAACATTCCAGGTGGATTATGCCAAAATTTCACAATTAGAATATTAAGTTATCCAGCTAAAATAATGTTATTAACACACTAGTAATTTTAAAATAAAAAGACGTCTTCCATCTCTTTATAAACGTCGTAATTATCAAACTATTTTCATTATGGAGAAATTACACTATTGGATATTGAATTTTTTTTTTCTTCTGAGGAAGAAAATTTACAAAGAAAATTATCATTTGCCATGAAACCAGTTAATATTTCAAAATGGACTAGGGAAGGGAAATTTTATTATTATTTAGTATTTCTCATATTGAATCAGAGGAATTTATTATAACCACTATTTCAGAACCCTAATAGATTTCAGAAAACCACAGGTTTCTATCTTGGTGCTCTGATATTTCCCATGTATAGTACTAACTTGACTATAACTGCACATGTTGGGGATATGAGTCTGTGCTCAGAGTAATCAGGCCACGTCTCTTTGAAAGGTTCTGTCTAGAAAAGATTCTGCCTCACTGGTTCCACTACTCAAGAGCTTTATCAGGAGCAGAAGCAGTCAATGCCTTGAGGCCTTTCTATTTTGCAGTCCACCCAGATTTCTTTGGACAGCATCCCCGAGAAAGGGTAAATCTTTATTTATTTTTTAACCTGTTGTCTCTATTTGTTTACCTCTGACATTATATAATATAGAGAGTTCTGTAAATTTGGATTATTCTGTCATGGTGATATAATTAGTGCTTTGATCAAATTTGAAATATAGAAACTTGAAAATTAGTAAATTTTCAAATAAAATTAATAAAAAGTAAATACTGGAAATTTGAAATATAATGATTGTTTTTTATGAAAATTGTCATTGTTCTTATACAGGCCATAAAGTTTCCATGTAAACTTTGGAGTATTAGTAGTCATATTTTCTTTTTTAAAATTTTTATTTATTTATTTATTTATTTTATTATTCTTATTATTATTATTATTATTATTGGTACCAAGGATTGAACTCAGAGGCACTAGACCACTGAGCCACATCCTCAGCTCTAAATATTTTATTTAGAGACAGGGTCCCACTGAGTTGCTTACAGCCTTGCTTTTGCTGAGGCTGGCTTTGAACTCACGATCCTCCTGCCTCAGCCTCCCAAGCCACTGGGATTACAGGCATGCGCCACCACGCCGGCATAGTAGTCATATTTTCTGTACCAGTTCTTGGATTAAAATTGAGGATCTGAAATAAAACTTAAACCTCTATCATCATAGTCAGTCCTTTTTTTAAGGATGTTTCAAGGAATATTTTGCAATGCCCTAGTAATTTTGCTTTAGGATTGCCTTCTTACAATTTCAGTTACTGTGTACAAATGGATAAGGAAAAAAACATGATAAACTTAGGACAGTCAATATTTTTAACATTAGATAATAATAGAATTACAAAGCCAAATGCTTTGGAATTATTTCATTGGTTCCTTTCATCTTCATCAATATCAGTACCTGATTTAACTTGAAAAGGAACTTAAACTCTTGAAAATTAGTACTTTTTTTTTTGTCCTTTGCTATCTACAGTCAAAAATATACGAATTTTACTTATTTGCTCTAGGAAGATAATCCTTATTGATATTTCCAACATATGTTGACTACACAAAGTCACAAACTTTCAAAGTAATTATTAAATTGATTCAACAGAAAGTTATCTGTTACCTTGGGGAATTGTTGATAATTTAAAGTTTTTAAACCTGGAAGCAAAAAAAATGAACCTATTAATGTTTGAGTGTTTTCCCTTACCTACAATGTCTTTAAATCACAGCCTCTGTGTGCTGTAAAGGATTAACTCAGTGAACTTGGGTTGCTTAAGCCCTGCACACTGCAAAGAACTGGCTTCAGTGCTGGGAGATGAACCTTGAGCCTTTGGAATGTCCTGCCTGATGAGAATGAACTATAGGATAAGACCATCTAACAGGAACTGTCAGCCATGCCACATAGTTTATGCTAACAGTGTGATTCATGGTAAATACATCTTTTCCTCATATAAGGCCCTGGGTCACATTATCAATTTGACCTCTAGGGTCTGCTAAAGACTGAAAAACTAAAGTTAGTAACATGGATACTACATAACTATATGACTGGCCCCCAGTTAAACCCTGGATACCAAGGCTTGAATGAGATTCCCTAATGGGCAGCACTTCTCATTTTTCCTGTGCATCACTGCTGGGGGACTAAGCATTGTCCATAAATCTCCACTGAGAAAAAACATCTGGGAACTTGTCCTTGGCCTCTCCTGGACTATGCTCTATGTGCCTTTTCCCTGGCTGATTTTAATTTGCCCTCCTTCTGTTGTAATAACCGTAGTTGTGGACATAACTGCTCTTCTGAGTTCTGCAAATCCGTCTAGCAAATCACTGAATCTCAGTCTGATCTAGGGTACCCTGACAATGTGCCTGGAGTTTAATTGCTTTTCTGACTTTACATTCTTACTCTTTTGCCTTGTATTTTTGAGTGCCTTCCCTGTGCAGTCCTTTGCATAAGCTGCTCCCTCTGCCTGAGACATCCTTCCCCAGGGTATCCCTGATACGCTTGCCCTCTACGTTCTCACTGAAACATCACCTTTCAGTAAGGCTCTCCCAGGCTATTTAAAATTGCTACCCCACATTGCCTCCTGCAGTCCTTTTCCTCCTTACACTGCAGTGCTTTTTTCTGTTTTTAATTTTTTCTTTTCAAGGTATCCTATGTCCTTATTTATGAAGTTTATTGGTCTTTTTTTTTTCCCCCTACCCTTACTGAAATGCAGGCTTGATGCAGGAACTTGTTCCTACACACTCACCCAGTCTTCCCTTTTACAGGAAGCAGACCCAAGTCCCATTTGGTCATAGCATCAGGCTCAAGGTCCAGGATCTCACACTGATGCAGAGTTGTTGTTTTAAATCCTCGTTAACTAATCTTAAAATATATAAAACATTTATAAATTTGAAAGGTCAAAATTAAATATAAAGCTCACTGAGAAGTCTCGTTTCCATTCTTATCTACTTTATTCCATTTCTCTTCACTTCCTATAGATAATCATTTTTGTTAATTTTAGTGTTATTATTCCTTTGTTTCTTTTTTTAATATCTTTTAGTTGTTGATAGACTTTTATTTTATTTATTTATATGTGGTGCTGAGAATTGAACCCAGTGCCTCACACATGCCAGGCAAGTGCGCTACCACTGAGCCACAGCCGCAGCCCCTATTCTTCCTTTGTTTCTTGACAAAAATAGAAACATGTATCAAAAATAATTTGGAAGATTTCATCACACTAGCAAAAAATGTACCTGACTTATGAACTCTCATAGCTAAGAACATCATATTATAATAAATTCAACATATGAAAATAAACAATGATTTCTTCTAATTTCCAATCACACTGTGTGCCTGAGAAGAGGCTTAGAGTAACAAGAAGCATGATTATTGATGCCATTCTTCTATAGAGCTGTTCCTTCACTAAAGTGCATTTCTTCTTTTCACATGACAGTATATGCTGGAAATCACTCCATCGCAGTTCATTGATATCTTCTACATCAACTTTGTCTTCGTCTTGATTCCCTAGTACTTCATTGATAAGAGCTCTATAGGGCTGGGAATGTGGCTTAGTGATAGAGCACTTGCCCAGCATGTTCAAATGTCTGGATTCAATCCCCATTGCACGAAGAAAAAGGAAAATCCCAATTTTTTAAACTAGATTATTAAATAACCTCAATAGTGTTTAAAAGGTTAGATACAGTTTCTCTTGTGTCCTTTTTCTATTTTGTCTTAAATGCTATTCATACTTTTTTCCAGGAAGTCAATGAAAATTCTCTTAAGAGATTAAGTGTCTACTTAGAAAACCTCCAGAAACCAGGCTTCAAGTCTTTGAAACCAACTCCACTTACATTTTATGTAAGAGAAACAGACCAGAACCCCTCTGATGGCCAGGAACCCTTTAGTTCTCCCGGTACGTGGTCTTATTTCTAGTGTGTCCCTTGCAAACTGCATGCTACATATATTCATTAATTTTGACCTTGCTAAGGAATACCTTTGGATTGAAGCCTTGGTCATTGAAAAATAGTATCACTTAATTCATTGTTTTTCTAGGGTTAGATTGTATTCCTAACTGCATGTCTTTGGATAAGCCATTTTTTATGTTGTTGTTTTTTTTTAACTGTCTTGTCTGTAAAACTGAAGTACCTGTTTGTCTCCTTATTTCAGTGTTGTCTTAAGTGTTAAGCATGTCTATAACAATTTATACTTCTAAAAACTATAGTTTGCATTCTCTCATTTAGTGCCAACAGTACCTAAGAGGTTGATAGTATTTGCCCAGTTGTAACAGTAATGTTCAGTGACTTTCCCAAGACCCTAGAGATAGACTGTGACCTTGAATCCAGGTCTCTGAACTCCCACCTCATGCTGTTTTGAAAATCTAACCAACTGTAACACAGCCTTTTTCCCAGTACTTTTTGTCAAGGTTTTAGTTATAATCAGTAATTCTTCATTGGGGACAAATGTTTTGGTAGGTAAAAAGCTTTGAAGGACTATCTTTTATCCAAGTGTGTGTGTGTGTGTGTGTGTGTGTGTGTGTGTGTGTAGAGAGAGAGAGAGAGAGAGAGAGATCTCCTTTGGCAATCCTTGAGGGAATAACCTTATTTTTAGAATAAACTTAAAACCATTTGAAGATTTACTAAGAGCTTTTTGTGAGTAAAGGCTAAAACAATTAGAAAATGCATTATAATTTTTTTAAACAAACTATTATTTGTTTTGGGAACAGAATTTGGGAAGTCTTTTGAGACCTAGAATCTGTGTCTAACTCTACCAGTAATGAGCTGTGTGACTTTAACTTAACTTTGAGGTCTTCATTGATCAAGGTGAAGACCCCAGAGTGCTGTGTAGAGACCACTGGAGATCCCTCACTTCTGCCTAATGTTCAGGAGGCGCTCAGGACCTAGGGTGTAAAGGGAAGGGCTCCATCTAAAGATTGCCTGAGGAGAGTCTCAATGCTGATGATGGCTTCCCACCTGGCCTTTTCAGGGACCAGAATTTCATGCTATATTTTCTCCAGTCTTTTCCTCTCCTATGGGAGATCAAGAATCACAAATTCCTTTTCTTGACAGTTCTCCATCTACCTCTGATTTAGAGTTTTACTTAAAATCACCCCTTGTTTGTCATTATCCAGAGAGAAAAAGTCAACTCATAGCCCTTTTTTAAAGAAACAGCTATGTTGAAGAATGCTATAAATAATAATAAATAGTAACTGTATCATTTTAAGTGATACAATTCCGTTTGAAAGTGTAAATAATCATTATTTGTTTAAACCATTGTAAATATGTCCTTCTTAGCTATGGGAGTCACGTGAGACATATTGTTTGCTAGTTTCAGACCAAGTGTTCATAGTGTTACTTAATGGATAGTGTTTCTATTATTAAACTTCAAGATTAGTCTAGGAATTTTCCAGGCTCAGTAGCGCAAACCTTTAATCCCAGCTGCTTGGGAGGCTGAGGCAGGAGAATCAAAAGTGTGAGGCAAGCCTCAGCAACTTAGCAATACCCTATTTCAAAATGAAAAAAAAGGACTGAGGTATAACTCAGTGGTAGATCACCCTAGGTTCAGTCCCCAGTACCTAAAAAAAAAAAAAGGCTAGGAATTGAAGAAACATCATACTAATAACGTCAGTATTCTTAGGTTTCTCCAAGAAAACAGATAAAATTAATAGAGGCAAATTATACCTTTTACAGTTCTTAAAATAGTATCTCCAGTCTATTTGTATGTATCTAGGAGAGTCACTCTGAGGTCTACAACTACTACTTGCCACTACCACCACTAGCTTAAATACTGAATATATATGTAGTTAAAGAATAAGCTGAATTTGAAAGCTTAGAATGAAACTTAGCTCCACACAGCAAATTAAGGGCAAAGCTGATACTAGAGCTAATGTTCCCTTATTCCTAGCCCAGTAGTTTGATTTATAAACCATACTGTCTATTGATGATTCTTTAAAATATTGCTAGTACTCATTTTTTGCCTTTGCCTTTATGACACAGATTGGCACTTTAACAAAGCCTTTAAACACATTTTTCTTTAACATTTTTATTCAATTGTAAAATTAAAATCAATTTTTTTTCTTAGAATACTAAAAATCATTAATCAGCCTTTCATTGGTAATTAAGATGTTAGTAAGATAAAACATTTACTCCTTTTTTTTTATCACGGAAATTTTAAGAACCATTTTATATTATTAAGACATTGAAATTTTTAAAGGCCTAGTCATTTCTTCAGTTCCATATTTTCTTGATTGCCCATGAGAAAATAAGGTTTATTGTTAAAATAAGTTTTATTTTAAGAACTTTCTGTGAATTAATGCTAAAACAAATCACTGTAGCCAGCTCTGACTATATAAAGATAAAAAATCTTCTACTTTCAGTTAAAGGTTGTTTTCAACTATTTATTAAACAAAACTAAGTTATTGAAAAACATTAAGAATGAGAGAAAACATAACATACATGACCAAAAGACAAAGTTAATATATAAAGAGTTCTTACAAATCAAAAAGAGAACACAGCAGATCATCATTAAAAAAAAAAAAAAAATGGGCAAAGTCAATGAAGAACAGCTCAGGAAATAATCCATATATATAGACAATAAAAATGGTTAGCCTCCCATGTACATATACTATATCAAAATACATTCTGCTATGTATAACTAAAAAGAACAAATAAAAATTTTAAAAATGCTTAGCCTCAGTATTCAGGTACAAATTGAAATAATTAGGTACTATTTGCTACACAAAGACATGTGCACTCTGATATAGGCAATCCTCAGTATATAGCAGTCCTTTCATTGGGTTAAATAATAAATTGATAAATTAAGAGAGAAACAAATTTCTTCCTTGACTTAGCTATTTTAAGGAAAAAGTATTTCTTCCTCACCTACAATGTAGGGTATGGATTTTCTTATCCTCCTTCACTAACTGGAAAAACTCTCTTCCCTGTAGCATTCACTTCATCATCAAATGAATCAGGTTAAAAATCTCTCAGTTTGCACATTCTGTATTTTATAAGTCTGTGGCAAACAGAAGATGTATCTCTGAGAATGATTTCAATTTTGGTATCATCAGTTGCAAAGACAAGAAAACACATTTCAGTCTAGTATGGAATGGTGAAAAACTGAAATCAACTTATAAGTCCATCACTATCGGAAATCATTAAATAAATTATACTATAGTCATGAAGTGGACTAGTATGTAGCTGCTAAAAAGAATGAAGCTGATTTATACATACAGATGTAAAAGAGTCATCAACATTAAGTGGCAAAGGCAATTTCAAAATAACATATCCAGATTGACACCATTTACATATTAAAAATGAACTATGCAAACCATGTAAGCACATATGCATATATGTGTGTGTGTGTTTGTGTGTATGTGTGTGTGTAATACACAAGCACATAGAAAAGGTTTAGACCAACACTGTCCAAGAAAACTCTGCAATGAGGGAAATAGTCTGTGTAGCTCTTGAGCACTTCCGAGGTAGCGAGTTTTGATCAAGGAAGAAAACAGCGCAATGGATTTCCTGTTGACGATTTAACAATTTAGGTTTCCAAACTTTGCCCAACATCCAAATCAGACTGTAGAAGCACTAACTTTAAAAAATATATATATTTATTTATTTATTAAGTGTAGATGGACACAACATAATGCCTTTATTTTTATGTGGTGCTGAGGATCGAACCCGGGTCCCGCCCAAAGCACTAACTTTTAAGCAATTAGATCATTTTTTTTTTCTGCAATACTGGGGCTGGAACCCAGGGCTTTGCACATGGTTAGGCAAATGCTGTATGACTAAGCTGCATACCTAGCCCAACAATTAGGTAATTTTTAATCACTACTAAAAGTATTATGTTACTAGCTAGTTGGGTGGACAAGTAAAGGGACAAGAAAATTCAAGATGGGTTTCTGTAACCACAGACTAGACAACCTACCCTCCTCATCTGAGCCACTGTAACACTGCAGTAGCTCACATGCTCACTCTCTGTACTGGACTTTGGGGAGACCTGCTCATAGAGCAGCTTTCCTATCTGTTCAGAGACCACATTCATGGGCAGCATTGATGATAATTTGAACCCCTTCTTCGGTGGGAATGGGGTTAGTCACTGAACTAGAACGCAGCTGATGTTAAAGCAATTCGTGAAGGTAAAAATAGCATTGTATGTTTTGGAGAGAGGCAGCAATTTCCCATTCACAGATGAATTTTAATCAGTAATGGAATGTTTTGAAAGATTTTGATTTTATAAATGTTGCATGAAAAGATTTTTAAGCTACAGCAAATAATCATCTGTATTAATTGTTTGGGGGAATTATATTCTCTAGGATTTCGAGCAGTCAAATTTACTTTGCACACCAGAGATCTTCTAAGCACAGTATTATATATTCTCAACTCCTGCAGTTTATCTGTTGAACATATCCAAAGCATGAACACTAATGTGCATTCCCAGCCTCTCAAAGAAACTAAAAGGATGTCTGACAGGCCCATCAAATGGGACAAGTCTTACTACTCCTTTACTGGATTCAAGGACCCTGATGAAGACCTTGAACAAGTCTCGAGAATAGAAACAACCCTAACGTATGTAAAAGTTTGTATTTAACTAAACTGCATTTGTAGTTCATGTTTAAAATTCAAGTCTAATTTTCTAGGAAAACTAATCCTATCAGTATCATTACTCCAGTCACCATTATGAAAAAGATATATTTATTTCTTAACATTGCCAAAATATTTCCAACTGTTTTTTTGTTTTTTTAAGTCTTTTGATTCTAAATGTATGTAAGAGATTATTTTAAGTTTTTGAAATTCTGTTCCAAGTTGCACCTAGTATATGGAATAGGACTGTATCTAAGACTGTGGAAGATTTTCAAGCTTTTTTACATATTGAGCAGCATTTCTTTTTTCTTTTTTTTTTTTTTTTTGAGAGTTCACTAGTAGTGTACTTCAGTATAATAATACATAACACTGAAAAAATATACAGGGAGGGGCCAAGGTTGTGGCTTAGTGGTAGAGCGCTTACTTAGCATACATGAAGCACTGGGTTCGATCCCTGGCACCGCATAAAAATAAAAACAAATAAAATAAAGTATTATGTCCATCTACAACTAAGAAGTATATTCAAAAAAATACAGTGAAGCATTATAAAATGTCATCTTGAATAGATTACTTGCCAAACTAATGTTTTTAATTATGAAAACCAAACTATCTAGTGGCTTATTATCTGCTTCATGGGGATTATCTATACTAACTCTAGAACTCCTCACTTGTTCTCTATCTAGATTCCAAAATCCAGTCCAGAAAGGGGGACAAATGTGCATCTGAGGGCACATGTTTATGTACCTGTGTAAGAGTCCAGCCATGGTATTTGTTCATATGTGTAACTAATGGATAAATCACCTCCCTAAACCTAGAGTTTTAAAATACAATTTTTTTTAGTTATAGATAAACACAGTACCTTTATTTATTTTATGTGGTGCTGAGGATCAAACCCAGTACCTCAAACATTTGAGGCAAGTGCTCTACCACTGAGCCACAACTCCAGCCCTAAACCTAGATTTTAATTGTTCAAATTCTATTCTATAAACAAAACCGAAATGAAAACATGAGATTGGGAATGATAATTTTAGTCCAGAATTAATGAGATAGTAAGAAGGGTAAAAGTGAAGAGCATCAGGGTGGGATAAAAGTTGATATACTGGAAATTTGATTTGGAAAAACAGAGGGAAGGATGAAGGGCAGCTGCCCTAGGGACTGTATTGGGAATTGAAATGATTGCCATGAGCAGGGGATGACAGGGATCTGCTCAGCCTTGGATGCCTGAGGTACAAGTCCAACTTCTTAGACTCTGAGGATGTTGCTCTGCTTACCTATGTGCTGAGCCAAAAAAAAAAAAAAAGGGAGGGGGGGCCTGGGAAATGTCTGGCCTAAAGGGTATAGAAAGGAAATGAGATTGGATAAGATAAGACACAAATGACAGTTGAAGGGGCTTAAGGAAAAAGTGTCAAAGAACTTCAAAGAAGCAGTTAGTCTGTGGCTCAGTTGAGTGAGCTAGAGATTATGCAGCCATTATGAAAAGACTGTCCCTAAGTGCCCAGAACCAAGAGCTAGTCAGCTGGCAAAACAATGGAAAAAAAATTAAAACTATAAAATGGAAGTTCAACAAGATAAGTGGCATTCATCAGACTTTCTTGTCTACTCAGAGTCTTTATCATTACTCTTTTAAAATATTCCTCTAATAAAAATCTTTAATAAATGCAGTAGACTTTGTTTTATTATACTGATAGGCTCTTAAGAGTAATGTTTTCAGGCTGGGTTTATGGCTCAGCGGTAGAGCGCTCGCCTCGCATGTGCAAGGCCCTGGGTTCGATCCTCAGCACCATATAAAAATAAATAAAATAAAGTTATCGTGTACAATTACAAAAATAGATATGTTTTTTTTTAAAAAAAGGAGTAAGAGACATGTTTTAATCATCTCTTTGTGTACTTATTTACTCATACATCCATAGTACCCACCCAGTAGTTTTATTGACCTGCATTAAAGAATTTAAAGAGCCAGGTGTGGTGGTATACTCCTGTAATCCCAGCAGCTCAGGAGGCTGAGACGAGGAGGATCAAGTGTTCAAAGCCAGCCTTAGCAACAGCGAGGCACTAAGCAACTCAGTGAGACCCTGTCTCTAAATAAAATACAAAATAAGGCTGGGGATGTGGCTTAGTGTTTCAGTGTCCCTGAGTTCAATCCCTGGTACCAACAAAAAAAGAACTTAAAGAATTAATATGAATGTGTTGGAGGACTCACAGTTTAATAATATGGAAACATAAAGTAGCTTAATAAAGATGGTAGCAATGGAAGTATCTTATTAATGAATGTAGATGGTCATTTTTCTTATAGTGCCCTGTTAATTTCATTAATATTCACTAAAAGATAACTGCTGATTTTAGCAAGAGACACATGTCATAGGTCTGAGTTTAGGTGAATTAGTTGTGATACTGTGATCTCCTCCAAGGTATACTTGGTTTTAAATTCAAGGTCTTATTTTGACAATTATAAACACAGACTCAAAAAATTCATTTTTGTCTCCTCATCTACCCTTAAAGAGGCAGCAACATTGTTTTAGAAATTAGCCAGGGAAAATTTAACTCTCCAATTTATTGATCATTATTTTTCAATCCAGTTGTCAATAGCTGATTATCTTGACAGACATTGATGTAAATATATTATTAGCCAGATAGAATCTTTGTTTTCTTAGCTTCAAAAGTGAAATTAATAATGACATAGAATTATAATGGATAGTTGTATTCAGTTTTTAATGCTTATTTTAGGGGCCTTAGATTATATTTCTTGAGCATTATTATCTTTGTAACCTGAACTAGATCATCACACCTCACGTGGTTTGAATTTAGCTTTTAAAAAGTGTAATTTTAGAGTAGAGGATCCTAGCAGGGTACAATGAGAGAGAACAGAACTGTGCGGAACAAAGGCAAGAAAAGGAATTCTCTCTTGGGGCCCTCAAAGTGAACTGTAGTGTAGACTAAATGCCTTCACCATCATGCCTTAGAGTGCTGATGAAGTTACACCTGTATTAATTTGAAGGATTTCATATCTCTTATTTCCCTAACTCTGTTAGTTATCTTTGCATCACTATGACAAAATACCTGAGATAAACAACTTATAAGGAGGAAAGGTTTATTTTGAGTCATAGTGTCAGAGATTTTGGTACACGGCTGATTGGCCCTCTTGCTTTAGACCTGTGGCAGCCCAGTATGTCATGAAGGAGCATGTCATAAGGAGGTCTGGTTCACCTTCTGGCAACCAGAAGCCAAAGAATAGAAAAGGAAGGGGCTAGCATACCAATGTCCCCTTGAAGAGCACATCTCCAATGATTTAACTTCCTCCTAGTTGGCTTCACCTCCAGAAAGTTCCATTACCTCCTGATAGCACCATAGGCTGGACACCAAGCCTTCAACATGTGAGCAGTTGGGGGCATTCAAGATCCAAAGTACAACACCCATTTTTTTTTCCACAGAAAAGTTATTGTTTTCCCCTTTAATTAGGTTTTTTTGTTTGTTTGTTTGTTTGTTTTTTGAGGAGATACTTAAGACTATGTAAATATCCTTTTATTTATCAGATATTTATTTACCCCTAACTCTAATTCACTGACGATTCTTGCCTGAATCACATTGCTTTCCTGGTTGCCAAATGTTTCCTTTTAACTGATTCCTGTGTTCCCAGCATTCCTTGAGTACTCCATTTCATTCTAGTTCATCAAGATGTTCCAAGCTCATCTGAACTGTCTCTGCCCCACTGTTTGGTTCAGCCATTTTTCTAAGAAGCTTTGGTTCTTTTTAGTAGGGAGTGTTTATTAGAAACCAGCATCTGTGTGCTCCACATACTTAATTGCTATTGATCTTCTGTGGCCAGAGCTAGGAAACACATATCTTCATCTTTGTGAATTAAAAAACATATTTATCTCCAAAATAATTAAAATTTGTTAATAAAAATTGTTAACTAGACCAGTTGATTATTATATATTAATAGTAAGAATTCTAGAGTCATGAATGCATAATTAAAAGATTATATTTCAATATACTTTTTTTTTTTTTTTTGGCGGAACTGGGGATGGAACCCAGGGCCTCGTGCATACTAGGTGAGCGCTCTCCCATTGAGCTACACCCCCAGCCCTTCAACCTACATTTTAAGACATTTTGATCCCCAAACCAAACATGGTATGTCATTTGATACTTCATTCATTATGCTTTCTCTTACATGATTTAAAGTAAACTGAATAACATGTATTAATAAGTGAAGAAAGGTTGAAAAATGTAATGCAATACCTAATAATAGTGATATAAATTAAGATATTTTTTATTTAATTTCTTATTTATCACATACCATTCAAAAGTAACAAAATGTTTGCTAATATTCTTAAAGGAATGATCATTGACTGCTGTTCCAAATTCATGTTATCAATTTTAAACACCTTTTCCTAGAGGATGAGGTCCCAGTTCTTAATCCTGGCATGCAAGAGCCTCTGTGGTCTGCTTCCTCCTGCCCTACTTCTTCAGTCTCATCTCCTGACCCTATGCAGGTGTCGTATAATCTGAGCATATTGATTTATCTTATAGGTTCTATGTACTTGCATGATTGACATGCCCACCCCTCTTAGTTATCTGCCTAGGAAAATCAAGATACATCTCTTAGGTTCCAGATCACACATCACCTGTTCTACAGAACCTTCCAGGGAGAATTAATTGTTGCTTCCTCTCTTCTGATAATATTCTATTTTCTCCTATTCTGTTTTTATTGTTTCTCTCTATTTTTCCTTATTAGGTATGTCTTCCTTTACAGCAGGGACTTTATTTCTTTTTATCCACAACTCAATGCAATATATATTGAGAATAAATGTTTGGTGAATACATAATGATTTGTTTGATTCTAAACTGAATACTTTTCTAAATGATTTAGATCACAACATCTTAAACCTTTAAAGTGACTATGAAGGAAAGTTTAAAGGTTTTTGCCCGTGTTTTTGAGATGGACATGTGAATTCTGCAGCATGATTTTAATATGTGACCTTCACTGACATATTCCACAGGGTTTCAGGTGCCCCCTTGATGATGAGCTCCATGACACGTCTGTTTGTTCTTTAGATATATTTCCCCCCACTCTTCTGGAGTTTTCTCTTGCACACCTATGCCTAGATCCCAAACCACCACTATACCTAGGACTCTGAAACCTTCCTTCAGCCTGTAGTCACCTTGCCATTCTACCCCTGCCCACACATCTGCAGCAGCTCTTCAGCCCACAGGGCTCTACCCAGGTCTTTTCATTTCTCCAGACTTCCCTTGGGGAGCCAGAGTCCCTGAGCACCAACAGAAACATCCATGTCATGATGCTCAGAGCACCCAGTAAGAGACAGTCTCCATTAGGCAGTGCTACTTTCTGGAAAGCCACATAGCCTCCCTTTCCACTCCTTTCGGAAAGCTGTCCCCTGCTAATCCTTAAAGTATTTTTTTATATTTTTTTTCTTATAAGACTATCGAGGGAAATATTCTAAGAAATAAGAATTGGAAAACATCTTTCTACCGAGCCTATTGTATTATATAGCTGATGTAGTTGAAATGAGACTTACACTGGGCATTTAGTTGGATGAAAAGAAATGGAGGTGCAAATGAGCACCAGGTTAGTGAAGAGACCTACCTGGAAGGAGCAGGTATTTTGGGAAACCTTGTGGCCAAAGAACTAAATCTGTAAGGCTGACCAGTGGAAGGATTTGGATAGAGGGATAAGGGAAGATGCACTGAGAACTTGGAGTACTGAAATCCAAGCTTAAAATAAAGGGAGAAATTGAATTCTACAAAGCTACAGTCCACAAACAATTATTTTCAAGTTCCTTCCTCAAGGTGCGCCACTTCTTAATGTCATTGGTGTCAAACTCTTTGGGTTTGATTTTAACAGCTTATGAGCCCTATTATAATATTATTTGCTCACTTGCTGTATAATTATTAGTTCTGCTCTCATGTGTGTATAGCTGATATAAATGAGGATCTGATATAATACAGTCTCTTGAATGCTGCAGCAAACCTAAATGAAAGATTTAGAATTATCTTTACTTTCTTAAAAATTATCCCATCTCCAGAAATCTAGTGACAGTTTTGGTGCAAATTAAATTTATTTTTTTATGGTCTATAAAGGAAATTGTCATAAATAGAATGTTACTTGGCAGGTGCTGGCAGTCCTCCAGACAGCCTCTCTTAAAAGTATATATTTCTTTAGAAGAATAGACTTGTTAGAAGTAAAGGTTTGACTGAAAACTTGGTGTAACATTGGAGCTGCTTTAAGATAACACATATGTCTTTTAACATTATAGTTAGCATTGCAAAGTGTATGACTCTTTTTTTCTTTCTTTCTAGATCCTGGTTAGATAACAATGGGAAAAGTGCTATTAAAAAGCTGAAGAATAGTTTGCCCCTTAGAAAAGAACTGGATCGTTTAAAAGAGGAGCTGTCCCATCTCTTACAACTCTCAGATATTAGGTAATAAAAAAGAGAACCTAATTTAGAGGTTAAAATACACACAAATCACCTACTAGTAAGACTTCCCAGCTGCTAAAATTTGCATCTTTAACTTTAATTATTCTGATAATTAAGTATTCTTCAGTTGACTTCTTATGAACATAATCAATTATTCATGTATATAAGAAAACTATTATTAATTTCTTAAAGTATTGCTTAATTTCTGACATGTTTAGAATAATGCTTTAAGTTTTTTACATGATGAATTTGTGAAAAAAATGCCCTTTTCCATATACGTGTAATATATAATATATATATATATATATATATATATATATATATATATATATATACACGTGTAATTTTTATCATGTATAATTGGTATTTGAGACTTTAAAAAATGGGCAAAAGAGGAAGTGATGGGGCTGGGGTTGTGGCTCAGAGGAAGAGCACTTGTCTAGCATGTGTGAGGCACTGGGTTAGATCCTCAGCACCACATAAAAATAAAATAAGGGTATTATATCCACCTACAACTATAAAATAAATGTTTTTAAAAAAGAGGAAGTGGATGTTGTATTCTTAATTTCATGTCATATATAGCACAACTATTTAAGTTTTCACAAACTTGGAAATTATATATAGTAGAAATTTATTATGAAACCAGACTTAACAGCTCTTAGTAAGGAAGGGGCCAGATGATTTTGTCCTGGGACTTCCGTTACTAGAGCCCTGGAAGTGTCACTCTCATGCTCAAACAGTTTATTGTTTTCAACCCTCATCTTCAGTATTTTTGTCTTTTATTGAATCCAGTGACTATTTGGGTACCATAATGTCACCTTTTTTTGTAGCTTATAAGAAAATTCAAAGCAAAGCATGTGGGATGTTTGAGTGTGTGCTTATAGCTGCTCTTTTATCAATCCATCCTGATATGAGGATTGTTCTAACTCCATATTCTGTGTGTTAGTTTTCTGTGTGCAAGTTAAGAAAAAGTGTCTATGTTACTAGACTGCTATAGTTTTGAACTTAAATGTCCCCAAAAGGCCCATGTGTTAAAGGCTTAGTCCTCAGCTGTGGCACTATTGGGAGGCGGTAGAATCTTTTTTTTTTTTTTTTGGTACCAGGGATTGAACTGAGATAAATCAGTTTACATAGAGAAAAGGGTTGTTTTCACTCAGTTTTGAAGTTTCCAGTCCATGATTGGTTGGTCTGTTGCTTTTTGACCTGTGGCAAAGCAGCACACCATGATGGGGAGTGTATAGCAGAGCAGAAGTTCTCGCTTCATGGCCAAGAAGCCAAAAAAGAAAGGAAGATGCAGGAGCAGGTTCCACTATCCATCTTAGTGGCCTCAGAGACCTGAAGACCTCCCACTCGGCCCCACTTCTTAAAGATTCCAACACCTGCCGGGCATAGTACACATGCCTATGATCCCAGCAATTTGGGAGGCTGAGGCAGAAGGATTGCAAGTTTAAGACCAGCTTCAGCAACTTAGTGAGGCCCTTAGCAACTTAGTGAGACCCTGTCTCAAAGTAAAATATCAAAAGGACTGGGGATATGGCTCAGTGGTTAAGCACCCCTGGGTTCAATCCCTGGTACAAAAAAAAAAGATTCTACCACCTCCCAATAGTGCCACAGCTGAGGACTAAGCCTTTAACACATGAGCCTTTTGGGGACATTTAAGTTCAAAACTATAGCAGTCTAGTAACATAGACATTTTTTCTTAACTTGCACACATTGAGTACATGCTCTATCACAGAGCTCTGCCCTCAGCCCCACCCTGTTATTTTAATATAGAAACAACATAGTGCATTTGCTTATTTTAAATTTGTGGATACCTGAAAATGGTTGTAATATTTTTACCTTCTGGCAAACAATTCATTTTCCATTTGATCGCTTCTTTAAAGATCATCTCATTTGGAAATGTGAGATCAATTATAACTTTATCCCTACTTCAGAAAGAAATTCATGAGCTTTCTCAGGAATGAGTCATTTGGGGTGAGAGTTTGCTCCCCTCAGGGGTTCCAGCTGCTAATGCACCTGTGTCCCTGTTGGCCTAGGTGGCAGAGGAGCTGGGGCATTGCCCACCGCTGCAGCCAGCTGCATAGTTTAGGCCGCCTAGCTCAGCAGAACTTGGAAACACTGCAGAAGGCAAAAGGTAAACATTTTCTACTTTCTTTTATAGTATAGCTTAGCTGCTATACACATTTGTAGATTATAGTGGAAACTAAGTGACTTTATCAAGAGCTGAATTTTAATATCTGAATATCTGATCCTTTGAATAAAGCAGAGACCTAAAATTAGTCTTTAGGCTGTTCCTGAATTTTACCCCAAGTTTACAACTAAATTTAAGTAATTATTTGCATAGTGCTAAAAGAATGAAGCATCTCTAGACCATTACCAAAAGGTTTGTGTTTTGTCATCAGGATGTACAGTCATATTTACAGACCGTTCTGGCATGAGTGCAGTGGGCCATGTGATGCTGGGAACCATGGATGTCCATCACCATTGGACAAAAGTAAGAAAGAGCTGAAAAGTAAAAAATCATCATTGGGTTGTCATTCCTGTACTTGCGATTCAAGCAGTACTGTTACATGCATTAACAGAATTTTATTTGTTTTGTCTTTGTTTTTTTTTTTTGTTTGTTTGTTTTTTTAAATATTTATTTATTTATTTATTTTAGTTTTAGGCGGACACAACATCTTTGTTTGTATGTGGTGCTGAGGATCGAACCCGGGCCGCACGCATGCCAGGCGAGCGCGCTACCATTTGAGCCACATCCCCAGCCCTTGTCTTTGTTTTTGAAACAGGTTTCATTGTGTTGCCCAGGGTGGTCTTGATCTCCTGGGCACAGGTGATCCTCCCACCTTGGTCTCCCAGGTAGCTGGGACTACAGGTGCACACCTCTGCTCTGAACTAACAAAACCTTAAACCATGGCACTAGCTATTTTCCAATGAGATGTTCAGTATTCTGTAGTTCACATACTTAGGAGGATTTTCTGATTTTCAAGGTAGTTTGTGTCTGGTAATATTAAGTGGTCTTTTCTGAAGCCCAGCCCACAAGCCTACATTCTGTTGTTTTATTTTGTTTGTTTTTAACAGATTTATTGAGGTATAACTGACATTCAATAAATTACACATTTAAAGTATGTAAGTGGGGCTGGGGTTGTAGCTCAGTGGTAGAGTGCTCGCCTTGCATGCACAAGAACCTGGGTTCAATCCTCAGCACCACATAAAAATAAATAAGTGAAATAAAGGTATTGTGTCCAACTACAACTAAAAATAAATATTAAAAATTAAAAAAATAAAGTATATAAGTGGGCAAGTTTGACAGGTATATATGAGACCAACACCACAAACAAGATGGCCAGTGCATCCATTACCTGCAAAGGATGTTTGTGGCCCTCTGTAAACCCTCCCCTCCATCCCACCACTGCTTCCCCATTCAACCATTGAGCTGCCTTCTCTCCTAGAGTTTATATAAGTGTAGAGTACTTTTTCCTCTGGTTTCCTTTGCTTACTTATTTTGAGATTCTTCCCATATTGTCACAAATATTTAGAGCTACTGTTTTTCATTTCTGTGTACTGTGCCATACTGTAACTGAATCACTATTTGTGAATCCATTCACCTGTTGCTAGACTTTGGGTTTGGTCTGTTTGGGATTTTACAAATAAAACTATTATAAGCATAGTGTCCAAATATGAGGATATATATATTTTTTTCTCTTGGGTAAATACCTAGAATGGAATGGCTGGATCATCTCATTAAGTACTTTAATTTTTTAAGAAAATGCCTAAAGATATTCATCTTTTTCATTTTATTTTAAATTTTGAATTTAAATATTCTAATGGAATGTGATTCTACTTATGAATTTGATTTGCCTTTCTCTAATGACAAGTGATGGTGACATTTTTCATGTGTTTATTTGCCATCTGCATATGTTTTTTGCCCAAGCAGCTGTTCAAACTACATATCTGATAAAACTTTGTATCTAAAATACATAAAGAACTTTCAACACCCAGCAGTAAAAACAAAAAACAGCTTGTTTTTACTAAGGAAATGAAAAGACCAAAGAGGATATACAGATGACAAGCACATAAGAAGATGTTCATTGTTAGCCGTTAGGGAAATGCGATCAAAACTTACAGTGATGGGGGGCTGGGGTTGTGGCTCAGTGGTAGAGCACTCACCTAGCATGAGTGAGGCACTGGGTTCCATCCTCAGCACCACATAAAAATAAAGGTATTGTGTCCTCCTACAACTAAAAAAAATACATTAAATATATATACATTTAAAAAAAAAACTTACAGTGAGGATGAGGATGCAGCTCAGTGCAGAGCTAGAGCACTTGCCAGCATGTGGGAGGGTCTGGGTTCAGTCCCCAGCACCACAAAAAAGCAAAACAAAAACTGCAATGAGATATTACTGCATACTAGAGTGGCCAAAATGAAAAATAGCATCACCACCAAATGCTAGTGAAGATGTAGAAACCTGGATCATTTAGCCCTGCTGTTGGGAATGCAAAATGATGCAGGCACTCTGGGAAAAGGACATGGCATTTTCTTATGAAAGTAAATGTGCTCAGCATTTGACCTGGTAATTATACTCTTGGGCAATTATATGAGAGAAAGGAAAAACTATGTTCACAGAAAAACCACATTCATCCACTTTTCCTAAATCCGATTTACCTTTTAAGATTGGTCAAATTAGACTTCCTTGGAAACCATTGCTTGAATGCCTATCAGCATGCCCTGATGTGGCACTTAGTTCACTAAATTTGAATCTTTCTTTTGTTTCCTTGCACCCCAATTTTGAGGCCCTGGCAAAGGAGCAAACTCATAATCATATGCTGAAAGTGCCCATTCCACTACTTAACACAGTAGATGTTCAATAATATTTATTGCTTTTAATTTAATTTAGTTAAGAGTAAACTTTAAAGAAAGAGATGTGGAGTTGAAATACATACATATACTTTATTTCTAAAAGTCTTCTTTAGTCACCTAAACTAGTTTAAGAGTCCTACCAAGAATGTTTTTATTTGGAACTTATTTCTTTTATTTTTTTTTTTCCTGCATTCTCTTCAACTCCGATCTAAAATCTCTAGACTTACTTACTTGTTTTTAATATAAATATATCCAGAATTCTGTTAAATTTTTTTCTTCTACTTGACTTTTCTTTTTTAGAAAAATAATTTTCTTCTTAAACATTCTCAATGCCATTTTTTGGGGTGCTGAGGTCGAGTTATTATGGTAACATAAAACTAAGTATATCTTTCCTTTTCCTTAATCCTATAGCTTTTTGAAAGGTTGCCAAGTTATTTTGACCTACAGAGGAAGCTGATGCTTTTAGAAGATCAAATCAGCTGTCTGCTAGGTGGCATACAGGTCATTTATATCGAAGAATTACAGCCAGTGTTGACACTTGAAGAATATTACTCCCTTCTCAACGTGTTCTATAGTAGACTGTTGAAAAGCCGAGCACCTTTCCACCCTCGGAGTCTCCGTGGCTTACAAATGATCCTGAACAGGTAAATTCCTGAACCAGGCCAAATGATTGATTTTTTTAGGTGGATTGTGTATATAAAGACTTTAGATTATTTTGAATTTCAGGGTGTGGATCTTAGTAATTAAAGAAAAGAATGTCACTACTATGTTAGCAACCCTCTTCTGCACACGACACAAGCCAATGTGAGAGTATTGAAGTATTTGGATCTCTAGGACATTCTTTGAATATATTGCCTCATGCTGGGGACAGTCAAACTTCATAGGATTAAATCAGTAGCCCACACTGCACATGTGCTCTGCCTGCCCTGCATTGTATACTTAAATGCATTCTTTCTCCATCTTGCACTCTCACCATGAGGCAGTTGCTACTGCTGTTTTACAGAGGACAGACCCAGGGCTCAGTAGTACATGATTAGTCATTGGAGGTTTAAGTCCGTGTTTTTTGTTTTTAAGGTGGATTTTCTTGATGATTCCTTTTCAGTTCTTGGCAGGGGGTGGAAGAGTCTGTGATTTTCCCTATATATATGTTTCATTGCAGTGACAGATATGCTCCAAGTTTGCATGAACTCGGCCATTTTAACATCCCAGTACTCTGTGATCCAGCAAATCTCCAGTGGTTTATTCACACCAGAGTGCAGCAGGCAAGAGAGAACATGAAAAGAAAGGAGGAGTAAGTACTACTAGCTGTCTGTGAAGTCATGGAGTTCCATCTAACTTTTAAAGAATCAGATGTTTGGAATTCACAAATATGGAACATTAGAACTGTACTAAGGGCCTGGGCTCAGTAGTAGAGCACTTGCCTAGTGTGTGTGAGGCCCTGTGTTCAATCCCCAACACTAAATAAAAAAAAAAAAAAACAGAGTTGAACATCAGAAATTAACTAATCTGTGGGTATTCCATATTTTTTATTCCACACATACCTGCAAGATATTGGATGTGGACTGTTTTATAAGCATAGTAACCTAAATTATATAATACATTTTGAGAAGTAGGGTTACACCTGTAATTCCAGTGGCTCATGAGGGTGAGGCAGGAAGATCAAAAGTACAAGACCCTAAACTCAAAATAAATTTTTTTAAAAAGGGCTGAGGATATAGCTCAGTGGTAAAGCACCCCTAGGTTCAATCCCCAGTGCCAAAAAAAAAAAAAAAAAAAAGTTTAAAGCCAGCAACAGAATAACAAGAATATCAAATAGAGATTCTACAGAGGGAAAAAGGGTGGCAACAAAGGGAGAAAGTAGCCATTACTTAATAGGAATCTTTATTGTTCAAAATTTTTTAAACTACCTGATATAAAGAGAACTTTATCTGCATTTTAGTTACAGTCAGAAGAAATTTTACAATAAAAATTGTTCTAGTTCATAAGCAGGCCTTTTTCTATAGCCAGGAGTTTCCTAATTGAGTGGTAAGATATTGCCCAGTAATGTGTTATGTGTCTGCTGTGAAGAAAGGAGGGTCTGACGTTCAAAAGACAGTTGTTTTAAAGTGCTCCCCGAGGAAGTTTGCCAAGTATTTTATTCATTCAGTCATTCAGCCATCATTTATTGTGACTGTTGTGTGCCTGGAACTGACAGGTGCCATGGTCAGATGAAGACCTGTCCTTTGTCCTCCCAGAATTCATTTTCTGCAGGAGATTTAACAGCTGAAATATGGCAGTGGGAGCCAGACCACAGGGTTGAGCTGAGCAGGAAGAGCCAAAGCTAAGGCTCTAGCAGATGAGGATAAAGGGAAGTCCAGGGCAGAGAGCAGGCAGGAGACTGAGGAGGCCAACTGTGCACATGTTTGGGAGGGGCGGCTCCAGGAGAGACCAGGAGGACAGAGATATGGAGCCTGGCAGGGAGAAGAGCAGTGATGGTTAGCTGACGGGCGGGGGAGAAGCCTTCACACACTCAGTCCCCACAGGATGCCTCTGTCCAAAGCTAGGCTCATGAGATAAAGAGAAAGGATGGCAGCTAAGAACATGAAACTGTCCCTTTAACAGGAGATAAGGGACTCATTTTATGAATAAAATAAATGAAGAAACTGCATCTCTGTTTTGTTTGTGGGACTGGTGACAACTCACTCAGATCTTACATGAATATCCTGCTTCCCAAGTAGTGTCGAGCGTTTGTGTTTGTGGTACTGCTCTGCTGAACTTCCCCTCTGCTCAACGCTGGGAAGCAGTTCTAGCCAGCCTTCCCCAACCACCCATCTTTGTGTTTGCTCCTGAACTGCCAGTTGCTCAGGCAAATGAAAGCCTGGGAGTCCTCGAGATTCCTCCCCATCCCCAACTTCCCAGCCCCACTTCAGAGTATATCCGGATTCCTACCAAGTCTCAGTCCTTCATCCCACACCTGGACCAGGGCTGCATTATAGTGTGGTGACCTCCTACCCAGTCATCAAGCTTCCACATTCTCCTCCCCCACCCCAGTCCATTCTTATCCTCTAAGTGAACCAGGGGAACAGTCTTCCTGGGCTGGTGCCTGCAGCCAAGCTCAGCTCCTAGGACTCTGCCTCACTAATTTCTCATCAGCCCTGGCCTCATTAGCCCTGTCTTCTTCCCTCGCCTTCCCCGGCTCCCCAGGCGCTTCCCTCCCTGGCCCTTGGCTATTCCCAGGAGTCTTAGCCTCCCTCTGCCCCTGCTCACATTCACTTTCTTGGGAGGCCTTTCCTAAGGTCTGCCATACCTTGTCAGGTGGGCTTCCCAAGTGACACATGTATCAGTCTAGGTGTAGCCCGAATGGTGTAGCAAGGTGGAGGTCTCAGCCCCCCAGCGTGGAGGGTGCAGCCCACATGAGCACCAGGTCCCTACGTGTCTGCCACCTGTAGGAAAGGATGCCAGTTCTGCTCTGGAGTTGTTTCCTTCCTAGGCTTTACCTGAAGCCCCGACAGAGCCAGAAGGGGGCTCTGACAAAGGGGAGGGAACCAAAAGGGCTGGAAGAGGGGCTGAGGGAGGTGGGAGGAGAATGAAGAGCGCCTGTCCTTGGACTATTGATTTTGTTGTGAGCTGGCCAGTGGCTCCTAAAGTTAGGGATTTTATATTCTTCACTTTCTACTTTCTTCAGTCACTAGCAGCCACTAGGTGAGGAAGAATAAGACCTCTTTAAATTATGCATTAATTTTACCCCATTACTGCTAAAAAGATGAAACAAATATTTTGAGAGATACCTGTGGAAATAATGAGTGCCACATGATAACTGTTGTCATATCTTCTAAATATATAATTTGACATTTATGGATGTCATTTTCAGTGTTGAGTAGAAAGTTACAGCCCCAATATATAAGAATATATTTACATTTTATGTTCTTTTATGTAATTATAACTTATGGTCTTATTACTTTTATTTTCAATATAATAGGTTAAAGGTTATTGAAAATGAATTGATACAGGCTTCAACAAAGAAATTTTCTCTGGAGAAGTTATATAAGGAGCCCAGCATTTCTAGTATACAAATGGTGGATTGTTGTAAGAGACTTCTAGAACAGTCACTGCCTTATCTACATGGGATGCACCTCTGCGTTTCACATTTTTACTCTGTTATGCAAGATGGAGACCTTTGTATTCCTTGGAATTGGAAGAATGGAGAAGCCATAAAGTAACAGCAATATTTTTTTAAAGAGATAAGAAACTGTTAAACTTAATTTAAATCCACAGTTTGATATGACACTATCACTTATGTATTACAAGAACAAAGTTCCTAACTGCTGCTTTAAAAGTACACTTTTAAAAATTAATTTCTTCAGGGCTGGGGTTGTGGCTCAGTGGTAGCATGCTCACTTAGCATGCATGAGGCACTGGGTTCGATCCTCAGCACCACATAAAAATAAAGACAGTAAAGTCCATCAATAACTAAAAAAATTTTTTTTAATTTTTTAATTAATTTCTTCAAGGAAACCTGTTTTTAAAAGATTTTGTCCCCCATTCTATGATGTTGATTGACAAGACTAGGTAAAATGATATTAGAGTGAAAGAAAATATTTTTAGTGATATATAATGAAGGATTCTCTGAGTCATATATTTTTATATGAGTGAATATTGGTTTGGGGCTGAACAAGTATGTATGTAAGTATAAACAGGTCTCATACCCAGTACATCTCTGAAGTATTGAAACCATTACATTAGCCCAACACTCATCCTCATAGTTCATCTCATGGATATATACACACGTATTTTCCAGTAACAGCCGGTTGCTATCCAAAATAGATGACTGGTAGGTAGCAAAAATTGGATAACCAAATTTTGCCTAAGATAAAGAATAGAAGGGAAAAAAACAAATACATAGTATTGACATTGTTCTTAAGAGTCTGATATCAGTTTATTAAAAATCTTCATTGACAGAGTTTAGTTGTAACCTAAATTTATCCTACTCATTAAAATGTCATAAACATTAGAGCTGGGATTATATAGCTCAGCAAGAGAGAATGTGCTTAGCATGCATGAGTCCCTAGGTCCAATCCCCAGAAAAAATGAAATGAATAAAATATTGTAACTCTTGGTAACATGAAACCAAAAAACGATATTTTTGAATGATTTAAAAATTTCCTGGGCAAAGACTATCCAGGAAAATCCTTGCCAGCTTCCCAGAGGGTTCAGAGAAGCAGTGTCAAGTATAAAGTAGTTCAGACCTTCCAGGTTTTCTCTCAAGCCCACCTTCCTGTTCCTGCAGGTGTTGGAAATCCCCTCTTTAGCTCTGGCCGGGTTAAAGCCTCTCTGAGTCACCTCTCATTCTTAGAAATATAGCTTAATCCCAAAGAGGTATGAGTTATGATGTCTTCAGCAAAGAGACCAGTTCTAGATTCTGTACCCCTCTCTCTGCAGATTTCTCCTGAGATTCCTTAACCAGATCCAAAACCTCTCAGTTCATTTCTCAAGAGAACAAGGTGAATCCTGATTTGGGATTTATGACCATTTTTATGACTCTTCTGCTGTAGAAATCAGAAGAATTATTTTCCATCGTGCATTAGAACAAAAAGATGTTAAAATCAGTTCTTGAAGTATGTTTTAAATTTACATAAAACATCAAATATGGAAGCAGCTTCACATTGCAAATATGTGTTCAAAAGAAGTGTTGGTTTGTAATTATTCATTTGTGCATATCATCCCTTTTAACTTGTGCCTGACAACTTATATTCAGATTTTGTTTTCTAGTAAAATAAGTGGTGTTGCCTGTGAACATTTTCCAGAGCCAAATAATGGGAGTGAAAAATTCCTCAAAGATTATATAAGATTTATTGGAAAATTAGGTTTCAACTGTGCCATTGCTAAAATTAACTAATATAGAATCTTCAATACTAATGTTTTGAATTGGATTTTGTCTCAGAACTCATTATTACATAATAAACAATACCTACATCAACCAGAGAGCTGATTTTTCAATTACTAGTAGTTTCAATACTGTCCAATTAGTAGTTTTACAATTCTGGCAGTGTAAGAAATTGGTGACCTAACACCAAAGGGAAAACTGTCCGACCACTGAGAAGGGGCACCCAGCCTCTGTCTTTATAAAGCCTCGAGGGAGAAATGGTCTCCAGCAGGACCTCGCTCCAGATCACAGCTCAGGCTGTCCTGAGGGAGAGCTGGGTCCTGCCCTCCAGGGGAGCTGCACCCTCTGGCCTGCTGCCCAAACAGCATCTCCAGGAATCTTCCTCCTCCTCCTCCCTCCGACAAACGCAGCTACCTCCAGGCAGCCTCCTTGAGCTACTAAGAGGGTGGCAGGCTTTGTTGAGTGGGCAAGATAAGAAGTTTCAGGGCCAGCTCACCTTTGAAATTTCTAAAGATTAGTGTCCTTGGGGTAAACCCATCCAGCTCAGGTCGCTGCAGTGCCCCCACTTCTTCCATACTAACTGCCTGTGTCATGGAGGCTGCCACTTCACCCCCAGCTGCCCCGGGCAGTTCTGACTAGGCTCCCCTTGAGTAAATCAACAGATCAAATCAGTCCAGTAGAGACTGATGGGACCTCAAGGCTCCTCTGTGGACCATGGAAACCTCCCACCCACAGGCCAGGGGTGCCAAAGATGTATCAGGGAGGATTAGCTGACCATCCAAAGCTTGGCCTATTCCAAGACCACCCTCTTACCTATGTCACCTAACATCAGATGCAATGCAGATCCCAACCTGGTCCCCTCTGACACAGTTGGTCACTGCAGGTGACCATTCCATGGCCCAACCCTAGGAGACCCAAAGTGCTAGTCCTAGTGGCTCCACATGCTAGGTGGCCTTGGCAAAGTCCCTCTACTCTTGGCCATCTATAAAAGGAGAGGCAGAGCATGTTCTTGGAGGTTCTGTCCACCCTGAGCAAGTCTATCCCCGGAAGCCAGAATCCTGCCATGGGTGGTCCTTGGCCACCAGTCCATGGATCCCTCCCTCTTAGCAATTGTGAGAACAGAGAAGGAGGTGGAACATCCAGTGCTCTGGACAGGTGAGACAGCTCAGTAGAGTGCCCCCTCTTCCTCCCCTGAAGCCTCTGCAGCCACAGCCTGTTTCCATTGGCCACTCAAAATCCTTGCCCCGTGGTGAGCTTCCTACAATGGAGCGTTTTAGGGATTTTCCCCCAGAGCTGACAGAGGTTAACAAGTGGAAAAACTAAAACTCAAAATAAGGAAAAGGCTTGTCCAAACCCTTCAGACTGCAGCAGGCAGAGTTGGCATTGGAGCCCAGGTGTCCTGTGGCCAGGGAGGGATTTGAGCAAGAGTAACACCCCAGCTCTGGGCAAGCCTGCCCCACCAGGTGTTTGATCTGGAGCCCATCAGTTCTGCACCCTCCGGCTCCAAGAGAAGCTGGGCAGCCCCCTTGTCCCTCACCTTTTCATTCTGCCCTTGTTCTTGTTCCAACCAGGGCATGGGGTGTGCTGCTCAGTACGAGATGTGGTGCAAGCTGGAGGGGCCATCAGATTTTCACCATCCAGTCTTCAAGACGTAGAGAATTTTGCATTTTCTCTTTTATCGCTACCACAGGCACTGGCCTAGACCTGGTATCTGTGTGCATGAGCCAGAGACTTGGAGGTCAGCAGGACAAGCAGCTAGGCCTTAGGAAGAACAGTGTGACCACAGGAATAGAGAACAACCCTAGTGCCTCACTTTTATTTTCACTCCAGAACTCAGGATTTTTAAATTTGGAAGTAAAATCATTAATCTTTTTCTTTCCTCCTAGATTCCTAACAAACAGGGAGATCCTAGGCACTGGTGACATGGCAGGGACCAATCAGAAAGCTGTTGTGAGGAGCTGACACTGGAAGACTGAGCATCATTTAGCTTTTTCTTGGTGCATTAGTAGCTGGAATAAATTACAAACTAGCTGGCTTATACAGCAGGAATCAGGTGTTGAAAGGACTGCTGTCCCAGAAAGAGTCCTTCATTTGCCTCTCCCAACCTCTGTTGGCTGTGGGCACTCCTTGACTTGTAGCCCAATCAATCTAATGTCTGCCTGTCATCACAGTACCTGCTCCTCTTCTCTGCGGGAGGAGCGGTACCCTCTAGCACGCCTGGTCAGTGCACCCGTGTGGCACTGTGTGGTGGCAGCTGTGGAAACCTTCTCTGACTCTACTGAGCCCCATATTCCTCCCTCCCTTTAAAATGTTCAAATCATTATGAGGCTCAGATCTTTGCCTATTAGACATTTTTAAGTAACTTCCTCTTTTCTAACTTTTATATATTTTGCATAACATGGGGTCCTGTGAAGTGCCTTAAAATCTAACCTAAGAATGACCCCAAACTGGACAGAACTTAAAAGTCTTAGATTCAGGAATGGGAGCTACATGAATTGCAATCAAGGGCAGGGATACTAATCATGAAATTATAACATAGGACTCAAATAGCAAAAACCTTAGTAAAGCTAAAGTTCTCTAAAAAGCTGCCTCCATATTCAAAGTCTTGCAGGCTGTTTGATCTCAGCTGAGTAGAACATTGAGATTGTGGAGAGATGGAATGGTGCATGTCTAGAACCCAAATTATCACCAGGCATGGTGGCACATGCCTGTAACCCCAACGACTCAGAAGGCAGAGGCAGGAGGATCTCAACTTTGAGGCCTAAGCAGCTTAGCAAGACCCTGTCTCAAAATAAAAAATAAAAAGGGCTGGGTATGTGGCTCAGCAGTTAAGTGCCCCTGGGTTCAATCCCCAGTACTACCACCACCACCACTATCACCCCCAAAAATAGAGCCAAAATTATCTTGGACTGTCATAGTCACTTTAGGAAAATAGCCATTTGCTTTTAACCTTTGTGTCTGGTTTATGACCAACAGATAAATATCTCCAAAGGTATTATTAAGCTTAGTTAATGTTTGTTATTTGGTCCCATGAAAAGGACACCATTAGCCTCCACCAACCCCAAAAGGTAACAATGCTGTAAGTTGATGTCTGAACCCTATAGAAAAGATTTCCCTGCCTCGCTATAGCTGCCTACCTAACACAGCCACCAATGAATTCGTTGGATGTTGATAACTTTTTTGTTCTTTGACTATAAAAGTTGATGTAACCTCTTCCTCTTTGGAGCCCATCATTCAGAGTAACTTGAATCTGTTCTTGGGCTTTAAGCACTCACATTTGGCTCATAATAAACTATTTCTTTTTTCCTTGAAAGCAGAATTTATGGGGCTGGGGATGTGGCTCAAGTGGTAGCGCACTTGCCTGGCATGTGCAGGGCGCTGGGTTCGCTCCTCAGCGCCACGTAAAAATAAAATAAAGATGTTGTGCCCACTGAAAACTAAAAAAATAAATATAAAAAAAGAAAGCAGAATTTATATTTTTCATTAACATTTTGAAAGACACAGAAGCATCCAATCAAGACCCAAGATATCACCAGTCCCTTCAACTTCAAAAAGTCCTCAAAACCCCTCTTCAATGGCCAATGGGAGATGGATTTGAGCATGTCTCCTGTCTCCTTATCAGCTAACCTCCAATAAAATGTTTTCTTTTTGCAAAAGTCAGCATGCCACAGTATTTGGCTTATATGGACATGGGGCAGCAAGCCCTTGCTCAGTACCAATTGGCCCCAGATGGATAATACTGACTTATCGGTGTCCCCATTCCTGTGGCCTGGCCCCTGAGCCTTGCTAGCATATTACGCATTTATCAAAAACAAAACAAATCTTATTGAATATCTACATCCTTGACACCAAGATATAGCAGCCTTGCTCCTGATGACCTGATATTAGCAGCCCACCCCTTTCTCAAAGCAAGGTGCATGGGCTTTGTGACTGACTTGTCTCCACCTAGGGTAGCCCGGATGTGTTCTGGAGGGAAGAACTGCTGTGGTATTGTGGTCTAGTGGACAGACCTAGGGATGAGCAGGCACAGAGGCATGCTTAAGGTCCCAGGCTGCATAAAGGGGGGCATCCCTAGTGTACAGGTGAGGAGCATGGAGCCCATGGGCTTATAGGAACCAGGTCCTGCCCATTCACTACATTGGCCCACTGTCCCTGCAGTGGCCTGTTCTGGTTGTGTATCCCAGTGAGAGACAGCACACGGGCCTCTTCTCAGCCCAGGTGCAGCCTATTTGGCCAGCCCCCAACCCCTACCACGTGGAATCTAGAAGAAAAGCCCATATCATATGTGGAGACTGTGTCTTACTAGGCCCCTGGTCTCCACCAGCCAAAATCCAAGATGAGTCCAGGAAGATAAGCTGGCTCCTCGTCCTTTGTGGGTCTATAGCAGGTGATAGCACAGACTGGGTCCAGGGAGGAACTGTCCCCATCCTATAGTCTCCTTGGGTCATGAAGTGGCACACAGGCTGGGAGCCCGTATCTGTAAGGGTCAGAACAGGATCCTAACCCTCCACCTGAACAGCTCTCTGGCAGAAGGACAGCCAGGGGGATTTGAGGGCTGGACTCAAGGCGCCTCCAGGAAGCATCTTGCCTATCCCCACACTGAGCCTGTGAGTCTCAGCAGCTGAGCTAGCGGGGAGTGGCAGGCCCTCTTATACAGGTATCGCAGCGCAGAAGGACTGTATGGAACAATCCCCCAGCTCTCAGAATCTACCTCCCTCCTCAGCCAGGGCTGGGCTTCCATTGTGTTCATCACACCCCAGAGAGTGTTTGCTGCAACCTCCCTGGTGACCTGGAGCAGGCCCCCTTTCTCACCCCCATTTTGTGGGTAGGTGTTGCTTAGCTTGCTAGGAAGTGAAGGGGCTGGGCTTCAAACCCAGACCTGAAGACCCCAGAACTCTATTGACTGATGCTCTGCTCACTGTGGCTGGGTATAACCCCCCATGGCCCTCAGCAGAAAGGTCACACTTCTCACCACAGGAGAGAGGTAAAGCTGGTTCAGGAACATCTGTAGCCACATGTTCATAGACACCAAGCAGAGAAGCCTTTGTACCAGACCAGCAAGTACCATGGGTACTGGGCCACATCAGGATTATAAATGAACTGCGCCAGGGGGTCATAGTTCCCAGGAGCCAACCCAGACCCCTCCCCACTGCCTCCATCTGCAAGGCCAGCCAACCAGGTCTGGAGCTCACTGGGGCCCCCTGTTCTGGGTTATCACCCTCAATGTCACCTTCTGTTCTGACCAAAAATACTTCCTCAGGTGAGGGGAATAGATGCAGCAGAGAATGTGGGTAACCACGGGACCATTCCCCCGCTCACAGCCTGAGGTTAGCATGTTCTTTGCCTGGCTGATTAACCAGTTAGCTATCCTGGGATTGGCATTAAGTCAAAGGAGGTGAGGTAATGGTGAGACAGAAGGAAGAACTCTCTAGCCATCAGAGGCCTCGCCAGTGTCAGGATATGGTAAGCCCATCATTGGGAAGCAAATAGACTACTATAGACTTCCACAGCCATCCAGCTGAGGGCACCAGGTGTCTCTGACCTTACGTTTCCTACATATTAACAGGTGTTCAATAAACACAGTCTCAGTTTTTCCAACAGAAGGTGAAAGGCTCCTGAGGTCTACCTGCCCACATCCACAAAACCAGTATCCAAAAACCCTAGGTTCAAAGTTTCCCTTCCTCTAACCCTAGAACCTCTACTCATGCAGGTCACCCTTAGGGATGCACAGGCCCAAGGGACACATGGCAGCATCCTGCCCTGGTATAGGCAGGAATAGGAAAGAGGGCACACCTTCCTGGGGGAGTCATGTACTCAGAAGGCCTTGAAATCCTTGGCTGAGGGTTTTTCCATGCTTCCTCTGGGCCAGGCGCTGGACTCCGGCCAACAGGTATTGGAAGCTGCACTGGTGAAGGGTCACAGGGGTGGTCCTGTGTAGCCGGGATCCCCAACGTGGAGAGTGGTGCATAAAGGATATAAGATTTCCTGCCCCACCAAAGTTACTGCCTGGAGAAGAAGATGCAGTTCCAAGCTGAGGGTGCATCTGCAGCCCTTAGTGGTTCCCACAGGCCTCATGCCCCTCCACGGCCACCTTCTGCGTTCATCCCTGGCCCCACCTGAATAACAACACCCACCTGCCTGCCCTTCACTCCCCTCAGAGCCACGCTCCCTACCCCAAGGCCCTCTGTGGTCCTCAGGATTAAAGGAGCTATTGCATCTCCCTGATGGTTCTCTCAAAGTCCTCCCCTCCCAGCCTTACCTCCTCCCCAGCTGTGCCCCAACCTGCTCCAGGACCCAGTTTACCTTCCATCTCCATATTTTTTCCTAAGGCTGTTCCTGCTCACCAGGATGTCTTCCTCCCTGCTGTATGAGTACACAGGACCCATGTGGCTTGCCCATGCCCCCCCTAGACCCTCACCGAGTCTGTCCACATGAACTCTGGCAGTCCTGCCTGTAATTCTGACCTGGAAACTTGTCCTAGGCTCTGAGCTTGAGGAGCAGAGCAGGAGGGAGCGTTTCCCATGAGCAGATGAATGGAGCTGAGAAAAAGCTGACCTGAGAGCAACAGGGCTCTAGCCCCCTTCTGTCCCGAGTGCCCCAGGGACAATAGGCCTGTGGGTTCCACTTATCCAGATCTGTTCTCGTCCTCATCAAGAGGGTCTCCTTCTGACCCTGGATGGAAACTAAACACATTGCTTTGACTCCAACATCAGAACTGAACTACTGAACTGCAAAGAGTTCAGAGTAAAATACCAAGACAGCTCAGGAACTAAAGAAAGTTCCAGAAGACATTGTATGTCAAAATCTAAGTCAAATTTTATATTTAGTTGAAAGCATGTGGCAGATTGCTCAGAACCCTGGGAGATTCCTGTACTTCTGGAGCAGTGGTAGATGGGGCCCTCACCGAGGTGAGGTATAGGAAGGTGGTTACTCTGGCTCTGATGCTCAGAAAGGTACTTAAAGGGTGTAGCCAGACAAATGCTCTCAAGGTTCAAAAGGTAAATCGGTTATTCCCAGTAAGGACATTTTTTCAGCTTGCCGGTGAAGGCCAAGGTGGGAGAAGGGCTGGGAGAAATTTGGCCAGTAGGAGCCGAGGAGTTGGTCCAAGGGGGCGGTGGACTAGCAGAGTCCCCCCTGGGGGTGACATGATGACAGGGATTGCATGTGCCAGGTAGGGGCAGAGGGGCTGGTCCAAGGGGACCCTGTGCTGGCAGAGCCCCTCCTGGGGGTGAGATGGTGACAGGGATTGCTGCAAACGGCGGGGGGCTCCTTGTCCCAGCTTTAGTCTGGCTGAAGGCTGGCGGAGATCGGAGGAAGTTTGTAGAGTCCGGGTCTTTCAGTGGAGCATCAAGAGTGGGCGGAGGGGCAGGCCTTTGCGCTGTGGCTGGGCCCAGGGGCCTCTGAACGGCTGCCTGAGTGCCCCAGTGCTGGGCGACGGTCCTCTCCTGTTTCTCAGCAGCTGCAGGTGTGTCAGGGTTCTGTGGGGGGTAGGTGATTTCTCCGGTTATCTCATTTACCCAGAAAAATATATCTAGAGGTTTCTTCCCCTGTCCAAACTGACTCCTAGACATATCTAAAAGGGAGAAAAAAGAGGCAACACAGGTGCGCCGTTGGAGTGGCAGGTCAGAGGCAGCAGGAGGCACCTGCGCATCCACAAACGCACACCTGCACTAAGGCCTACCTGTCCTGGGGCCTGCTCTTCACCGTGCTCCAGAAATCTTCCCAGGACCAGGAACAGGCCCAGATGGAGGCTCCAGATTTTTTTTTAAATCATCTCTTCAAAAATTAAAAAGTTAATTTTAAAATTAAAAATTTAAAGTTAAATTTTAACAATTTTAAAGTACAGTTAGCCCTCCAAATCCTTATCACAGATTCAATGCACCACAGATCGACAATATTCAAAGGAAAAAAGTTGGATCTGTATGAACATGCACAGATTTATTTTTCTGTCATTATTCCCTAAATAATATAATGCCTACTTATATAGCACTTACATCATGTTAGTAATTTAAAGATGATTTAAAGTATATGGGAAGATGTGCATAGGCTATATGCAAATATCACATATACCATTTTATCTAAGGAACTTGAGCCTCCTTGAATTGTGTATCTACTGTGGGTCCTGGTACCAATCCTGTGGAGATACTTAGGGAGGAGTATGTACCAAGTGTACTTTACATTCTGACCTAGTTCAGATATTGTCAGGAGCTGCCCTGGATGCAGGCACCTTTAAGTCCTGATGCACCGGGGTTCTGAACAATCATTGCCTTTGGTCTGGCAGGGTAGTGCTCGGATAGCAAGGCGTGGCTCCAGGAGTAGGCCTCATGTGCTAGGGATGAGTTACACTCACATGTTCCTTTGTAATCTTACCCCTTTGCCCTTTTTGGGATAGAATGTTCCATGGAACTTCCCCTTGTGGGTCCCCTATATAAGAATAAAGAATTCCAGTCTCCCTCTTTCCTTCCATGGACCCTTAAGGTTGGAGAGCCATCATAGATTTTGAAAAGGTATTTCTGTGTGTTTGTGTGATTTCTTTGCCATTTTCTTAAGTTATTGGAATAGTTAAATTTTGTGAACCCAGTATTAGTTCGCCAGCTAGGATAGATGGCAATAAGACATATGCGAGTGTGTACACTTCACAGTTTCATGAGAAATCAGATGGTGAAATGCACTGATATTTTCTATATGATTAAAGTCTATATTCCTTATGAAAATGCTGGTTGCCACTTCTTGAACTCAGAAAGAAAGCAACAATGAAAAGCTTGAACACTTGAAAAACACGTCTTATATCAACAATAGAAAATGTTGGACCATTCACAAAAGAAAACAAAAAAATCATCCTTACAATTTTATAAAATCATGACCGTGTGTGGTCAGCAGAATGGTTCTCCCAAAGATAGCTATGCAGTAATCCTGGGAACCTGTGAGTATGTTTCATTACATGGTGTTACAGTTTGGGAACTGGGATGTACCCCAAGGGCTCATAGGTAGAGGCTTGGTGCCCAGCTGGTGGTGTTATTGGGAGGTGGTGGACACTCCAGGGAGTGGGGCCTAGCCTGAGGAAGTAGGTCACTGGAGGTGTGTCCTTGAAGGGTATATTTTGTCCCAACCCTTCTCTTTTGCTTCCTGGCTATGAGAGTGCCTTTGCTCTAACACCACCTACTATGGGCTAACTACCATGGCAGGGGCTAAGTAGGAACCAGGAGAAGGAAATCACCAATAAAACGAATAAGCCTGGAAGTGGATTTTCCCCAGAGGCCCTGATAAAAACCCAGGGGAGCCAGATGAAGTGGCACTTGCCTGTAATCCCTGCAACCTGGGACGTTGAGGCAGGAGGATCAGGAGACCCAGGACAGCCTGGGTAACTTAGTAAGACTGTCTTAAAGTAAATGGAAAGAGCTGGGGGGGGGGGGG
>NW_026000241.1:10529495-10555293 GCF_001458135.2 Marmota marmota marmota | reverse complement strand
TTAGGGTGTTCCCGGTTTAGGATAATCGGGTTTAGGGCGTTCCAGGTTTAAGATTATTCCTGCTGGGAATAGGGTGTATCCTGCTGCCTGAGTTCCCCTTGAGTTCTCACGGGATTCAGACAGTATTTTGGGGGAGATAGAAGCCCAGTGGATGTGGATTTGGGCAGAGAACGTGGATTTCCCCAGAACGTGATTGTAGACGGCTGGTGTGAGTTCGGGAATAAAGAGTTGCTGTTTGAATCTACAAGCTGTGTGGTGGCTCGTGATTTTGTGCCCAGCCAGACTGCGGCATTTGTGCCCAGCCAGACTGCGGCAAAGAGTGTTTGCCCATCATCCCCTGGAGGTCCACAGGCCACGGGAATGTCAGCACGTTCTGAGGTAATCCCAGAATCAGGATGGCTGGACCAGGGCATGAGTTAAACAGGTAAAAAAGGGTTTGAGTCTCACCTGTCAGAAGATTCTGGGGTGGAGGAGTCTATGAAGGGAGCTTCAGAATAGTAAGGGGGCACTAGAAGGCTGGGGGCTCCTAGCAACCTGACCTTTATTATGTAAAGCATCCTACCCTATCCCAGTCTGGATTCCACTGGAGGATCACAGCCCACTCCAGAATGGCCACACACACAGACACACACCTCACCCTTGCTCAGCCCTGTCATGGTGCCTGATGTTCCCAGCCTGGGGGGTATCCCCAACATTCTCCTTCCCTTCCTGAAGTTCTTGCCCTTCCTTTCCCACAGTTCTCTGACAGTTCCATCACATGGCCCCACAAACAGCATCAGGGTTGTTGTTGTTGTTTTTCCAGAACATTAATTTATAGAAAAGTGAGGATATGCTCCTCTGCAGGTTTATGTTCATTATAGAGGAAGCCAAGTGTTTCTTGGAATTTCAGACCAACTCCCTGGAATTCACTCACCCAAGACCTCACACCCTCTTTATGCCCTTGTCTCTAAAAATTAGATCTTGTCCCCATGTTGCCAGTGGCTGAGACCCCCCCAGCTCAGGCCCAGCTTAAACCCTCAGCAAGCTGCCTCTGCTGGAGCATCTCACTCTGCAGACCCAGGGGCTGTCTAGGAAGCTGGGTGATGGGCAGTGCACAGGTGGTAAGAAGAATTCACTAAGACAAAGGGAAGCAGTTGAGAGTTTATCAAAGGAAGATTCACAGTAAGGATGTAGCAGAGGCATGCCTGGATATTCTCCCAGGGCTGAGAGGGGATCTGGGTTTATCTGTGCTTTCAGTTCTTTGCCTTTGATGGGAGTTCTGTTAAGCAAGAGGTGATTGACAGATTCCTGTGCCTTGTCCATTATTCTTACTACACATGTGCCAAATGCCCATTCCCAGGTTTGAAATCAGATGCATGACATACAAGTAATATATGTGAGGTCTTAAATGACTTTCCCTTCTTAGGTTACTTTAGGTCAAACTTGGAGGCCTCTGCCCATGTTCCTTGGGATGGTTGGGCAATCTTGAAAAACAGGATCTTGCTATCTATACTTACAGGAAGTTAGCTCTTTCTGATAACCATAACAGAGCCGGATGAAAGGAGGAATCCTTAGGCTTACATCAGCTCTGCTGATGGAGGTGGGGTGGGGTCTGGATGAGGGTCCCTAAGTGGCTATGTGTCATGATGATGGCCCATCTCACTGGCAGGAGATGGAATGACCATTCTCTTGGACTGGCTGCCCCCCGGTCATCCAACCTGGCTTTTCTCCTCATCTGCCTGGTGGTGCCCACTTGATGTGGGGCAGTCCACGAGCACTCTGGATCTAAGTGGTAGATTAATCTCCTCTATGTCCCCACGTGTTCACGACTAGCCAGTCTGCCATGGGCAACTTTCCCCTATGGTGTCAGCAGCTTTGAGCCTTCCCAGGGACTACTGTGGGCCTATCCCTAAAATGAGGCCATTGCTAAAATGAGGGAGAAGCCCTCTGTCCCCTCCTCCCTCCCCGACTCAATTCATCCCCTCCAGCCACCGCACTTGGTGGAACCTGGTAAGCCACTTGCCTTCTTACTGCTCCATCCCTGTCCACACAGGAGAGGTCTTTCAGGAAATATTAACTCCTCCCATCACCACATCCCCCCGGATCTTGAAAACGTAGCTTGTTTTGAGTATTACCAGGCTTCAATTTTACTTGTTCCCATCAATTTCCTATGCTTGATAAGTATGCTCTGAGAACTTTGTCTTCCAAGCATTTGAAACTTCTCTTGGTGAGTGCTGGTCTTTAACAGGTTTTCATATGCAAATGTACATACACATCAGTCTGTACAGATGCTACAGTCCCTGTGGGGTCTTTTCCATTTAAAACTCTGGCACTTCCATGTCATATACCTGCTCCTTTTATGTTTTCTTACTATAGTGCAAATGTATATATTTCTGACTGGCACAATTACACCAAAAATAACTTGGAATTAGAGTGACCACTTTGGGAGAACTGTGATATGGATAAAATGGTTCAACTGCAAGTTGCCCTAAAATAAAAAAACAAAAAGCACAGATCTGAGTGCCCAATGGTCTGCTGTGTGAGGATGCTTCCAAATACAACTTGAACAGAACATATGCCTCCCTAAAATATTCTTTAGCCACAGGTCACATAAAATACAAGCATCTTATCCTTCATCAGCACCAATGGACAGTGTTCAGGATTCAGGATTAGCTTTAGATGTTGACATGCCTGGTGCCATTTCCATATCATGCTGATGGTTTAAGTCATAGAATATTAGGTAAACAACAATGTTGGCTAGCAATTCATTTCACTGCATAAATGTCAAGATTGGCAAAACATTTTAAGTATACTCTAGTTACCAAAAAGGAGAAAACCCTCATCAGGCTGTATAATTTTTTTTTTTCATTTTTTTGGTGGTGGTACGAGGGATTGAACCCAGGACCCTGCACATGCTAGGCCAGTGCTCCACCACCGAGCTGCATCCCCAGCCCTCATGAGGCTTTATCAGCAACAGTCACTTTATTTCACATGGAAGGCATCATTTTCTTCCTTCCCACAAATAAATTGAGCTTTAAATTTCTCATGGCTTTAGAATAGTCTCCACTACAGTCAGTTTGCTCTCCATTTTTTCCTGCCTGGCTTCCTCTTTTTTTTTTCCTTCTTTTGAAAACTTGACTTACTCAACAGAGTTCAGTTGTAAGATAAGACCCTGTCTCAAAAATAAAATAAAAAGGCCTGGGAATATAGTTCAGTGGTAGAACATCCATGGGGTCAACTCCCAGTACTAGAGAGAGAGAAAGATATATTCTCACTCACCACCAAATACAGTAAGTTTAAGAGTTAGGGTTATGGAAATTCTGTTGAAGAAAGTCTCAGAGAACTGTTTCCAGAATCCCTGTTAGGGCATTCCTGAGCCTTCCTTACTGTCCTTCTCTAGGCAGGAATTACATGATAAAGACACTCATTTTTTCCAATTTCCCTAAGCATTTGGGTATCTTCCTCTACTGTACCAAGAAAGTTCTGACATTTCAACTTATTTAGTGTAGGATAGGTTTGGATCTGAATTTCAATCAACCAATATACAGAGCTATTCTCAGTTTCTCAGAAATAATGAACCCAAGTCTCTGCCTAATAGGTCCAAGTCAATAAATTTGGCCTGATCTGATTTCATATTCCTTGTACCATGATTACACTCTTCACATCCATTCCTACATATACCCAAGGTTTCTCTCAGTAAAAACCAGCAAAATCATGTAGATTGGGGGAGCATATTGTTATGTCCCCAGTTACACTGGCTCTTCACCCTTTGAAGCCTACTGCAACATAAGTCTGGTTGTAGGTTTAAAAGCAAAAAAAGGTAGTGGAAGAAGGCCCTGAGGGGTCAGCCATGTTTTGGAAGGCACATACCTCATTACATGTTCTTCATGCAGAAAGGGGCTAATCAACATTTGCAGTTCAGTCTCATGGTGACCTTCCCTAGACTCCAGTGACAGTGGCTGGTACCCCGCCCCAGAAGCAGGTCCAGCCACCAGGGGATCCCCCTCCTGAGCTCTGACACTACCATCGCCTACACAGCAGCATTCTCTCCACATGGTTCCACTTTAGCTCCACAGGCCTCTCTGCCAACCTCCAACCATTCTAAGCACTTGTTTCTTCCTGCTTTGGTGGTCTGCCCCTACAAAGGTGGGATTCAAACACTGCCATCCCCCAAATTGGCTCAGATGTTGAGATCAATGACACTGCACACATGGGATCATGAAAAACTTGACCATTCATAACTGAGGCTTTCTGGGCAGAAGCAAGGCAGGCACCTTTCTCTTGGGGGTAGAGAGTGGCTCTGGTTATTGTAGTCACAGGATAGGTCTCAGTGAACTGCCAAAACCCAGGTTTGCATGGTTTGACACTCTGGCATTGAGGGGACGTGCTTGGCCTCTCAGCCTGCGCCAATGTGGGGCAACATGAGGGGAGTGCTTAAAAATTGTCAGCAGCCACACATCATAGATGGGGGCAGACTATAGCAGACTCTGCCTCCACGACACTGTGGCATTCTTTTTGCCTCTTTATTTTAAAATACCTAGTCAACAATTCTTAAGTTCTCTTTAAGTAATTGGCATGGTTTCTGACTCCTGAGTAGAACCTGACAGAAAATCCTGCCATTCTTATTAGAGTTAGCATTAATTTCAAAGGTGCAGGAGTTGGCATGTGAACATTTACTCTTTCCCTTGTTTCTTTAATAGAGTAGAATGGCTGACAAAGCTGACAATTCCATCCCCAGGGTCCCATTCCTCATCAGAACCATGAGTCGACAGCTTCTGGCTTCACTTCCTATTTTCCAGCAATGAGTTATTAAAGAAAATGGAACGTACGATTTCCCATAAACTGTTTGTCTTAGAGACCATGTATCAATACACACAGAACACCCTCATTTTTCAAATCTGTTGCATGGTATTTCCCCAGAGGCACAATTGTTTAACCATCCGTCACTGCCATTTGCATTGCTTTCAACTTTGGGAGGTGAGGTCTCTGAAGCCATAAGATTAAGTGACTTACTTACTCTAGTAACATCAAGAAAAGAAAGAGCTGATTTCTACACCATCACAACAGAACCCATGCTTTAAAATGTTTTATTTTGACATATTTTAACAGTTAAAAAGAAGCCACCGCGTTATCCCGTTAAATCTTAGCATCCTGATGCATCTGCATCAGTTTTTAGAAAGAACACACAAGTGAAGTCCCCAAGTGCTCTCCTTGATTCCATCAGCATCTCCTGCCCTGGAAAGGCAGGGCAGTGACATGCATCCAACATTACAATTCATGATTTTACACTCTTATTTCATGTCATTTGAATCCACAGAAAAGTGGATTGTGCAAAATAATACTATTACATATCAAGAATGTTTACATGCCAGACAACATTTTAAGCATTTTACATGCATTATTTCATTAATTGCCCCCCATCCCAATCATTCTGTGAGGTTGGCACTACTATCCACATCACAGAAAAACACAAACCAATAAAAGTGTGTGCCCATGAACACACAGTATGTGTGACTTTACACAAATGGTACACAGTACATAGCTTCTGCAATTCTTAGCGTTTTGTGTACATGTATGTATGGTACAGGGGATTGTACCCAGGGGCGATCTGCCACTGAGCTATATCCCCAGCCCTTTTTAGGTTCTGAGACAGGGTCTTGCTAAGTTGTCCAGGCTTGGCCTTGAACTTGCGATCTTCCTGCCTCAGCCTCCCAAGTAGCTGGGATTACAGACGTGCACCATCACGCCCAGCTTCAGCCTGGTTTTTATCTGGGTTGAAAGACATAATTAATTGTCTTTTATATTCACTTTCTAAAGTACCAAAAAGCAACCCATTTGTTTACCTGTTCTTCTGTTGATGGCATGCAGGGTTCTGCCAATCCTCCTTCCTAAATAGCTCTGCAACGAAGAGCATAACATTCCTTTCTTCACACTGTACTCTTCTTGGATATATCCAGGAGGGCCACTGCTGTATAGTACAGTACTCACCACTTTACAAGACTCTGTAAATCATCTGGCACCATAGTTGTCACCAAAAGCAATATGAACTTCAGTTGTCCCACACACTTGCTCATATTTTGGCTTTCAATTTGTAATATTTTATATTTCTTGTGCTTTCTTCTTTGCACACACTTGTCTGTCTCAAAGTCTCTGTCATTGAGGGTGAGGCTAACCAACAAACAGTGGCCAAAGGAACTTCTGTCACCCACTCTTCTCTGTGATGGACCCAGCCCATCTGGCTTTCTCCAACCCCAGCTTTAGTTCTTCATGAGGGTAGAGAAGGTGGGCTAGGCTGGAGGAAGCCTGAATGCTGTCCAAGCCAGGCTGTGGCTGAAACCATCAAAAACTGTCAGCTGGAGTCCTGTGGCTCAGAACCATCCACAGCTGGGCTCCTTATCAAGTGCAGATGTGCACCTGAGCAGTGGCTTCCTGTCAACACTTCACTCAAGGGCCACTTCAAAAGACTGCTCCCCTGAGTTGGCTGAACCTGTCAGCTCTAGATTCCTTCAGAGGGCCAATTTTGTGGAAAAGTTCCTCTGTGTGGTAAACAAATAAGCATCCAACCCTGTCCTCCAGAGTACTTGGCTAGGCTGCAGTGACAGACTGGAAACCAGATGACACCCAACAGAGCAAGACTTGAGCTGCAAGAGTGGCGGGGCTGGGGAGCAGGGATGAGGGCCCCAAAAGCTGAAGACATGAACCAGCATAGAAAATGTGGCACTCTGGGTAAAGGGAGATACACAAAGCCAGGGAGATCAGGGTGTGCAGGGAGGGGCACTAGTTAAATCCAACACTGATTATCAAAATGTTTAGTAGTTAGTTCCAAGGAGTCAGGATTTTATTAATATTTCTATAATAATTGTATATTGAAGAACTAAGAAAATCTGCAAGTCCAGGCTACTGAACACACTGCACCAATACAATCCCCAAACAGTAACAGCATACTTCATTATAGAAGGATTCCCATTAATTTTTTACTTCATCACTTGTATGTTTTAGATTTTGGTCAGAATGTTTAAAAATAAGTACATCTCATTCTATAAAAACAGCAATGGAAACACCTATTGGAATAAGAACTCCAGGTGATACAGAAAAAAACGGGTCTTCCCATGGTTGTACCACCAAGTGACATTTGAGTTGAACCTCTGAGGGCTCTAGTTCCAGATTTCAATCACCTATCCAGAGCCTCAGCAATCCAAGCCAGGCCCAGGAAGCAACCCACACAAGCCAAGTACCACAAGGGTACACAGGGAAACTGACACTGAGGTGCACTTGCCTGCCCAAGATCATCCTGCCAGCAGAAGGTACATGAAGCCTGGCATCTGGAACCCAGATCTGATGATTCCAAGGCCCTTCCCATGTACTAGCCCCTGCCCAGCCACATCTAGCGCCAGTCTTAGCACCCCATCTGTGTCAGAGGGGGAACACTTGATTTCAGGCCGTGGGCAATTGCTGTTGTAGAGGGCCAAGATGGCAACACCAAGTTCCCACCAGAAAACTGAGTGATGCCCTACCTGCCTGTACCCACACACTACCACACAATTTTATTCTTCATTTTCTCCTGGCGACGGCAATCCAGAAGATAGGAAGACTCAGTACTCTAACAAAAAGACATGTACCAGGCTGGTTTCTTCTCATTATGAGAAATGGCCTGCCCAGTCTGTGCCCCAACTCACAGCAGTAAAAGGAGACGTCACTGCATAATTGAGACATTTTATCCTCACACTTGTAATCTGAGTTCTTCAATAATTCAAAGAAATTACTTAAATACACTTCAGAAATGTCACTCCTTCACATTTGTGTCATTTAGATGATTCTTGCTTATTGCTTCAACATCAGCGGGTGGGCAAGTGAGGGGGTGCTTCCCCCATCATGCCCCTTTGCCTCCTGAGGGCAACAGGTGCATGCCCAGTTACTCTTGTGTTGTGCCTGATACCAGCAAGGAGCGCACACACAGCGGGCTGTGGAGATGACAACTACCATGCACAGAGGCCGGAGATATAAGCACAGGAGCTTAAGCTTTCATGTGTGCTCAGGACTCAGGTCTTAACAGAAGTCAGAAAAGTAAAAAGTAAAAAGTCCCATCCTGAGAACTGTCAGCAGAAACAACTGCATAAAAACCTTTCAGCTACACTTTACTGAGTCCTCGGGTGTGTGGTTAACACTTGCAGAATGCAATTCACATTCAGACCACACTCCACTCCAAACTACCCAAAGGCGCTCCACCTCCCTGAGGCGGCCCCAGCCCGCAATGACCTGTGAAGCCCACACAGCCTGACCTATCACTCCTCTGAACACTCACCCTCTCTCCCAGCTGGCTCATTCTACTCTGCTCCTGGGGCCTCCCTGCTATCCTCTGAGGACATGGGTCAAGATCCTACCACCTCTGCCGGGAACTCTATCTAGAGATCCACCTGGCTTGCTCCCTGCCTCCTTCGGGAACTCGGATTTCCCTTTCTCTGTTGAGGCCCTCCCTGACCAACCTGTTTCAAATCACAGCCCTCCCTCCTCCCAATCTAGCATTTACTTTCACTCTTCTCTGATTTACTTTGTCCTTAACACACACCACCATCCAGGATGCTACATATGTCATTTGTTTATCATCTGTAAAGATCCAAGACAGTAGGATTTTTATCTGTTCCAATCACTGCTGGGTGACTTTTGTCTGTTCTGTCACTGCCTGGCATTAGGGAGGTGCTCAGGACATTTCTGCTGAACTGACGGACTGGCTGCTGCTTGCATAGACCTGTGGGGTGGAGATGGTGATGAGGCACTGGCAGAGCTCCCTTATCCAAGCAATTGAGCCCGCCACCCTGCTCTCGTCTACCTGCTGCTGAGACAAATCTAGGCCCTAGTGGATATCCAGAAACCCAGCTATGAAGCTGAAGTCCCAGCCTGAATTCAGGAGGCAGCTCAGGAGACCAGGTGTTCTCGACGCTGTTGCTTTTAAAGTCAACAGAATAGGCACAGTCACGGGCCAAACCTAAGGAAAGACTGAGGATCCAACTGGCTTCTTCCAGCAGCACAAAGCCCCCCAGGTCACAGCCATGTTGTCCAACCCCAAAAGGCAATGGTGTATCTAGAGTTGTCAAAGGAGATGTGGCTTGGGGAGCCTCAGGCTATTGTGAAAAAGATGGTTAGTAGGGGCCTAGGCCTCCAGAAAGGCCCCAAAGAACATGGTGATGCCATTCCCTGTAGTATCACTTCCCAGCAGGGATGCTGGGGACTCTCTGAGCTTTGAAATCTTCAGGATTCCCTGCCAGTAGCTTCCAAAATAGATAGGGCTGGGCCCTTTGTGAAGGTTTCCCCCTCAATGCCTATAATCAGGGGTGCTCTAGCAGGGTAGTCAGGAACCACTCCCCACCCCACTGTCATTGACAGCCCCAAGCTAATCTCAAATATGGTTTTTCATATGCCGAGCCAAATTTGAAGACCACCTGAAGGTCTTCCCACACACTCTGCATTTGAAGGGCCTCTCCCGGGTATGAAACCTCTTATGGCTAACAAGGTGTGAACTCTTGTTAAACGTTTTCCCACATATGCTACACTTGTGGCACTTCTTCTCAGTGGGCACACTGTGGAGTCCAGTGAGTGTGACACTCTGGTCACAAGGCTCCTTACCATCCTTAAAGGGCTTCTCTTCCCTTGGTTCTAATTCTTGTACATTCAGCCCCACGTCCTGATAGGAAGACAAACCCGGTTGGCTGCATTCAGACTGTGGCGCCGCGGTGTGTTTTCTCTGATGGACAGAAAGGGTGTGCTTCCCGATGAAATCCTTCCCACACCACTCACATTTAAAAGGTCTCTCTGTGGTGTGGACCCTCTGATGATTAACAAGACGATAATTCCTATCGTAAGATTTCCCACACAAATTGCATTTATAGCGCTTCTCTCCACTGTGGATTCCCTTGTGATCTAAAAGACTTCTTTTACGTGTAAAGCTCTTTCCACATTCTTGACACCAGAAAGGCTTCTGACCAGGGAGGACTTTGGGCTGCAGATCAGGGAGGACTTTGGGCTGCAGATCAGGGGTCTCTTTACTTTTAGGACTCTCATACTTCTGGTGCAAAGAGTGCTGCCTCTGGTGTCGGTAGAGATTGGAGCTCCATCTGAAGGCTTTTCCACACTCCCTGCACTTATAAGGCTTCTCTCTGGTGTGAATTCGTTGATGGATGAGAAGGAATGAGTGATTGCGGAAGTCTTTGCCACACTGACCACATTTGTAGGGCTCCTCTGTAGTGTGGCTACTCTGAGGAGTTTGGAGCACTGTGTCCTGACTAACAGATGGCCCTGCCTCAGGCTTTCTTTTAATGGCATGTTGCTTCTTATGAACAATGAAGGCTGACCTATAGGTGAATCCTTTTGCACATTCACTGCATTGATATGGTTTCTCGCCTGTGTGAATTCTTTGGTGCTCACTGAGAGTTTTCTTTTGAGTAAAAGTTTTCCCACACTGCTGACATGAAAAAGTTTTCTCCATGGTGGGGGCAACAGTAGTCAGTGGGAGTGGACTACAATTTTGTCTGAAGTCTTCTCGATGTTTCTCTTGTTCACAGAACTCTTCCTCCTGGTGTAACCTCACATGACGAGTAAAGTTTGACCTCCACCGAAAGGTTTTCCTACATTTGGTACATTTATAAGGTTTCTCCTGCGTGTGAATCCTTTGATGTTCAAGCACATAGGACTTACAGTGAAAGGATTTCCTACACTGGCTGCAGTCAAAGGGTTTCTCCCCACGCTGGTCTCTGAAATGGTGACCAAGTCCTGAGTTGTAGGTGAGAGCTTCTTCATACTGATTCAATTCAAATTTCTGCTTAGTGTGGGTTTCCTGGTGCAGACGGTAGGCTGACACACGTTGGAAAGCTTTCTCACATAAATTGCATTTGTAAGGTTTTACTCCAGTATGGATTTTCTCATGTCGCACACAGTTCGAGCTCCACCTAAATGGTTTCTCACACACCCTACATTTAAATGGCTTCTCTTGAGTGTGAAGTCTCTGATGATACGCAAGATGGGAGCTGCGATTGAAGGTCCTCTCACAGTAATGGCATCTGTACAATGGACCCACCAGGTAAAGGCTCTGTTCATGCTGATGATGAGCACTGAGGCTGAAGCCCTTTCCACCTGTGTCCTTCTCGCTCCCTTTTAGGCCAGTATGAATTCTCTGATGGAGGCTAAACCCCCCAATAGTGTGTCTGAGTCCCTTCCCGTATTTCTTGTAGTCATAATGGTGTGAACCTTTTCTGAAGTGTCTGCCACAGCCATGTTTAAGGGATCGCTTTCTCTTGGAAACTCTCAAATATGTAACATGTTTTAGGTCAAAACTATTACTTCTTCCCAGTACTTCGAATTCTTTTCCCACTTTATGACTGAGATCAATCTCTTCCTTCTTATTTTTCACTTGTGTGGGGCTTTCACAGTACTTCTTTCCACAGGGCCTGCTCTTCTGTTCAAAAGATATTCTGAGTCCTATTCCTTCAGAAGCACTAGTCACAGGGCAGCCTGATGGCACAGTGAAAGTTTCTTCATCTTCCAATGGAGCCCGTTTTAAGATGAGCTTGTTTGTCTCAATCTGGAGCTTACCTCCTGACAAAAATTAAGAACGAGAGAATGTACTCTTTTCCCATACTTGGAAAGCAATAAGGGCCCATGTAATGCCATGACGTGGGTGGTGAGGCTCTTGCCCGACTGCCAGTACTTTTACAAAATAGTCAGGAATAAGGCAAAACATGGAAGAGTACCCCAGATAACAGGGAAGGGAGGAGGAGAAGCAAAATGAGCATAGCAGATACAGACATGCAGAAATCCTATCCAGCAGGAAAAAAACAAGGGTTGAGAAAAGAGTATTAAACAGCAAGAAAGGGGAGAAGAATCATGGGACTAGTACAGGGGCACTGTAGAAAGATACCCAAAAGCTAAGAGGTAGGTTCTGGTTGAAAGGACTAGAGAGATCAAACCTGTCAAAGAATAATCAAAGGAACAGCCCCAGCAAGTCAGGAGGCTGAGTGGAAAAGGGAAGAACAGTAAGTCCTTCGATGGGCAAGAACTGTTAGAAAGAGGGCCACTGGGGGAAGGGTCAAGGCTAGAAACAAATGGCTTATCATAGGCCATCCAGGAAGAAAAAGGCCTAGGGGCCCATCACCCCTTAATGACACTTAAAGATATTCCTTCTAGCAAACAATGATCACTAGTCCCTAGTGAGGTACTTGACCTTAAGAGAGAGCAGCAGATGCAAGAGGGAAGGGTCTAGTAGATTCTGTGAACTTACCTCTAGGGGAAGCACCTGGATCCCTTTTAGGCTTAGCTGCCTGGATATTCAGGCCCCACGGCTCTCTTGCTTCCAACCAGGAGATCAGAGCAGGTTTAGAGAACGGGCCCACTGCAGAAAAGGAGGGAAAGGGTGGAAAGGTGGATGGATCACTCAGAACTATTCTCTAAGACCCTCTCAGTCTGAGGTCCTAAGGGAGAAGGGAAGGCCAGGAAGGCAGGTGGAGGAAGTGAGGGCAGGAGAACTAGAAAGCCATTTCTGATAGCCATGAGCAAAGGACTGCTAAGATTCTCCTGAGGTGGGAACCACACAATTACTCAACTGGTTAATCAGTCAACAGTTTTGTTTTGTTTTTTTATTTTTTAGTTGTAGGTGGACACAATACCTTTATTTTTATGTGGTGCTGAGGATTGAACTCAGTGCTTCATGTGTGCTAGGTGAGCGCTATACCACTGAGCCTCAACCCCAGCCCCAACAGTTTTTGAATACCTAAATAGACTAGGTACTTGAAACATCTTCAATCTTTATAATCACCCAGCATGATAGGCATTATTATCCCATTTTTCAAAAGAGGATAATGAGGTGATAGATTAAGTTGACCTAGTTAGTAGTTACAGGATCTAAACCCAGGTCAGGTCCCTTTCTATGCACAACAACAAAAACCAAGAAGACAAAAGTAAAGGTTGATAGAAGCATGGGGAATGTCGGTGACTTACCCAGAGAAGCCATGTTCCCATAATTCTCCAGCATCACATCCCTGTAGAGATTCCTCTGAGCTGAGTCCAGCCATCCCCACTCATCCAGGGAGAAGGTCACCTCCACATCCTTGAAAGTCATAGCCTCCTGAAAATAACACTGTGCTCTAGACCTGGTCCACAGCTCTCAGCTTTCAGGAGGGGCTAGAGGAATGGGGTTGGCTGGGAGTAACCCCAGGATAGATCTGCAAAGGTGAAAGACCATCACCCAGCAGAAGAGCTCTGGGCTCAAGGGGGATAATTGGGTCTCTAGGACATGGGTTCCTGGACATGAGGTCACTGGACAGAGAAACCCAGGAGGAGGGGAGGTGCACTTCACCATTAGGCAGCAATGCTGAGACATAAGGAAGGGCAGAGGACTCACCTGGGGCTCAGCCGTCAGGGACCTAGTGGCCCTTACCCCATCTCCTGGGCTTCCTGGGATCCCTTCGCTCTGGGAAATGGCATGCACCTGGGCAGCAGGAGGAGCTGAGGGAGAAGAAAGAGCCATGAGAGAGCTGTCCAGCTCTGGCCACCCACTGAGAAACCCATTCTTCCCACTCTTAGAGGGCTCCTGGACCCAGAAGCAGGTACTGACTGTTGTTAAAACACCCATACGATGTGACCTCAGTGTCTCACAGGGACTGGGAAAGGGGCAGGGGATGTGTGCTGGGAAGAGGAGCTAGTGAGACACAGAGGAGTTTGAGAGAACACAGAGGTAAGGGACAGAAAGAGCCCTTGTGAGAAGACAGACGGTGACAAAACAACACTATGGGAAATTTGGGGGACATGGCTTGAGACTGGGGTCTTAGAGCTAGGCAGAGAGTACCGGATTGCTCGGCCAGGAAGTCATGCACTCCTATTGCATAGGGAAGCTCCAGGTGGTCTCCCAAAGCAGAGCCGCTCCTGAGAGGTGAAGCAGGGGGCCATGTCTGTGCAGACTGCAGGGGTCCTGTACCCATCCAATGCACATCTGGGCTCTGGGCAGGGCCTGGATCCTAGCAAGAAGATGATGTTGTGAGAGGAACCCCCCATGGGAATCAGAAATCAAACTCAGGAAAGAGGCCACATGGCCAGTCTCTAAAGGGCACAGGGAAAAGGATGAGCAAATCAAACTCTATTACCTCCAGTCAGAGAAAAACCCAGGTAGGCTCCTCCCACCCTTTGGCCTTAGTCCAAGGACACACTTGGCCATCAGTAATAGCACTACTGACAGTCCTCAGATGCCACAATGACACCTCCAGCTACCTCTCAGCCCCTAACTTGCCTAGAATTGAGAAATTGGAGAGAAAAAATTAGTCCCTGAAAAGTACATGGATAATGGTTCTGGGCAAACATGCAGCCAAGCAATATCTTCCTTCAAGCACTGTCCTAGGACTGAAATGCAAAGTGACTTCATCAAGCTAGCTCAGATTATTTAAATCTAAATGAAACAGTAACACCCGAGAGAGGAGATGCTAACTAGAGGGTCAGCCAGAGAGCCATGGAAGAAAAAGTTTCTAAGGAAAGAGATCCTTGCCCTGATACTTCGAATAGCTTTGGTCTCTGAGGCAAGGCTGTCCTTGATGCAGAAATGAGCTATGCCAATGAACTTCGGGGCTCTATGCCAATGAACTTCGAGTTTTCCTGACCCTGTGGTGAAGATATTCTTTAGAGTGATATGGACAAATATTAGCCTGAGGCCAATGAACATCTGATAGAGAAAAAGGCTGCAGAGGATGAATTGTTTATTATTTCCTGTTTCTCTCAAACCATAATAAAGGAGAAAAATGGAATAATAAGAATAAAGGAGCAAAGCCAAATCAGTTTAAAGATAGACAAACTTTCCCAGGCCCTGTTTTTTCATGCTATGGTAATTATTTAATGGGCCACAGGATGATTCTGCAGTTTCATATACATCTTAAGGTATTTCTGTTCATTTTTCAGTATTTGGCGGGTATCTCCCAGCCAAATTTCTAGCTAGTTTTCAACTAGCTAGTAAGGCTCTTTCTGCTCATATGGCAATGTTTCCATGGATTTAAAAACCTAACTTCTAGCCCTAAGTGAACTAAATACAACCAAGCCATAATTTTGTGACTGCTGTGTAACTTATTTCATTTTATACAATATTTTTAGGTTCTTCTGAACATCTCCTTGTTTTGATAAAATGATAAAAATAATAAATCTCTTTACTGGCTTCCTGTGTGCAGCAGAAGGAGCAGGAAAGATCTGCTGGGTGATGTACCTCCGCTCTACCGCCCCGCCAGGCCTAGGACAGCCAGCTCTCTCCCAGCACCAAGGCCAGGGCCAGACACATAACAGGCACTCAAATATTTACTCAAAAAATTTTCATAATCAGATCGTTTCTGCATTTTCTTCTCAATAAACTGAGACTCTGAAAGGTACAATAACATGGCCAAGGACACTGAGGCTGTAGAATTTTGGAATAAAATTTAAGACCCGAGGGCTTCCAATTTCCCAGCTCAGGGCTGCCCCCCATCACTTGTGTCCACCCGCCTACCACCACTCAGATCCTCAGACACTCCCTGAGAAGGAAGCAACTTGATATGTGTAGACTGCTCTTTCTCGTAGTCTCCCATTCAGAAGCCAAGAGTCCTGATCCTAAGGTCCCTCTCCTGCCTTACCTCTTTATAGGTCTGGGGTCAGACTCAAGACAAATTAGATAACGTGTACAGATGGACTTTATATACTTTAAGCCATTGTGCACAAAAACTGTGATGGCTCAGGATCCATTCCTCAGCTGCTCAGGGGCCACCACAATGAGAAGAGAAGGCCTCCCCTGAACTGCTCAAGCTAACTTCAGAGGGCCACCTCCACCCCTAGACAGGCAGGTAGAGTTCACCAGGTACCACACACTTGTTCACTCACCCTCTGTGGTGTCCCATCAAGGTCCTTCTGTAGCTCCTCCAGCAAAGCCACAGCCTCCTCACCACTCTCAGGGTGATGGAGCTGCACCCAGGTCCGGAGCTCCCCAGGCAGGATGCTCAGGAACTGCTCCAGCACCAGCAGCTCCAGGATCTGAGGCTTGGAGAGAACATCAGGCCTCAGCCACCAGCGGCAGAGCTCCCGGAGCCGGCTCAGAGTTTCTAGAGGCCCAGAAGACTCATGGTAGCGAAGTTGCCTAAAGAGCTGGCGGAACAGCTCCTGGCCAGGACGGTTAAGTGTCTGAGGCCTGGCAGTCTGCACTGAAGTATAGCCTTCATCATCTTCTTCTTTCTTTACCATTTGAAGGCGCCCTCGCTCCCTTGAAGCCTGGGCCTGAGCTGGATGGACAGCATACCACCTGCCTGGAGGCATCACTGCTGTTCAGGATCGACCCAGCTAAGTGCACACAGAGTCTGCTACTGGGTCCTCAGGAGTATCTTCTGAGCATCAAAATACCCAATGTCATTTGCTGGGACATCAGAAGTCACTGAAATAACCAACGTTCCTGTTCAGAAGTGGACAGATAGGAAAATGATGTCCATCTCACATGATGCAGTTAGATGCTGTTGGTTGAGATCATCTTTGGATGTATGAGAAGAGGGCACACGTAATGCACAAATGTACTTGTATCAAGCATAGCAGGGCTAGATTGTCACTTACTGAGGTAAGCCAATAAAACATCCCAGAGTAAAGTAAAACACGTATACAGCTAAAATACAAAAATATCTGATGAAAAAATCAAAGAAGATATAAATAAGCTGACAGACATACCATATTCAAGTATCAGAAGACCTGACACTGTAAAGTTATCAATTCTTCCCAAGTTGATCTATAGGTTTAATGTAATACCTTCAAAATTTCAGTAAGAATTTTTAAGGGTTATGAGGGATATGGCTTAGTAATAAAGTGCTTTTCTAGCATGCATGAGGCCCTGGATTCAATACCCAGCACTACAAAAAATAATAATATTTAAAATTTTAAATTTAAAAAATATGCAACAATTTACATGGGAAGGCAAAGGAATTAGAATAGGCCAAATAATTTTGAAAGAATAAAGTGAAAGAAATCAGCCTGTATAATTTTAAGACTTATAGTCACAGTAATCCAGACTGTGTGATATTAGTAGGTAACAGATATTAGTAGGTAACAGAACAGATCAAGGAAACAGAACAGAAAAAACAGAAACAGACCCACACAAATTTGATCAACTTGTTTTTTAAAACATCAAATAGGATTTTACTAATATTATATATAGTATTTCAAAAACAAAATGCTGATTGGAAAATCCTTGATTTTATGGCCCATGATGATTAAGGCCAATCATTGAATGTATGAAAATCACTAATCCAGCTTTTCACTGATTTCCTGCATTTCCTTTCACATCTCCTCATAACAAAGGGTTAATCCAAGAGGTCAAGCTACTTTCAGGAGACAACAGAGCTTCGAAAGCAAAGAAAGTAAACCAAGCCAAATCCAGCTCCCCACTTATTAGCTGTATGACCACATAATCTTACCTTATTATATAATGACATTTAAATGAGAAGCTACCTAAGGCACATTGTGGGCTCTCACAGTGTTTGTCTGTTTCTTCACATCTAGGAAAGGAGCTTGTGCCCAGGGGCTTGTGCTTCAGATCACGTCACCATGTAGAGGAGTCCACCCCTGAGATGTGCCCAAATGACTTTCCATAAAAAAGCAAAAGCAATTCCAATAGGAAAGATAGTTTTCTCAACATATACTACTGGAGCAATCAGACAGCCATAGGCAAAATAACAAAAGTTGACCTTGATCTCATTCCCCGTACAAAAATCAATTCAAAATGGATCACAGGCTTAAATGTCAAACATTAAACTGTGCAACTTTGAGAGAGGGTAAAAAAAAACAACCAAAGGAGAAAACCTTCAGGATTCAGCAATATATTAAAAAGAATGATACACCACAAACAAGTGGAATGTATCCTAGCAAGGCTGATTAACATATCAGCAGAATAAAAAATAAAAAACAAAAATTACACATTCTCAATCAATCGCTGATATGTGGAAGCTAAACCACAATAAAGCAGGGGAGGGGAAGAATAGTAGTTCAGGGGCTGGAGTTGTAGCTCAGAGGTAGAGCATTTGCCTGGTATGTGTGAGGCACTGGGTTCGATTCCCAGCACCACATATAAATAAGCAAATAAATAAAGGTCCATCAACAACTAAAAAAAATATTAAAAAAAAAAGAAGAGTAGTTCAGTATATTAAACAAAGGGGAATAAAAGAAAGGTGTGGTAGGAATAGTAAAGACAGTATAATAAATCTAACATTTTTCCTATGCACACATATGAAAACAGATCTAAGTGAATCCCACCATGGTGCCCACTCCCAAGAATGACATCCTAATCAGAACAGGATCTATTCCATGCTTGTACATTTTTACCACAATGGATTCTAATGTCAAGTATAACATGTATAAGAAGAATCCATTAAAAAAAAATACATGTTCCTGTCAACAGATGCAGAAAAAGTTTTAACAAAATCAAACATCCTGTCATGACAAAAGAACTTGATTAATAGAAACTGCTCAGTTTGCTAAAAAGCCATCTACAAAAACCCACAGCTAACTTCATACATGGTGAAAGCTGGATGTGGATGATGATTCCCCCTCAAAAGCATGAACAAGACAAGAATATTCACTCTCACCTCTTCTACAAAACACTGAATGGGAGGTTCTGGCCATGCCAGTTGAAGAAAGGATGGAAAAATAACTACTATGTCGCAGGCACTAAGGTCCCAGAAATGAATAAAACAGACAAAAAGCACTGCTTTGAGGAGCTTATTAAGGGAAGATAGATATGTAAGTAGCATGCCAGACAGTAATGGGGCTATGTAGTAAAATAAAACAAAGGAGACGTTTAGGACCTACAATGAAAAAATAAGGTCTTAAATTCAATCTTGCAGAAAGCAAAGGAATGCTCACAAGACCTCTTTTATATTGTTTCTAGGACAAAACATTGAAGACTACAAATTACAGTAAGTTATGCGTTACTGTACTGTATTATCTTTTTAGTCTCAAGCAACTGATATCATAGAATGTTTATTATGCATTAATATTTCTGGACACCAGAAGCCACAGAAAACTTACTGGTGGAACGGTTAGCAATTTTCATGCTTTTGTCAGCTTTCCTTTTAAGTGCATACTGGAGTTAATCTTCAAAACATTCCCATCTTTCAGCCTACCATAAGAAGGGATGGATTTATTTATGTAATTTTTTGCAGCCAAAGTTTATCTGCCTTTCTTTGGCATTACAAAAAAATACTAGAGCAGCCTAATTCTTCAGTCCCTAAATATGCTGACTACTGGCATCAGATCAATATTGGCATCAGATTCACCATTTTAGGCCGGGAGCCATTTTATCTAGAGGCTCCAAAGTTTCGATTCTGAGGCCATACTGCTTAACTTCCTGTAAGAACATGTATCTACTAAACGATTAACCCCACCACAGCTTATGATGCAACTCCTAAGCAACCTATGAAATTCCTCTTGCAACCTATAAAGCTGCTCTGTGAGTGCCGACCGTTGCTGCTCTCCTCGGAGGGACAGCCTTGTTGGTTTGCCTTGTGTTACCAACAATAAACCTCTTGTGTGAGATTCCAGTGTGTGACGTGGTCTTTGGACTTTGCGTGGACTCTGCAAGTGTCCTTCACTGGTGCAGTGACTTGGATTAGGCTCTCCCATCAACTTGCTCTCCCCTTGGGGGAGCTGAGCTGCTTTGGGATCCTATGCTTGGTCCTAGGCTGCCCTCATCACAAACTCACCTTCCATTTCACCGGCTGATTTGAGTAAGTTCCCCTGCCTTCGGTCAACTCAGACGACCTGCCAGTCTCAGGAAGTGACAGCTGAACGTCCAGCACCCCAGGGTTCTGGGCACCCCAACCACGGCTTTCAGAGCTACGGTTGATCCCTACTGTCAGCCGAGTCCATAAGCTCAGAAGGCCTCAACCCTGGCAAAAGATCTCTCTCTTTCTGGGTCTCGGTTACTCTTTCAGCTCAAAAGCCCTGGTGCTAGGCACCATGAACCCCTACTGCCCTTAGCCCCAGCTACTGTCCTGAGGCAGTGACTGTTGTGTGTGAACTGATAAATTCAATCAATAAGAGTATAAGTTATAGGTTACAGATTAGTAAAAAAATATAGATTATAGATATAAGATTTTGATAAGTGAGATAAGACAATTATAAAGCAAGAACTGTCATAGACAGGCTAAGACTCCATTTTCCTGGGGCTGGGGATGTGGCTCAAGCGGTAGTGCGCTCGCCTGGCATGCGTGCGGCCCGGGTTCGATCCTCAGCACCACATACAAACAAAGATGTTTGTCCGCCGAAAACTAAAACAATAAATATTAAAAAAAAAAAAAAAAAAGACTCCATTTTCCTGCCTTCTATAAAACACTGTTACAAGAGCTGTTTCTGAGAAACTGAAATGAAAGCTGTTTTCTTATTTAAAAAAAAAAAATTGTCTTTCTGTACTTTGTACCCCACCCAATTGTACTTTACTCAGGATGCAGCAGTAGTCACAGTGAGCTACATCCTGGGATTGAATGCTGTTAGGATGGCCTTAGGCCTGAGCCTAAGCAACTCCAGTTTGAAAACAGCAGTTTCACCAGGCACACCCACAGAGCCCTCCAGTAAGGCCACAAACAAGTTACTTACCCTCACCCAGATAAACAGAGTAAAGCCCCTGGCAGGCTGTCCTTACCTGATAAGAGGAAAAGGCTAGAGATCAGGGTGGAGACCACCAGACCAGATGTTTCTGACCCCAGGGTAAATGATGTCACTGAGAAATCCGGGGATAGCTGATAAGGATTGAAAGGGGGGTCAAAAGCCCTAAAATATAGTATAAATAATAGAGCAAATGAACAGGGATTCAGCCAGCTGAAATAAGGATGCACTCGAGCTGGAGAGCCGGATGAGGACCTGACATCCCATCACTTGTCATCATTCTGAGCTTCTGCGTGATCCTCACCGCTCTCAAACTCTACCGCCTCTTCTGGACCTTGGTGAGAGCTGCAACTTCTCCCTATGACCTTCTCCTCAACTGATCATCCACTCCACGCCAGGAAAAGCCTGCCTTGGATCTGGACCTGATACTATGTTTGAGTGAGTGTGCATCTGCTGGACATAAAGCCTAAGGCTTCAGACTTTTGAACTTAGCCTGCAGAGGGAATGTCTGTCACTAGCCTGTCATGATTAAGTGTGTTTTGCAGTGTTTAGAATTAATCTAGAATTGTTTGCTGTGAATTGATTCTGTCTATTGCAGTGCCTAGCATTAAGGATTGTCGTTTTCTTGATTAAGAACCTACAGAGTGAAACTGTTTTAGGTAATTTGAGTGAATAAATCATTGAAAGGGGCAGAAGTGCATGGACATTCTTTATTTCTCCCCTCGAATGCATATGTCACAATTTTGCCCCCTCGCAACAAATGCCCTCGTGGGTCTACATGACTTTGAAATAGATTCTCACCCCGCAGACCCCCACCCAAATTCAGGCTGCAATAGCACCTGCTTGAACCCAGGGCTGTGGTCAACTGAATTGCAAAGCTAATGCTTTTTTTTTTTTTTTTAATTGCTTCTGTTTATCGCTTGCTTGCTTGCTGGAAAATTCCAGTTCTGCCTAGAGCCCACAGGTCCCACTTATTAATATTTTAATTTCTATGATTGGCTAGCTTACATTACATTACGATAAACAAGTCACTGAGTTGTGTTTTTTGTGTTTATATTCTCTTTGGATGGACCAGGAAGCTGCTGTCCTCCCACAGAGATTGAGTCTCTGTGGTGGGTGACAGACCCTGGCCAAGTAAATAAAGCTCTCTTTTGATCTGAAATTTGGACTTAGAGTGCTTTCTATGGCATCTCCCCATAACAGTGACAACTCCCAGAGCAGTTAGCTCTTCCTCATTCAGTATAAGAGAACACAGAGGGATGCCTCTGTTTCTCCCTACCAACTCTCTCTTGCCATGGGGTGCAGCCAAGTCTGCCATCCCCTCGGACACCCCTTTGGGTTGCCTTTTAGCAAATTTAGATTCACTCCACCTTACCTCTGACTTAAGGTTCGAAAACTAATTCATCTCTGCAACTAAATTTGGCCCTTCTATACCTTAGACAATGATTTCAAACGGCCACTTAAGGGCATTCTTGATTCCCAACATTTTGAGGGACATTGTTAACTTTTGTGAGCACTCAGGGAAATGAAAAGAGAGCCCCTATGTTCAGGCTTTCTCTTTCCTTTGTTCCGAACCATCCCTCTGCTCTTCCTATTCTCCAGCCCAGGTTCTGCTCACTCTTGAAACCCTCTCCTCGACCTCAGCGCCTTCCTGAAATCCCATACTTCGGCCCCACTGACAAACCCCCTCACCACTGTTCTCCACCTTCTACTCAGAATCCTCTGGGACCTCCCTCACCTACTTTCAATCTACGCGTTACTCACTCTCACTCTCGCATGGACCCCTCTACCCAGCCCACACCTCTGCTTCCCCTTCATGAAGTAGCAGGGTCGGAGGGAGTTGTTCGGGTACCTGTCTCTTTCTCCCTTAGTGACCTCTCTCAAATCGAAAGAAGGCTAATGTACCTCCAATCCTTCAGGGTACATTACGGAATTCCAATACCTAACCCAGTCACACGATCTAACTTTCCATGACGTTCATATGATCCTATCCAACACCCTCCTACCTGAGGAACACAGGTGAGTTTGGGAACAGGCCAGAAACTATGCCCACAAGGTTCATAATTCCTCCGTCTCCCAATTGGCACTGAGACAGACCCTGATCGTGACCACAACTGGGATTACAATTCGATGAACGGATCACTAGTAGGAACCTATTTATTACCTGCCTCATGGCTGGACTAAGAAAATCGGCCCATAAGCCTATTAATTATGAGAAACTCCAAGAGATTATTCAGGATAAAAATGAAAACTCCTCAATGTTCTTGGACTGCCTTACAAAGGCCCTTTTACAGCACACCAATATAGCCCCTGAAACCCCAGATGGGAGACAACTACTAATGACCTACTTCTTCTCCCAGGGCTTCCCCAACATTAAGGCTAAATTCAAACACCTAGAGAGGGGACCCCTAACTCCTCAAGCAGAAGTTCTACTAGTGGCTTTTAAGGTGTATAATGGGAGAGATGAGAAGGCCCGTAAACAAAAATACCAGATGCTGGCCAAAGCCTTTCAACCTGCCCCAACCATGGGCATTTGGGCATCCCCGCTTCCTAGGAAGCAGCCAGGGGGACCCCTGGCCCCTGCTTCAAATGTGGTCAAACAGGTCATTGGGCCAGAGCATAAATGAATCCCCAGAAGCCTCCTAGTGCATGTCCCAAATGCCATCAGGAAGGATACTGGGCGGTTGACTGTCCTCAAACACCAAGAGGTACAAGGCCATCTGCTCTGATACCTTTCAAGCGGATCTTCTAGGTCTGGCAACAGATGACCAAGGAGGCCTGGATCCCCTCACCTGACTTCTCAGGAGCCCAGAGTAACCACTGTGGTAGCAGGTAGGCCCATCTCTTTCTTCTTAGACACTGGAGCCACATACTCAGTCCTAAAGGAGTTTTGGGGACCTACTTCTCTTTCTCGTTCCTCTATTGACAGGGTAGAAGGAACACAGACCAGCCCTTACAAACCCCTTTGCTTCACTGTATATTCCACGGCATTACCCTTTCCCACTCCATCCTGGTGGTTCCCCGCTGCCCAGTTCAAGAAATCAAACAGATCCTACAGACTCCTACAGGATCTTCACCTCATCAATAGGACCATAATTCTCCATCCACCCAGCAGTTCTGAACCTGTATACCCTACTCTCCACCAATCCCTCACACACCATTCATTTTTTGGTTTTGGACTTAAAAGATGCCTTCTTCTCCATTCCCTTACACCCCCAATCCCAGGACATTTTTGCCTTCACCTCGACAGAACTAGACACTCAAATGCATCCAGCAAATTTAGAAATCATAATATTTAGGGAGTACTGTGAATGTACTTAATGCCCTACATAGTTTAAAGGGTAAGTTTGTAGATATTGCATATCCAATATTGTGTGTACTTTATCGCATTTTTATCCTAATATTACGCACAAGTTTTTAGAAAGAACAGCATGACCTCATTTCATAATCAAAAGATGTGTGTGCGCGTGTATGAGTGTGCACACCTATGTCAAGCAGCCAGAAAGCGAAGATTGCGACACTGCAGTTTCCGCTTTCCCTCCACTTACCCAGTCTCCAGTGACCACGCCCTCGCGCATACTTGTGTGCGAGAGAACGCCTGAAGAAACCCCACTCCGGATCCTCCGCACTCCAGGCCCGCCCCTGAGGCCCTGGTGAGCTTCCCAGGGACTGGAAGGGATCGCGGCTCCGTCCTGCCCAGTCCGAGGACTGCCGCCCTCGGGGAGACACCTCCGCACCGCGACCCAGGGCCCACAGCCGCCACCGTCACAGTCACCACTAGAGCTCACCGTCTCGTCAGCGCCGACAAGCTGCCCCCGCCGCGCCCACATCTCCGCCGGGTGACGCACGCGCGTCGCCGCTTGGGCCACCGCGCCTCTCTAGGACGCCAGGAGGGCCAACGACTCGCCTCCTCCCGGCCCGAATACTGCGCTGTGGGTCCTGCGCGGTGGAGTTCCTGCCCCTAAGCGGCCACAGCAGGAATTGCTTCCGCCGCCCAGGTCCTTCAGGCCCCAGGGCTCTGTCAGCTTTGACTTGTTTTCCCACATTCCTCCCAGTACGTCTGCAGGACTTCCCTGTAGGCCTCTCTCCCCCGAGGGAAGAAAGGGAGGTGAGAGGTGGAAACAGGAACAATGACTAGATGACTGCTCATTCCTCCCTCCTTCCCGGTGTACTAAATGTAAAATAAGAATTAAAAATAAAGAAAGGGGGTTTGCAAACTCCTGTTGAAAGAGAACGAGAACGCTAGACCTCCTGTAGGCAGATAGGAATAAAGGCCCCAAAGGAAGGAAGGAAACCATGACATCCTGAGATACCTGGCCTGCAGAGCATACTGTGGCTGCCAGGGATGGCTTCAACCACAACAGCACTTCCTTAGCTGCCACTAGCAACGGCCAACCACAAAATCTACCCCCTACCCAAACACTGCCTTTCACCGGGGTTGAGTGCCAAACCCCAGGGTTGAATGAGTCCTCTCAATTTTGTAAATAAGGGATTAAATTTATGCACTTCTAATTGGTCTATTAAAACCAGCGCTTGACTGTCCCATGCTAGCATCGGGCTCTACCAATCACCTCCGCTGGACCATCAGCCATGCTTACAAAATTCCTAGACAAAAAAACAACAGTTAGCGATAACCTCTCCTATTGCGGGAGCCTTTTCCTGCTTTAAATAAATCTTGCTAGTCTACTGCCATAGTAGATACGGTCAGTGAATTTCATTCTTAGGATTCGCAAAACAAAGAACTCCCTTGACGCCAGTCTCCTCTGTTACACTATTAGACCTGGAGGTCAAGATGTGTGGAGCAGTCCTGTCCTCATGGATTCCAAAATCTCATAATCTTGTTAATTTTAACTTTTAACCAGTTCAACTTGTTTCCTGGTAGAGGTACTGATGTCACTAGGTAATACTTTGGAGAATACCTATTCTTGCTTGCCGTTATAGCTTTCCTATGATGTTTATTTTTATTTTTTTTAAATTTTTTATTGTTGGCTGTTCAAAATATTACATAGTTCTTGATATATCATATTTCACACTTTGATTCAAGTGGGTTATGAGCTCCCATTTTTACCCCACATACAGATTGCAGAATTACATCAGTTACACATCCATTGATTTACATATTGCCATACTAGTGTCTGTTGTGTTCTGCTGCCTTTCCTGTCCTCTACTATCCCCCCTCCCCTCCCCTCCCCTC
>NW_026000241.1:10517656-10529472 GCF_001458135.2 Marmota marmota marmota | reverse complement strand
TTTTTTTTTTTTTTTTTTTTTTTTTTTTTTTTTTTTTTTTTTTTTTTTTTTTTTTTTTTTGGTACCAGGGTTTAAACTCAGGGGCACTCAACCACTGAGCCACATCCCCAGCCTTATTTTGTATTTTATTTAGAGACAGGGTCTCACTGAGTTGCTTAGCACCTCGCCTTTGCTGAGGCTGGCTTTGAACTTGGGATCCTCCTGCCTCAGCTTCCAGACTGCTAGGATTATAGGTATGCACCACTGCACCCAGCTGCTTCACTCATCTTTACTACTCCAGTCACCAAGAAGGAAAACAGAAATGTTTCCCAAACACCGGAGAGAGGGTGATGTTAAAGAAGGAAAACAGATGATACATTCAAACAGAGTAACTGAGGAAAATTCAAGTGGCAATTTCCAAAACGTGGTGGACAAAGTTAAGACAATGCATTACAGCTGTCAGTATTTGGAAGCTATATTCACCCCCTTGGAGCAAGGTACCTGACAAAACTGTGGACTTCAAGTGAGGAACACAGCCAACCCATGTTCCAGCACAGAGGAAATTGGTGTAATAAGTAACCTGAAACTGATCTTCTGATCTCCTGCCAGGGCCTCCTATTATCCCAAAAGGAAGGCAGGAGGCAGTTCAAGAAAGTCAGCCTCCCAAGTCTCACATCAGGGTTGAGAGGGACAAACAGTACATATGGAGGGGCAATTGGAAAATATTAAACACATGCAAAACGGAAAGTGGGAACTGATCATTACTGGCTAATTTGTTTAATAATTTCCATTTTAAATAATGTTCTTGGGTAATTGGTTTGAAGGGTGGGGAGAGATTCATAATGATCCATAACAGGAAAAAAAGAGTTTGGGAGTTTTGAGAACAAAATTTCCCCATCATAAAGGGTCTTTTGTAGGTCTCTGTGTTTGGGGCATGCTTACTGGATGTTTTTCATCTTGGTAGGTGCTTAGTATGGATAGCACCCACATTTGATGTGGTCAAACAGATCAACAAAGATTAACTTCACTAGCACTTGCAAAGCTCTAGGGCCAGGCTTTGGGACTCTATTTTTTTTAAATATTTGTTTTTTAGTTTTAGATGGACACAATATCTTTATTTTTTTTTTACATTTATGTGGTGCTGAGTACAGTGCCTCGTGCATGCTAGGTGAGCACTCTACCACTGAGCCACAACCTCAGCCAGGGCCTCTATTTTTGTGCAACTAGCATCTTGAAGCTCAAAGAAGTTCTGCTAATTATTTAGGTGATTTCTCTGAATGCCCAGAGCACTTGAACCTGTAACAATGAGTTTTCTTCATTTCTCTGGCAATTCTTACTAGCAATGTAATGCCAGATTCGTGGAACCCCAATAGACCTCCAGGAGCAAGCTCAAGCCTGGACTCACAACCGTTTCCAATGCATCGGTCCCAAGGAGTGAGTCCCAATCCTTTGTTCAGTGAGATTTTGTAAGTTTTGGGGGATACTCTATGCGTCACAACATCACAAGGCAAATCATTCACACCACAGGAAAGTCAAACAACAACTCTTAACATTGATTAGTACATTCACTGGTGGGTGATTGGTTAGTACAAGAGGGGATTCATTTGAATTGATTGGTTTAATCCGTGAGGGGTGTATGTGCTAAACTACATGGTTTCCCAACATGTTATCAACCACCATAAACTACTGGGGGGGGGGGGGTCATCTGGCATCCCGGATATTTTCCCTGTCTCATGCTGATTGGTGGTTGCCAGGGGGTTGCTATGGGTCCTAACCTCAACTAACTGAATCAGGAACACCTGGAGCCATAGATCTCTCCTGTTATTTATAGACAAACAACTCAGCAGGGTGGGTATGTGCCTGGAAGGTTCTGTGGGTTTTCCCAAGGACAAGAGTCACGCCCCCTTCCTTGGACAGGCTTTGCTCTGAGGTAGAGGCTGGTTTCTCAAAAATGGAGTCACATCAGTTTCTCAGCAATATTTCCTGAATGCTTAATATTCTCTCAAATTGGAGCTGTTTGCTTGGTAAGAGCCCTAGGTCTGTGAACTTTAATGTGCATTAAGGCAAATCACTTGGGGGATCTGGTTAAACTACAGAGTTGAATTCAGAAAGTCTAGAGAGAAGCCAAAGAGTATTTCTAACAAACTCCCAGGTGCACCTAAGATGATCAGGGACTCTCATGGTGGAACAAAGATTGAGACAATGAAATTAACCCCTGAGTGCAATAAACAATTTCTATTTGTAGCATGGCATGTTGCTTCTCTACCTTTGTGTTTTCTTTTTCTGTTACTAGGGTGATTTGCCGCTCAGGTATGTCCCCAGCACCACCAACACCCCCTTTTTCTTTCTTAATATAGGGTCCTCTGCCTTAGCCTTCCTAGTGGCTGGGATGATAGGCATGGACCACCACACCTGGCTCTTTTCAACAAGATTTGTCATGAGGCCCACAGAAGCAGAATGTTTACACAAGATGAAATTGTTACTGGGGGAAAGCCCTAAATAAACTCTAACTTCACTTAGTCAACGTAAAAATCACGAATCTTGGAGATCACACAGCTAAGCAATCCATTATTAGTTTCCCACTAGTTTTGTTGTATATAATACCTCTGACATGTGGGTTATAATATAATGATAACAGTTGCCTAAGTTACTTTTCAGGTCACTTTTGCTAAAGAACACTGATTCTTCCCTTGAGCCTGCAGATGTCTGATGGGTGACTGGGATAGGATCTCTGTCTTCAATAATATGACTGTTCCCTTTACCACTTTAACTTTTGGGTCAGATTAAAAGTTCTGCATTACTTTTTGGAGTGGATATGTGTTTTCTTCTACCCAACCCTCCTGTCTGATCCACAGCTATACCAACAGCTCAAGTACCCAAAGTCCTTCAGTCTATCACTAGGCCCAGAATGAGCCAAAAAGCCAGGGCATTTGCACAGGATGATGATTTATAATACAAAAGTTCAAGTTGACCATGACCACCTGGTGGCCTGATTCTCATATAAGAAGAAACATCTTTTGGAACAGTGCCCTTTCCAGTGGAACTTATCAATGGAAGGTATTAGACTATAGCCCGCTCCAGAAAATCAATAAAAACTTGCATCTCCCTTTGTTAGGAGAGCAGCCTTGTCCCTCTTCTTGATCAGTGTCATCTCCCTTTAGCTGAATTCCCAATTAAAGCCTTGACTCTACAGTCACACTCACTTGACTCAATTTCATTTCTACCATCACTTGGTCAAAAGTTCTGTCTCCAGTATCACATTCATGCTGCAGTTCCAGACAACTCTTGGAGCAGCAAAGAACTGTGGAGATAAATCATTGGTTATCAACTTAGCTGCATATTAAATCCTCCTTAGATTTCTAAAAACATCCATATCCCATATCAATTAATTGAAATCTTGTGGGTAGGACTCTGGAATGCCTAGATTTTAAAATCTATAGGTAATTCCAAAGTTTGAGAACCTAAGAGTACCTTCTTCCTTTAGCCTGATTCCTTGCTGCATGCCAAACAATACACGTCAAGGGTTTTGTTTTGTTTGTTTGTTTTAGAATTTAAAACAAACATCCTGGCATCAGGAAGCCAGGCATAGTGGTGTATACTTATAATCCTAGTGGGTCAGGAGGCTGAGGGAGGAGGATCATAAGTTCAAAGCTAGTCTCAGCAACTTAGAGAGGCCCTAAACAACTTAGCAAGACCCTGAAATAAAAATAAAAAAAGCTAGTGATATGGCTCAGTGGTTAAGTCCCTCTGGGTTCAATCCCTGGTACCCCAAAAGAAACTAAAATAAATAAAATGCATCAAAATTCTACCTTTCAAAAAGAAGGGGTAGGGGCTGTAGCTATAGCTCAGTGGTAGAGCACTTGCCTAGCACATTTGAGGCACTAGATTCAATCCTCAGCACCACATAAAAATAAATAAATAAATAAATAAAGGTATTGTGTTTATCTACAACTTTAAAATATTAAAAAAAAAAAGAAGGGGGAGAGTTGGAGATGTAGCTCAGTGGTAGAGCATCTGCTTAGCACAAACAAAATTAATCCCCAATACCACCAAATCAAAGGTATGTGTGTGTGGGGGGGTCCTCCTTAATTTTTTCTCTCATTTTGAAATAGGGAAGTGTGGGAAGCCACCCGTGAAATGCATGAGGACCTTTTCAACATTGAAGCCAGTGAGGGGGTAAATCTGGTAATTGGGAACTTACAGCAGCAATCCCTGCTATTAAGATCACCCTTTGCAAGTGAACTCCCCCTCTGCTCTGCCAAAAGTTCCTGAGTAGCACTGGAAATGCATGTGACCCATTAGGAATGGAGCAGCCTACCTGCCCCCACTTCTTCCCTGTTTTGGTGAAGAACTTTCTATAGAAACTCTTGGATATATATATTCTGATATAAATAAAGCAAGAGCAGGCTTCTTCTTTGTTAGAAGCTGGACCCAACTGGTCAGCTTGACATGTTGCTGTCCCTGCTCTGAAACCACTTTTCTGTGTCCTGTGGTTATTTTGTAGTACTATTCTTAGCTTTTATTTCTCAGCCAGACCGTCCCTCCGGAGGGGAACCCATTCCCTTGCCCATGTGGACATGGGCAATAGGGAATACAGAAATTGGGGCACTGGGGGTAGGGATGGGGTCTGGACAGTAACTTGAAAAAATAGAAAAGATATTACTATTGATTATCAGCTGTGGACAAAATGATTAAAAAAAAAACCACATTGTTGTGGTGGGATTTTCACCCGTTTCCTGGCCTTTTTTCAGGAAAACCCAGTGTATGAGAACCAGTTGCAAAAAGTGGAGGATGGAAGAAAGAGGCAAACTAATCCAGGATTGAAAGAATGCAAATTATGAGGGACATACAGAAAGATATGTCTTGAATGGTTTGAGGAGGATCACCACGCCAAAGCAAGAAGAAAGAGTTTTTATGTTAAGCTAGACAAAAATGAGCCATTGCTAACCAGAACGTACCTGGGCCTTCTCAGAGAATGTTAACATGCCAAGTGTCACTTAAGAGATAGTCCAGGGGCTGGGGGTGTAGCTCAGTTGGTAGAGTGCTTGCTTCAAATAACATAGGTCTGGATTTAATCCCCAGCACAACACACACACACACACACACACACACACAGATGATCCAGGCAACAGTGCCCAGCCCAACATGCTGGGATCACTGTCTTAATAACTTTGTTTATCCCATAGGTTTGGAATGTGTGCCAGGGTCAACAGGCAGGCAAGAGGACAGTTACAGCCAAAATGGCTGTAGTTATGTCAGGTTAGATCCCTATAGGTCCCAAACTCAACCCCATCCCTGAGGAGAAAAATACGAAATTAACACAAATAAATTACTTTTAAAATTACTTTGTCATATGTGTGTGTATTCATTTATATCAAAGAAACACTGATGCTTTTAAAGCAGTACTAAAAAGGACTTAAATTTAAAAACTGAATTCAAGTCCCCTTCCCCATCTTCTTCTGCAGAGGGTATTCCTTGCCTCTGGACACAATGGTAGATAAGTGTTTCAGGGAGCCAGAAACTTGGAGAGCTTAAACTTTATTGGTAATAAGCAGGAGATCTGTCTATCAGGCCATAGTCATGGGGAAGAGAAATTGTGGAATCTTCATATTTTTCTCATTGCTGTATCTCAACTGGTATTATAGCAGGTGCTCAATAAATATTTGTTGAATACATAATGAATAATCTCTATATTTAGCCTAGTTGTTAGAACTTTTCTATTGTGATAATAACCAAATCCCAGTAGGCCATACTTAGCCAGCATAATAAGAAGTCCCCTCAGCCTTAACCTTTACAAGGAAAGTAACCTGAAGTAACCTGGTGCAAACTAATCTGCTTTTTTCCCCTTATTTCTTCTCTTTTCAGCCCTTTTCTGCCTATAAAGCTAGTATCTGCTCAGCTTATTGGAATCTCTATTCTATTTTTTAGAATGAGATGTAGCCCAATTCTAGAATTACCAATCAAAGCCAACTGGATCTTTAAATTGAACTGTTATAATTTTGTCTTTTGACAACTGTTTCTATCCTGCCTTTTTCATTTGCCATTCTAATAGCAAGTTTTTAAAAAAAATTTTTTTTAGTTGTTGATGGACCTTATTTATTTATTTATTTTGTTGTAAATAAACACATTACCTTTATTTTATTTATTTTTTATGTGGTGCTGAGGATCAAACACAGTGCCTCACACATACTAGGCAAGCGCTCTACCACTGAGCCACAACCCTAGCCCTTAACGGCAAGTGTTTTCTTTTTTATCACATTGAGAACATGCAAGTTTTTATTTTTCCTCAGGGCCTTGATCCTCCTCCTACTAACTGACATCATTGCCCTGAGTGTGTGTATCTGTCTGTGTGTGTCTGTGTGTTGGAAAGAGAGGAGGGGTGCTGAACTTATGAGAATGGGAATGTAAGGGGAAAAACCCCATTAGGTTAGTGTTTGATTTCTGAGTCTGCATGAGAGACAAAAACTCAGGCAGAAAGCTTTGGTTTCACAGGATCCTGTGTAGGAGCAAAGCTCTCTCAGAACAATCTGGAGGTGGGAGTTCCAAGGCATGAGACAACAAACAGAAACCAGTTAATTTCAGAATGTGTTCTTTCCAGTATCACCGACTACTCACTCATCACAATTGCCCCAAGCAAACCTGCTTCTTTATCCAAACAAAGAACAAGGAAGTGCCAACGTGAGCTTTGGAAGCCAGATCTGCCTATACTCCTTCATTCCTTCATTCACAAGGATTTTGCTGAGAGTGGGCTAGGTACTTTTCCAAACTGAAGGTATGTCAGTCTCTGAATGTCAATCAGTAGACACCTGTTCCCACCTCCAGGAGAGGAGTCCCACCATGTGGAGGATAGCCAAGAGCATACCTGTACCTAATACCTGGAGCACCAGTCCTGGGATGTCAACCCACTGCATGGTTTACAGGAAGAAAAGGAAGAAAAGACACAGACACTGGATGGGACAACACTTAAGTTACACAAAGAAGAGACAAAGTAAGATTACCTGCAATTGTGAACGTTGGTCCCCATGGTTGGTGGCTCTTTCTGCACAGCCAACACAGACGGTTGCACAGCCATGCATCTTCTGTGTTGCTAGCCAAGAATTTGTTCCCTCCCCACAGAGAAAAGATATAGCAGCAAGGATGAGTGGATGCCATATGATAAGTACACACTTAAACAGAACAAAGAAGTACACATCAAATCTGGAACAGGGAAAGATAGTAACAAAAAAGGCAACGAGCCCAGAACCCAGCACCGGCTATGGAATCTTTTCATCTCCATGTAAAGAAATATTTCAGGCCTGAGGCACATTCTTTTGAAACTATGTGAGGGTCACATAGTTGTGCACAACTGTTATGCACAACTGCAGTCTACCTGCTATCCCAGGCTGCTAAAATAGCAGATTGAGCCCATCAAATCTAGTGAACCATCTGCTATGAATTTGGAAGCAGATCTGGGTTTGATGGGGTCAACCCCTGTGAATGAAGTTTGTCACAGAATCTTTCTGTTGTTTTCTTTTAAATAACCTTTATTTTTGAGTCCTTTTAAATTCATAGCAAAATTGAACAGAAGGTACAGAGTTCTCATATACTCCCTGTCCACACACATCCATAATCTTACCCACTACAGGTGTCCCCAACCACAATGGTACCTTTGTTACAGTTGATGACAAATTATCAGCCCTCAAAATTCACACGATATTAGGTATTGTATATCCTGTGGTTTTTGACAAATGTATGGCATGTATCCATCCTTGTAGTATCATGGAATAATTTTACTACCCTAAAAGTCCACTGTGTTCACCCTATTCATTCCACTTTCTTCTCTATCCCATGGTAACCACCGATCTTTTTACTATCCCCGTAGTTTTGTCTTTTCCAGAATGTTATGTAGTTGGGATCATACTGCATGTACCTTTGCCAAGTTGGCTTCTTTCACTTAATGGTCTTCATTTAAATTTTCTCCATGTTTTCTCAGGGCTTGATAATTCATTTCCTATTGTCTGGATTACCACAGTTTATTTGACTATTCACCTATCGAAGGATATCTTGGTTGGCTCTAAGTTCGGGAAAATATAAATAAAGCTATTGTAAACATTTATGGGCAGATTTTTGTGTGGACGTTGAGTTTTGGATTCATTTAGGTAAAGACTGAGGAGTACAATTGCTGGATGGCATGGAAACAGTGTTGTTTAAGAAACTACCAAACTGTCTATACTATTTTGCATTCCAACTCCCAAATTGCTATCCTATTTTGCATTCCCACCAGTAGTGAACGAGAGCTCTTGTTGCTTATATCCTCAACAATATTGGGTGTTATCAACTGTGCACAGTGACTGGGGAGGCTGAGGCAGGAGGATTGTGAGTTCAAAGCCAGCCTCATCATCTTAATGAGGTCCTAAGCAACTCAGCAAGACCCTGTTTCTAAATAAAGTATAGAAAAGGGCTGGGGGCTGGGGTTGTGGCTCAGTGGTGCAGCGCTTGCCTTGCACGTGTGAGGCACTGGGTTTGATCCTCAGCACCACATAAAATAAATCAAGGTATTGTGTTTATCTATAACTAAAAAAATGTATTTAAGGAAAGGGGTTGGGGATGTGGCTCAGTAGTTAAACATTCTGGGTTCAATCCCTAGTACCCCCCAAAAAAATGGTGTTGTCATTGTTCGGGACTTTAGTCATTCAAATGACATAGGATGGTAACTCATTTTGTTGTTTAATAATTCTCTAACAACTTATGATGTTGAACATCTTTTCATATGCTTACTGGCCATCATTATATCTTCTTTGGAGAGGTGCCCATTCAGGTCTTTTGTTCATTTTTTAAATAAAATTTATTCATTTCTTATCATTAGTTAGAAGTGTTCTTTGTATCTTTTCAATAACAGTTCTTTATGAGATATGGTTTTTGCAAATATTATCTCCCAGTTTGGCACTTGTCTTCTCATTCTTTTGACCATGTCTTTTACAGAGCAGAAGTTTTTCCTTTTTGCAAATCCAGCTTATTTCAATCCATGAAATTATTTCTTTCATGGATTATGTCTTTCTTGTTGTATCTGAAAAGTCATCACCACACCCAAGGTCACCTTGATATTCTGCTATGATATCTTCTAGTAGTTTGATAGTTTGGCATATTACATTCAGTTGTAGGATCCATTTTGATTTATTTTTTGTGAAGAGTGTAAGATCGGCATGTAGATTGTTATTATTATTGGCATGTGGATGTGCAGGTGTTTCAGCACCATTTATTGCAAAGACTACTTAGCTCCATTGTATTGCCTTTGTTCCTTTGTCATACATCAGTTGGCTATATTCATGTACATCTATTTCTGGGCTCTCCATTCTGTTCCATGGATCTAGTTGTCTGTTCTTTATCCAGTATCACATGGCCTTGATTACTGTAGCTTCATACTGACTCTTCATTTGTCAGTCCTCTTTGTTCTTCTACTTTGATACTGAGTCATCTACTAAGAGTTTCTTGCATCTCAAAATAAACTTTAGAATCAGTTTGTCAATATCCACAACACAACTTGCTGGGATCTTGATAAATATTGCACAGAATCTGTAGATCAACTTATGAAGAAGTGACTTCTTTTTTTTCATATTTTGTTTTTTTATTTGTAGTTGGACACAATACCTTTATTTTATTTTTATGTTGTGCTGAGGATTGAACCCAGCATCCCGCATGTGCTAGGCAAGCACTATACCACTGAGCCACAACCCCAGCCCCAAGAAGTGACACCTTAATAATGTTGAATCTTCTACTATTATTTATTTAAACATATGGTACAGGGATTGAACCCTTGGCCTTGCACATGATAAGCAAGCACCCTATCACTGAGTGGCATCCCCAGCTCATTTCATTGGAATTATAGACATGGGCCACCATGCCCAGCAACAATGTTGAATCTTCTCATTTGTGAATACCTAAATCTTAATCTCTGCATTTATTTAGTTATCTTATTTTTCATCAGTTTTATAGTTTTCTTCATGTAGACCTTGTACATATTTTTGTTAGATTTATACCTAAGTATTTCATTTTGCAGGGAGGTGCTAATGTTAATGATAGTATGTTTTTATTTATTTTTAAGTTTTCTTTGTGTATGTGTGTGTGTGGTACTGGGATTGAACACAGGGTTTCTCTATCACTGAGCTACAGTCCCATCCCTTTTTAATTAATTAATTAATTTTAACTTCGTTTTTTAGATATATATGACAGTAGATTGTATTTGACATATTATACATACATGAAGTGTAACTTCCCATTCTTGTGGTTGTACTTGATGTGGAGTTACACTGGTTGTGCATTCACATATGAACATAGGAAAGTTATATCTGATTAATTTTACTGGCTTTCTTACTCCCACTCCCCCTCCCTTCCCTTTATTCCACTTAGTCTAATCTAATGAACTTCTATTCTTCCCACAACCCCTTACTATGTATTAGCATCCACATATCAGAGAGTACATTCAGCCTTTGGTTTTGGGGGATTGGCTTATTTCACTTTAGCATGATGGTCTCTGGTTCTATACATTTACTGACAAATGCCATAATTTCATTCTTCTTTATGGCCAAGTAATATTCCATTGTGTATATAAACCATAGTTTACTTATACATTCATTTGTTGAAGGGCATCTAGATTGCTTCCATAGCTTAGCTATTGTGAATTGAGCTGCTCTAAACATTGATGTGGCCATGCCACTATGGTATACTGTTTGGATTTAAGACAGTAGAGCAGATACTGAAATAAGACTTTAGGGGATGTTAGGATGGAATAATTGTATTGTACATGAAAGGACATGAATGTTGGGGGCAAAGTGGAATTTTATGAATGTGTATGTTGAAGCCCTACATACCAAAAATGTGATACATTTGGAGGTAGGACCTTACTGGGTTTAGATCATGAGGATTTGGCCCTCATGATGGAATTAATGTCCTTAGATTAATGTCCTTAAGAGAAGTGAAAGAAAAATCTGGACTCTTATTATTCTCACATGTAAGGACACAGAAAAAAGTTGGCCATTTGCAAACTAGGAAGAGACCTCACCAACACTCAATCATGCTGGCACATTGATGCCGGACTTTCAAGCTCACAGAATGTCCCTGAGAAGTAATTGTCTGCTATTACCCACCCAGTCCACAGTTTTACCATGGAAGTTTCACTGGACTAAAAACCATTGCTAAGATATATCCAACCTCCACCCATGTTGAAGAACATTTAGGCCCAAGTTATTTCTAACAATGTTTCAATCCATGTTATACAAATTTTAAGTGATTAAAAAGAAACCCACAAATCTTCCAAATTCATTTTGCAAAAACTAGCAAAATATCACCAGGTTTGATCTAGTTCTGTACTTGACAAAAAAAAAAAAAAGAAAAAAATTCACTATGAACAAATCTTTTTTTTATTCAAGAAGTATGAGGAGATTTCAATTATTTGGAAACTTGTCAACAAAATAAATTTAAAATGACATAGACCATAAAATTACAATTTAAAAAAACTTCACAAAACTTAGCAACCAAGTAATTGTCACAGTACATACCATGTATCAAGCACTATTTCAAATACCTTATATATATTAACTTATTTAATCTCTACAACCTGTGAGGTAGCTCCATTTTATAGATGGAAGAACTGAAATACAAAAAAGCTAAGTGACTGGGCTGGGGATGTGGCTCAAGCGGTAGCACGCTCGCCTGGCATGCGTGCGGCCCGGGTTCGATCCTCAGCACCACATACAAACAAAGATGTTGTGTCCGCCGAAAACTAAAAAATAAAAATATTAAAAAAAAATTCTCTCTCTCTCTCTCTCTCTCTCTCTCTCTCTCTCTCTCTCTCTCTCTCT
>NW_026000241.1:10516582-10517506 GCF_001458135.2 Marmota marmota marmota | reverse complement strand
AAAAAAAAAAAAAAAAAAAAAAAAAAGCTAAGTGACTTGCCCAGGGTCAATGTATAAGTCTGGTGGAGTAAGGTGAATCAGGATGCTGGGTTCAAAATTTATGCACGTAACCACTATACCGCTTCTTCCAAAAGCAGGAAGAAACGAAAACTTCCTAAGTACAACAGAATATTTATCAGAACCCAATAATGAACACCATATAAAACAAAACACTAAGAATGTCCCCCACCCCTGAGTTTAAAAAAAGACAAGCAATATCTGCTACATATTTAAAAACTTCTTGCTGATGTAAACATAAGTGGCATAAGATTAGAAGCTGATATAAACAAATCATTATTTATTATATAACTACCTAGAAACCGAAAAACCACTAAAACTAAAAATAATTTCGCAAGGTAACTGGATCCTGATAAAATTTTTTAAAAAATGATACTTAGGGGGCTAGGGTTGTGGCTCAGCAGTAGAGCGCTCGCCTAGCGCGAGCGAAGCTCTGGGTTCGATCCTCAGTACCACATAAAAATAAATGAGTAAAATAAAGGTATTGTGTCCAACTGCAACAACAACAACAACAATAAATAAATAAATAAATAATACTTAGCACTGGACATGGTGGCACATTTCTGTAATCCCAGCAACTGGGGAGGGAGGCTGAGGCAGGAGGATAGAAAGTTTCCAGCCTCAGCAACTTAGTGAGACCCTGTCTCAAAATAAAAAGTAAAAGGTTTAGGGATGCAGCTGAATGATAGAGCACTGCTAGGTTCAATTCCCAGTACCACAAAATAATAATGATGACAATAATAATAATAAGGGGCTGGGGCTAGGGCTTAGTGGTATAGCACTCACCTGGCTGGCATGCATGGATTTAATCCTCAGCACCACATAAAAATAAAATAAAGGTACTGTGTCCACCTACAACTAATATAT